>NC_135233.1:354821815-355135469 GCF_051348905.1 Ranitomeya variabilis
ACTAACGGTGTCTGCCGCTCCCTGGTGTTGTCCTCCACTGTCTAAATCTGAGCTTCAACCTTCTGGCTCTCATTAAGTGCTTTCTTTAAATAAATTGGTGGTTACGGCCTACTAACGGTGTCTGCCGCTCCCTGGTGTTGTCCTCCACTGTCTAAATCTGAGCTTCAACCTTCTGGCTCTCATTAAGTGCTTTCTTTAAATAAATTGGTGGTTAGGGCCTACTAACGGTGTCTGCCGCTCCTGGGTGTTGTCCTCCTCCTGAGTGTTCTCCTCCTCCTTGGTGTTCTCCTCCAGGTTGCGTTGTCTGAGCTTCAACCTTCTGGCTCTCATTAAGTGCTTTCTTTAAATAAATTGGTGGTTAGGGCCTACTAACGGTGTCTGCCGCTCCTGGGTGTTGTCCTCCTCCTGAGTGTTCTCCTCCTCCTTGGTGTTCTCCTCCAGGTTGCCTTGTCTGAGCTTCAACCTTCTGGCTCTCATTAAGTGCTTTTTTAACAAAAAATTGGTGGTTAGGGCCTACTAACGGTGTCTGCCGCTCCCTGGTGTTGTCCTCCACTGTCTAAATCTTAGCTTCAACCTTCTGGCTCTCATTAAATGCTTTCTTTAAATAAAATGGTGGTTAGGGCCTACTAACGGTGTCTGCCGCTCCCTGGTGTTGTCCTCCACTGTCTAAATCTGAGCTTCAACCTTCTGGCTCTCATTAAGTGCTTTCTTTAAATAAATTGGTGGTTACGGCCTACTAACGGTGTCTGCCACTCCCTGGTGTTGTCCTCCACTGGCTAAATCTGAGCTTCAACCTTCTGGCTCTCATTAAGTGCTTTCTTTAAATAAATTGGTGGTTACGGCCTACCAACGGTGTCTGCCACTCCTGGGTGTTGTCCTCCTCCTGAATGTTCTCCTCCTCCTTGGTGTTCTCCTCCTGGTTGCCTTGTCTGAGCTTCAACCTTCTGGCTCTCATTAAGTGCTTTTTTAACAAAAAATTGGTGGTTACGGCCTACTAACGGTGTCTGCCGCTCCCTGGTGTTGTCCTCCACTGTCTAAATCTGAGCTTCAACCTTCTGGCTCTCATTAAGTGCTTTCTTTAAATAAATTGGTGGTTACGGCCTACTAACGGTGTCTGCCGCTCCCTGGTGTTGTCCTCCACTGTCTAAATCTGAGCTTCAACCTTCTGGCTCTCATTAAGTGCTTTCTTTAAATAAATTGGTGGTTAGGGCCTACTAACGGTGTCTGCCGCTCCTGGGTGTTGTCCTCCTCCTGAGTGTTCTCCTCCTCCTTGGTGTTCTCCTCCAGGTTGCGTTGTCTGAGCTTCAACCTTCTGGCTCTCATTATGTGCTTTTTTAACAAAAAATTGGTGGTTACGGCCTACTAACGGTGTCTGCCGCTCCCTGGTGTTGTCCTCCACTGTCTAAATCTGAGCTTCAACCTTCTGGCTCTCATTAAGTGCTTTCTTTAAATAAATTGGTGGTTACGGCCTACTAACGGTGTCTGCCGCTCCCTGGTGTTGTCCTCCACTGTCTAAATCTGAGCTTCAACCTTCTGGCTCTCATTAAGTGCTTTCTTTAAATAAATTGGTGGTTAGGGCCTACTAACGGTGTCTGCCGCTCCTGGGTGTTGTCCTCCTCCTGAGTGTTCTCCTCCTCCTTGGTGTTCTCCTCCAGGTTGCGTTGTCTGAGCTTCAACCTTCTGGCTCTCATTAAGTGCTTTTTTAACAAAAAATTGGTGGTTACGGCCTACTAACGGTGTCTGCCGCTCCCTGGTGTTGTCCTCCACTGTCTAAATCTGAGCTTCAACCTTCTGGCTCTCATTAAGTGCTGTTTTTTAAAAAATTGGTGGTTACGGCCTACTAACGGTGTCTGCCGCTCCCTGGTGTTGTCCTCCACTGTATAAAGCTGAGCTTCAGTCTTTAGGCTTTCGGCCTATAGTATCAGATATTAAACTGCATTTGGCCTTCAACTTTGGTTGGGGCCTACTAACGGTGTGTGCCGCTCCCTGGTGTTGTCCTCCACTGTATAAAGCTGAGCTTCAATCTTTAGGCTTTCGGCCTATAGTATCAGATATTAAACTGCATTTGGCCTTCACCTTTGGTTGGGGCCTACTAACGGTGTGTGCCGCTCCCTGGTGTTGTCCTCCACTGTATAAAGCTGAGCTTCAGTCTTTAGGCTTTTGGCCTATAGTAGCAGATATTAAACTGCATTTGGCCTACTAGTGTGGTTGGGCCCTTAAAACAGTGTCTGCTGCTCCTGGGTTTGCTACTCCACTGAACAAAGCAATGCCGCCTGTTTAGTCCTGTTACCAATTTTGAACTGCATTTAGCCTACTTTATTCTTTGGCCCTATATCTGTGTTTCCTCCTCATCCTGCCCATTGCCCAGCCACTGCTAGATGAGTCTGCTGGTACATTGACCTAGACCACTACATTCCCCTTGCACTCTACACAGCCAGAATCTGACCCTGCTGAAAGTAAGGTTCCCCTTCCCGCATGTTATACCACCTTACACAGGGACAAAGAGGAAGGTGCAGATGAAAGTGCAGGTTCCTTCATCAGGTGGGGGGGCATACTCGTTGGCGACGTCACTGGCACAGGGCCCCTCAGAGTACGCAAAAGTGTCGCTGATGGTGGGAGGCGCCCCCACCGTGCAAACACACCGCTGTACTTTGAGGGGCCCTGTGCCAGTGCCAATGCCAACGAGTGGGCCCCCCCTGCTTGCTTAGGATAACAGCACTTGCAAACTTGACATACTTACCTCTCATTGCTCCACCGCCGTGACGTAGTCCACGTTTCCTGGGCCCACTAAAACCTTGAACCAGCCCTACCCCCCACAACTTTTGCCAAATGACCCCCAATTTCCAATGCCCAACTATTATTATAAAGTTAATTAAGATTGACAAGCTTCAGAAACAAGAATGGATGTTTTTGGCATTAAAATGGGCACTGTAGGTGTTTTCCTGGCCTCCACTCACTGCCGACTATGCTTCCCCATTGACTTGCATTGGGTTTCGTGTTTCGGTCGATCCCCGACTTTTAGCGATAATCGGCCGACTGCACACGACTCGACTTTGGACAAAGTCGGGTTTCGCAAAACCCGACTCGATCTTAAAAAAATGAAAGTCGCTCAACCCTAGTAACCACTATTGAATGTTGTCATTATTTACTTTAGTTTAATCACCAGCAGCGTTAATTAGATAGCAATGAGCGTGCCGAGCGTTAGCTGGCTGGAAACAGCTGGTAATGATATATATGCCATGTCCAAACTTTTGGTCTGTACTGTATAATTTTTCCATTTTGCACACAGAGTCTTATGAGGTCTTGTTTTTTGTGGGACGAGTTGACATTTTTATTGGTACCATTTTTAGGCACATTAAATTTTTTCATAGCTTTTTATTATGATTTTTGGGAGGCAGAATGAACAAAAACTAGCAATTCATGAATTTCTTTTGGGTGGGGCAATAATACTGTTCCGCGTGTGGTAAAATTGATAGCGAAGTTTTATTCTTCGGGTCAGTGTGATTACAGTGATACCTCATTTATATCTTTTTTACGTTTTGACGCTTTTATACAATAAAAACTATTTTATATAAAAAATAATAGTTTTTGCATTGCTTTATTCTGAGAGCTATAACTTTTGTATTTTTTCGCTGATGATGCTGTATGGTGGCTCGTTTTTTCCAGGACAAGATTACATTTTCAGCGGTACCATGTTTATTTATATCCGTCTTTTTGATCGCGTGTTATTCCACTTTTTACTCGGCGGTATAATGATAAAGCATTGTTTTTTGCCCTGTTTTTTTTTACGGTGTTCACTGAAGGGGTTAACTAGTGTGACAGTTTCATAGGTCGGGTCGATACGGATGCGGCGATACTAAATATGTGTACTTTTATTGTTTTTTATTTACATAAAGAAATTTATTTTTGGAAGAATATTTTTTTTCTTTATTTAGGAATGTTTTTAAAAATACTTTTACACAGTAAAATATTTTTTTTCTACTTTTTTATATTGTCCAAGAGTGGTAAATGACTGTATGAAGTCAGACCGCTGATCTGACACTTTGCACAGCACTGTGTCAGATTAGCGATCTGACAGGTAGTGAAGGAGGCTTGTCGGTGCCTGCTCTCAGCAGGCACTGAGAAGCCACCTCCTCACAGGACCCGGAAGGACCCCGTAGCCATCTTGGATCTGGTGGCCTGCAGGAAGGAGATCCTCGGAACAACGTGATCACATCGCGTTGTTCTGAGGGTCTCAGGGAAGCACGCAGGGAGCCCCCTCCCTGACCGATGCTTCTCTTTGCCACTGAAACGCTGCAATCGTACATGATGAGTGTTCCGAAGGTTAATTGTAATGACCTGGTGGGTACAGAGCAGTACTGAGATGACCTGGTGGGCAAAACCAATCATGGACTCGCTAAGGAGCAGCGCTGAAATGACCTGGTGGGTAAAACAAAAATAGGACTAGCTCTGAGGAGGTGGTAACTTTACTGACCGCAATCCCTACTCCTAACACCAACACTAGAAATAGCCGTGGAGCGTTCCTATCTCTGCCTAGACGCCTCTGCACAGCCTAAGAACTAACTACCCCTGAAGATGGAAACGGAAAGCTATCTCGCCTCAGAGAAACCCCCAAAGGAAGATAGCCCCCCACAAATATTGACGGTGAGTGGAGAGGGAAAATGACAAACTCAGAAATGAAACTAGATTTTTTAGCAAAGGAGGCCAAACTATCTAAATAGACAGAGATAGAAAAGGCTACTGTGCGGTCAGTATAAAAACTAAAAGTCCACGCAGAGTTTACAAAAATAACCACCACACCGACTCACGGTGTGGAGGGGCAAATCTGCGACCCCAGAGCTTCCAACTAGCCGGAATATTTCATAATGACAAGCTGGACAAAAGAGACATAAATTGAACTGAACAGAAGGTCATAAGCAGGGAAACACCCAAAAAGTAGCAGACTTATCTTAAGCTGAAAATGGACTGGCCAACAGAGAACTTCCAGGAAAGGACTGAATCCACAGGAAATACATTGACAGCTGGCATCCACTAAAGCCAAAAGCTCAGTTAAATAACAAGGCCAGGAAACCGATTAGTGAACGCAGCTGCTAAGTTCCACTTGAAACCACCAGAGGGAGCCCAAGAGCAGAACTCCCAATAATACCATTCGCAACCACAGGATGGAGCCCAAGAACGGAATTCACAACAGTACCCCCCCCTTGAGGAGGGGTCACCGAACCCTCACCAGAGCCCCCAGGCCGATCGGGACGAGCCAAATGAAAAGCATGTACCAAATCGGCAGCATGGACATCAGAGGCAAAAACCCAAGAGTTATCCTCCTGGCCATAACCCTTCCACTTGACCAGATACTGAAGTTTCCGCCTTGAAAGACGAGAATACAAAATCTTCTCCACCACATATTCCAGCTCCCCCTCAACCAACACCGGAGCAGGAGGGTCAACGGAGGGAACCATGGGCACCACATATCTCCGCAACAAGGATCTATGGAACACATTATGAATGGAAAACGAAGCTGGAAGGGCCAAACGAAAAGACACCGGATTGATAATTTCCGAAATCGTATAAGGACCAATAAAACGAGGTTTGAACTTAGGGGAAGAGACCTTCATAGGAACATGACGAGAAGACAACCAGATCAAATCCCCAACCCGAAGCCGGGGACCAACGCACCGATGGCGGTTAGCAAAACGTTGAGCCTTTTCCTGAGACAATGTTAAATTGTCCACCACATGAGTCCAAATCCGCTGCAACCTGTCCACCACAGAATCCACCCCAGGACAGTCCGAAGGCTCAACCTGCCCTGAAGAAAAACGAGGATGAAAACCGAAATTGCAAAAAAAAGGCGAAACCAAAGTAGCCGAACTAGCCCAATTATTAAGGACAAACTCGGCCAACGGCAAGAAGGTAACCCAATCATCCTGATCAGCAGACACAAAGCATCTCAAGTAGGTTTCCAAGGTCTGATTGGTTCGCTCCGTCTGTCCATTTGTCTGAGGGTGAAATGCCGAAGAAAAAGACAAATTAATGCCCATTCTACCACAAAAGGACCGCCAAAACCTAGAAACAAACTGGGAACCTCTGTCGGACACAATATTCTCCGGAATACCATGCAAACGAACCACATGCTGGAAAAACAAAGGAACCAAATCAGAGGAGGAAGGCAACTTAGGCAAAGGTACCAAATGGACCATTTTCGAAAACCGGTCACAAACCACCCAGATGACAGACATCTTCTGAGACACAGGAAGATCGGAAATAAAATCCATGGAAATATGCGTCCAGGGCCTCTCAGGGATAGGCAAGGGCAAAAGCAACCCACTAGCACGAGAACAGCAGGGCTTAGCCCGGGCACAAATCCCACAGGAAAGCACGAAGGAACGCACATCCCGTGACAAAGAAGGCCACCAAAAGGACGTGGCAACCAAATCTCTGGTTCCAAAGATCCCAGGATGACCAGCCAACACCGAACAATGGATCTCAGAAATCACCTTATTAGTCCATCAATCAGGAACAAACAATTTCCCCACAGGACAGCGGTCGGGTCTATCAGCCTGAAACTCCTGAAGCACCCGCCACAAATCAGGGGAGATAGCAGAAAGAATCACCCCCTCCTTGAGAATACCAGCCGGCTCACGGACTCCAGGAGAATCAGGCAAAAAACTCCTAGACAAGGCATCAGCTTTCACATTCTTAGATCCCGGAAGATACGAGACCACAAAATCAAAACGGGAGAAAAACAAAGGCCACCGAGCCTGTCTAGGATTCAAGCACTTGGCCGACTCAAGGTAAATCAGATTCTTATGGTCGGTCAAGACCACAACACGATGCTTGGCTCCCTCAAGCCAATGTCGCCACTCCTCGACTGCCCACTTCATAGCCAACAACTCCCGATTGCCGACATCAGAATTACGCTCAGCAGGCGAAAACTTTCTGGAGAAGAAAGCACACGGCTTCAACACAGAGCCATCAGAGCCTCTCTGAGACAGAAGAGCTCCTGCCCCAATCTCAGAAGCGTCAACCTCAACCTGAAAAGGGAGAGAAACATCTGGCTGACACAACACAGGGGCAGAAGTAAAACGACGCTTAAGCTCCTGAAAGGCCTCCACAGCCGCAGAGGACCAATTCACCACATCTGCACCTTTCTTGGTCAAATCGGTCAGAGGTTTAACCACAGTAGAAAAATTAGCAATGAAGCGGCGATAAAAATTAGCAAAGCCCAAAAATTTCTGAAAGCTCTTCACAGATGTGGGCTGAGTCCAATCATAAATAGCCTGGACCTTAACAGGGTCCATTTCAATAGCCGAGGGAGAAAAAATGAACCCCAGAAAAGAAACCTTCTGAACTCCAAAAAGGCACTTAGACCCCTTCACAAACAGTGTATTAGCACGAAGAATCTGAAATACCATCCTGACCTGCTTCACATGAGTCTCCCAATCATCGGAATAAACCAAAATATCATCCAAATATACAATCATAAATTTATCCAAATACTCCCGGAAAATATCATGCATAAAGGACTGAAACACACATGGAGCATTAGAGAGCCCGAAAGGCATCACAAGATATTCAAAATGGCCTTCGGGCATATTAAATGCTGTTTTCCATTCATCACCCTGTTTGATGCGGACCAGATTATACGCCCCTCGAAGGTCAATCTTGGTAAACCAGCTAGCCCCTTTGATCCGAGCAAACAAATCAGAGAGCAAAGGCAAAGGGTACTGGAATTTGACCGTGATCTTATTGAGAAGGCGATAATCTATACAGGGCCTCAAGGAGCCATCCTTCTTGGCAACAAAAAAGAACCCTGCTCCCAACGGTGACGAAGACGGGCGAATATGCCCCTTCTCCAAGGACTCTTTTACATAAGTCCGCATAGCGGTTTGCTCTGGCACAGACAGATTGAAAAGTCGACCCTTAGGGAACTTACAGCCAGGAATCAAATTAATAGCGCAATCACAGTCCCTATGAGGAGGCAGAGGACTGGATTTAGGCTGCTCAAATATATCCTGGAAATCTGACAAAAACTCAGGAACTTCAGAAGAAGGGGATGAGGAAATTGACATCAGAGGAACATCACTATGTATCCCCTGACAACCCCAACTAGTCACAGACATAGATTTCCCATCCAGCACTGGATTATGTACCTGTAACCATGGAAACCCCAGCACAACCACATCATGCAAATTATGCAACACCAAAAAGCGAATATTTTCCTGATGTGCTGGAGCCATGTACATGGCTAACTGTGTCCAGTACTGAGGTTTATTCTTGGCCAATGGCGTAGCATCAATCCCCCTCAAGGGAATAGGACTCTGCAACGGCTCCAAGGAAAAACCACAGCGCTTGGCAAATTCCAGGTCCATTAAATTCAGGGCAGCGCCAGAATCCACAAATGCCATTACAGAAAAGGACGACAATGAGCAAATCAGGGTAATAGACAAGAGAAATTTAAGCTGTAAAGTACCGATGGTAACTGACTTAGCAACCCTCTTAGCTCGCTCCGGGCAGTCAGAGATAGCATGAGCAGCGTCACCACAGTAAAAACACAGCCCATTCTGACGTCTGAACTCCTGCCGTTCTGCTCTCGTCAAAACCCTATCGCATTGCATAGGCTCAGAACTCTGCCCAGAGGACACCGCCATATGGTGCATCTCCTTACGTTCACATAAGCACCGATCAATCTGAATGGCCAGAGACATTGATTCGTTCAAACCAGCAGGCGTGGGAAACCCCAGCATAACATCTTTAAGAGCTTCAGAAAGACCCTTTCTGAAAATAGCCGCCAGGGCATCCTCATTCCATTTTGTAAGCACAGACCACTTTCTAAATTTCTGACAATATATCTCTACTGCTTCCTGACCCTGACACAGAGCCAGCAAAATTTTTTCTGCCTGATCCACAGAATTGGGTTCGTCATAAAGCAGTCCAAGTGCTTGAAAAAACGAATCTATATTGAGCAATGCAGGATTCCCTGGCTTAAGGGAGAATGCCCAGTCCTGCGGGTCGCCACGTAACAGAAATAACAATCTTCACCTGCTGAATGGGGTCACCAGAGGAACGGGGTCTCAGAGCAAAAAATAATCTGCAATTATATTTAAGATTCAAAAACATAGATCTATCCCCAGAAAACAAATCAGGAATAGGAATTCTAGGCTCAGAAACAGGAGTTTGAAGAACATAGTCTTGGATACTCTGTACCCTTGCAGCGAGATGATCAACACGCGCAGACAAACCCTGAACCTCCATATCAGCACCAAGCTCCTGCACCATCCAAAAATCAAGGGAAAAAAAGGACAAAACAAGCAACACAAAAAAAAATGACTCAGAACTTTCTCTTCCCTCTTTTGAGATGCATTTAACACATTGTGGGCCAGCTGTACTGTTATGACCTGGTGGGTACGGAGCGGTACTGAGATGACCTGGTGGGCAAAACCAATCATGGACTCGCTAAGGAGCAGCGCTGAAATGACCTGGTGGGTAAAACAAAAATAGGACTAGCTCTGAGGAGGTGGTAACTTTACTGACCGCAATCCCTACTCCTAAAACCAACACTAGAAATAGCCGTGGAGCGTTCCTATCTCTGCCTAGACGCCTCTGCACAGCCTAAGAACTAACTACCCCTGAAGATGGAAACGGAAAGCTATCTCGCCTCAGAGAAACCCCCAAAGGAAGATAGCCCCCCACAAATATTGACGGTGAGTGGAGAGGGAAAATGACAAACTCAGAAATGAAAATAGATTTTTTAGCAAAGGAGGCCAAACTATCTAAATAGACAGAGATAGAAAAGGCTACTGTGCGGTCAGTATAAAAACTAAAAGTCCACGCAGAGTTTACAAAAATAACCACCACACCGACTCACGGTGTGGAGGGGCAAATCTGCGACCCCAGAGCTTCCAACTAGCCGGAATATTTCATAATGACAAGCTGGACAAAAGAGACATAAATTGAACTGAACAGAAGGTCATAAGCAGGGAAACACCCCAAAAGTAGCAGACTTATCTTAAGCTGAAAATGGACTGGCCAACAGAGAACTTCCAGGAAAGGACTGAATCCACAGGAAATACATTGACAGCTGGCATCCACTAAAGCCAAAAGCCCAGTTAAATAACAAGGCCAGGAAACCGATTAGTGAACACAGCTGCTAAGTTCCACTTGAAACCACCAGAGGGAGCCCAAGAGCAGAACTCCCAAAAATACCATTCGCAACCACAGGATGGAGCCCAAGAACGGAATTCACAACAGTTAATGTGCCGAGAGTGGTCCGTGACAGCTCCTGGCACTTAGTGTGACACCCGATTGGCCATGAGCGCGGCTGATCGACTTCGACGTAGTATCCTGTCCATGGTCATACGGGCCCAGCCCACATGGACAGGATAGTACATCAGATGTCAGAAAGGTGTTAAACTGGAAGAAGAGGGGACAGGAAGAAAAACATTAGACTCGAACATGAAGGCAGAAATATACTGATGAAGGTTATGAGGTGCGGCAAAGAAGACCCAAGACAACATACTCACAAGGGAGGTAAGAAAATTTCTAAAACAATCAACAGGAAGGAGATTGGAACAAAACAAAATCCTTTTAACTGCATGCTCACAAACACCAGAATCCTGACAAACAAGATGGAAGAACCAGAAGCAGAAATATTTACAGCTAACTATGACATAGTGGGAATAACCGAGACATGGTTAGATTAAAAATATGACTGGGCAGTTAACTTAGAGGGTTACAGTCTGTTTAGAAAGGATCGTAAAAATCAGAGAGGAGGAAGGGTTTGTCTTTTTGTAAAGTCTTGTCTAAAGTCCACTTTAAGGGAGGATATTAGCGAAGGAAATGAGGATGTCGTGTCGATATGGGTAGAAATAAATGGAGGGAAAAATAATAAAAAAATTCTCATTGGGGTCTGCTACAAACCCTCAAATATAATAGAAATCATGGAAAGTCTACTACTAAGGCAGATAGGTGAAGCTGCAACCCATAAAGAGGTCCTTGTTATGGGGGACTTTAACTACCCGGATATTAACTGGAAAACAGAGACCTGCGAAAACCATAAAGGCAACAGATTTCTAGAAATAACCAAGAAAAATTATCTTTCACAATTGTTGTAGTATCCAACCAGAGGAACAGCACTTTTAGACCTAATACTATCTAATAGACCTGACAGAATAACAGATCTGCAGGTCGTCGGGCATCTAGGAAACAGCGACTACAATATTGTACAATTTCTCGTCTTTCGCTAGGGAGACTTGTCAGGGAGTCACAAAAACACTGAACTTTAGGAAGGCAAAGTTGGAGAAGCTTAGAGATGCCTTTAATCTGGTTGACTGGGACAATGTCCTCAGAAATAAGGATACAGATACTATTTGGGAAATTTTTAAGAACATCCTAAATAAACACCGTAAGCCATTTATACCTTGTGGGAATAAAAGGCCAAGAAATAGGAAAAACCCAATGTGGCTAAACAAAGAAGTAAGAGGGGCAATTAACAGCAAAAAGAAAACATTTAAACTACTAAAGCAGGATGGCACCATTGAAGCACTAAAAAACTATAGGGAGAAAAATACTTTACCTAAAAAGCTAATTAAAGCTGCAAAGAAGGAAACAGAGTCACACTTTGTGTCAGGACTCTGAACATTTTGATTACGTTTTGTGCATTACTCCCCTTTTCCAAGATGGCATCTTTGGTCTCATGCGCACTGTGTCTTCCTGCTATATAACTCCACCCCAGCCTTTAGTCTGTGTTAGAGTATTCTGCCTTGCATCCAGCTCCTGATGACTCCCTGGCTTTGCACCTGCATCTGCTCCTGTGAACCTGTGTGGAGATCCTGCTACTCAGCTCTGAGTTTCTGCTGCATACATCGGTTTCCAGTAATCCTCCATCTGGCTGCTTGTGTTTGTTTCCATCTGCATTTGCTGGACATGTAAGCTGTTGCTGCTCTGCTTAAACCTGAGACTTTTACCCAGGCCTCCCTGGTTGTGCTAAGATATTATTTGAACTGCCTTATAAGCATATCTATCTGTGTTTGGACTACCAAGGACTTATTCGTGTCAAGTATCCTCAAGAATAATTGTGCTTCATAGACTTTCTGCGTGATTGCATTTTCCTCTGAAGTTTCCTATAGACTGTTAAGCTGCGTTTAATATTTACACCAAGTGTTGTGGACTTGAGTTACTCTCTGCACCTGTTTGAATTATGAATGTGATAATATAGACTTTACCACTTATAAAACTGTGTCCTGTAGTTTTCTTGTTCCATGCAAAGAGTCTCCTGAGTTATCCCTTATAATCTTTACACATTGCTAAGGAGAGTAAAACTAATTCCAAACTGGTCTTCAACTATATCAATAGTAAAAGAATCATAAGTGAAAGTGTACGCCCTTAAAAACTTGTGAGGAAATAATGGTTGTAGATGATGAGGAAAAAGCTAATGTATTAAACACCTTCTCCATGGTATTCATGGTGGAAAATAAAATGCTAGGTGAAGTGCTGAGAGACAAAGGAAACCCTATATTAAGGGTCACCAATCAAACCCAAGAAGAGGTGCGAAACCGGCTAAATAAGATTAAAACAGATAAGTCTCTGAGTCCAGATGGCATGCACCCACGTGTACTAAGAGAACTAAGTAATGTAATAGACAAGCTATTATTTCTTATATGTAGGGACTCTATAGCGATGGTGTCTGTTCCACAGGACTGGCGCATATCAAATGTGGTACCAATATTCAAAAAGGGCTCTAAAAGTGAACCTGGAAATTATAGGCCAGTAAGTCTAAACTCTGTTGGCAAATTATTTGAAGTGTTTCTGAGGGATGTTATTCTGGATTATCTCATTGAAAATAACTGTTTAACTCCATATCAGTATGGGTTTATGGTGAATCACTCCTGTGAAACCAATCTAATCAGTTTTTATGAAGAGGTAAGCTATAGACTGGACCAAGGTGTGTCATTGGACGTGGTATATCTTGATTTTTCCAAAGCGTTTAAGACCGTGCCACACAAGAGGTTGGTACACAAAATGAGAATGATGGGCCTGGGGCAAAATTTGTGTAAATGGGTAAGTAACTGGCTTAGTGATAGAAAGCAGAGGGTGGTTATAAATGGTATATTCTATAACTGGGTCGCTGTGACCAGTGGGGTACTGCAGGGGTCAGTGCTTGGAACTATTCTCTTCAACATATGTATTAATGATCTGGTGGAAGGTTTACACAGTAAAATATCGATATTTGCAGATAATACAAAACTATGTAAAGCAATCAATACAACAGAAGATAATATTCTGCTACAGATGGATCTGGATAAGTTGGAAACTTGGGCAATAAGGTGGCAGGTGCGGTTTAACAATGATAAATGTAAGGTTAAACACATGGGAAGAAGGAATCAATATCACCATTACACACTTACCGGGAAACCACTGGGTAAATCTGACATGGAGAAGGACTTGGGGATCCTAGTTAATGATAAACTTACCTGGAGCAGCTAGTGCCAGGCAGCAGCTGCCAAGGAAACAGGATCATGGGGTGCATTAAAAAAGGTCTGGATACACATGATGAGAGCATTATACTGCATCTGTACAAATCCCTGGTTAGACCACACATGGAGTACTGTGTACAGTTTTGGGCACCAGTGCTCAGGAAGGATATAATAGAACTAGAGCGAGTACAAAGGTGGGCAACAAAATTAATAAAGGGGATGGGGAAATACAATATCTAGAGAGATTAGCAAAATTAGAATTATTTATTCTAGAAAAAAGACGACTGAGAGGCGATCTAATAACTATGTATAAGCATATAAGGGGACAATACAAATATCTCTCCAAGGATCTGTTTATACCAAGGAATGTGACAGTCACAAGGGGGCATTCTCTGCGTCTGGAGGAGGGAAGGTTTTTTCACCAACATAGAAGAGTATTCTTTACTGTTAGGGCAGTGATAATCTGGAATTCCTTGCCTGAGGAGGTGGTGATTGCGAACTCAGTTGAGGGTTTCAAGAGAGGCCTGGATTTCTTCCTGGAGTGTAACAATATTGTATCTTACAGTTATTACCGTATATACTCGAGTATAAGCCGACCCAAGTATAAGCCGACCCCCCTAATTTTGCCACAAAAAACTGGGAAAACTTATTGACTCGAGTATAAGCCTAGGGTGGAAAATGCAGCAGCTACCGGTGAATTTCAAAATTAAAAATAGATGCTCCATACCGTTCATTATGGTCCCATAGATGCTCCACATAAAGCTGTGCCACATATAATGCTCTGCACAGTTCATTATGGCCCCATAGATACTCCACATAAAGCTGTGTGTTATGGTTCTCAATGGCAAGAGAACATAGCCCAGCATACATAGGAACTAGCTCTTGGAAGGATGGAAACTTAAACTGATCATGAACTAAACCTGCCGCACAACTAACAGTAGCCGGGTAGCGTAGCCTGCGTTTTATCCCTAGACGCCCAGCGCCGGCCGGAGGACTAACTAATCCTGGCAGAGGAAAATATAGTCCTGGCTCACCTCTAGAGAAATTTCCCCGAAAGGCAGACAGAGGCCCCCACATATATTGGCGGTGATTTAAGATGAAAATGACAAACGTAGTATGAAAATAGGTTTAGCAAAATCGAGGTCCGCTTACTAGATAGCAGGAAGACAGAAAGGGTACTTTCATGGTCAGCTGAAAACCCTATCAATACACCATCCTGAAATTACTTTAAGACTCTAGTATTAACGCATAACATCAGAGTGGCAATTTCAGATCACAAGAGCTTTCCAGACACAGAAACGAAACTGCAGCTGTGAACTGGAACAAAATGCAAAAAACAAACAAGGACAAAAGTCCGACTTAGCTGGAAGTTGTCTGGTAGCAGGAACATGCACAGAAAGGCTTCTGATTACAATGTTGACCGGCATGGAAGTGACAGAGGAGCAAGGTTAAATAGCGACTCCCACATCCTGATGGGAACAGGTGAACAGAGGGGATGATGCACACAAGTTCAATTCCACCAGTGGCCACCGGGGGAGCCCAAAATCCAATTTCACAACAGTACCCCCCCCTCAAGGAGGGGGCACCGAACCCTCACCAGAACCACCAGGGCGATCAGGATGAGCCCTATGAAAGGCACGGACCAGATCGGAGGCATGAACATCAGAGGCAGTCACCCAAGAATTATCCTCCTGACCGTATCCCTTCCATTTGACCAGATACTGGAGTTTCCGTCTGGAAACACGGGAGTCCAAGATTTTTTCCACAACGTACTCCAACTCGCCCTCAACCAACACCGGAGCAGGAGGCTCAACGGAAGGCACAACCGGTACCTCATACCTGCGCAACAATGACCGATGAAAAACATTATGAATAGAAAAAGATGCAGGGAGGTCCAAACGGAAGGACACAGGGTTAAGAATCTCCAATATCTTGTACGGGCCGATGAACCGAGGCTTAAACTTAGGAGAAGAAACCCTCATAGGGACAAAACGAGAAGACAACCACACCAAGTCCCCGACACAAAGCCGAGGACCAACCCGACGCCGGCGGTTGGCAAAAAGCTGAGTCTTCTCCTGGGACAACTTCAAATTGTCCACCACCTGCCCCCAAATCTGATGCAACCTCTCCACCACAGCATCCACTCCAGGACAATCCGAAGATTCCACCTGACCGGAGGAAAATCGAGGATGAAACCCCGAATTACAGAAAAAAGGAGACACCAAGGTGGCAGAGCTGGCCCGATTATTGAGGGCAAACTCCGCTAAAGGCAAAAAAGCAACCCAATCATCCTGATCTGCAGACACAAAACACCTCAAATATGTCTCCAAAGTCTGATTCGTCCGCTCGGTCTGGCCATTAGTCTGAGGATGGAAAGCAGACGAGAAAGACAAATCTATGCCCATCCTAGCACAGAATGCCCGCCAAAATCTAGACACGAATTGGGTTCCTCTGTCAGAAACGATATTCTCCGGAATACCATGCAAACGAACCACATTTTGAAAAAACAGAGGAACCAACTCGGAAGAAGAAGGCAACTTAGGCAGGGGAACCAAATGGACCATCTTAGAGAAACGGTCACACACCACCCAGATGACAGACATCTTCTGAGAAACAGGAAGATCCGAAATAAAATCCATCGAGATGTGCGTCCAAGGCCTCTTCGGGATAGGCAAGGGCAACAACAATCCACTAGCCCGAGAACAACAAGGCTTGGCCCGAGCACAAACGTCACAAGACTGCACAAAGCCTCGTACATCTCGTGACAGGGAAGGCCACCAGAAGGACCTTGCCACCAAATCCCTGGTACCAAAGATTCCAGGATGACCTGCCAACGCAGAAGAATGAACCTCAGAAATGACTTTACTGGTCCAATCATCAGGAACAAACAGTCTACCAGGTGGGCAACGATCAGGTCTATCCGCCTGAAAATCCTGCAAGGCCCACCGCAGGTCTGGAGAAACGGCAGACAATATCACTCCATCCTTAAGGATACCTGTAGGTTCAGAATTACCAGGGGAGTCAGGCTCAAAACTCCTAGAAAGGGCATCCGCCTTAACATTCTTAGAACCCGGTAGGTATGACACCACAAAATTAAACCGAGAGAAAAACAACGACCAGCGCGCCTGTCTAGGATTCAGGCGTCTGGCGGACTCAAGATAAATTACATTTTTGTGGTCGGTCAATACCACCACCTGATGTCTAGCCCCCTCAAGCCAATGACGCCACTCCTCAAAAGCCCACTTCATGGCCAAAAGCTCCCGATTCCCAATATCATAATTCCGCTCGGCGGGCGAAAATTTACGAGAAAAAAAAGCACAAGGTTTCATCACGGAGCAGTCGGAACTTCTTTGCGACAAAACCGCCCCAGCTCCGATTTCAGAAGCGTCGACCTCAACCTGAAAAGGAAGAGCAACATCAGGCTGACGCAACACAGGGGCGGAAGAAAAGCGGCGCTTAAGCTCCCGAAAGGCCTCCACAGCAGCAGGGGACCAATCAGCAACATCAGCACCCTTCTTAGTCAAATCAGTCAATGGTTTAACAACATCAGAAAAACCAGCAATAAATCGACGATAAAAGTTAGCAAAGCCCAAAAATTTCTGAAGACTCTTAAGAGAAGAGGGTTGCGTCCAATCACAAATAGCCCGAACCTTGACAGGATCCATCTCGATGGAAGAGGGGGAAAAAATGTATCCCAAGAAGGAAATCTTTTGAACCCTAAAAACGCACTTAGAACCCTTCACACACAAGGAATTAGACCGCAAAACCTGAAAAACCCTCCTGACCTGCTGGACATGAGAGTCCCAGTCATCCGAAAAAATCAGAATATCATCCAGATACACGATCATAAATTTATCCAAATAATCACGGAAAATGTCAAGCATAAAGGACTGAAAGACTGAAGGGGCATTTGAAAGGCCAAAAGGCATCACCAAATACTCAAAGTGGCCCTCGGGCGTATTAAATGCGGTTTTCCACTCATCCCCCTGCTTAATTCGCACCAAATTATACGCCCCACGGAGATCTATCTTAGAGAACCACTTGGCCCCCTTTATGCGAGCAAACAAATCAGTCAGCAGTGGCAACGGATATTGATATTTAACCGTGATATTATTCAAAAGCCGATAATCAATACACGGCCTCAAAGAGCCATCTTTCTTAGACACAAAGAAAAAACCGGCTCCTAAGGGAGATGACGAAGGACGAATATGTCCCTTTTCCAAGGACTCCTTTATATATTCTCGCATAGCAGCATGTTCAGGCACAGACAGATTAAATAAACGACCCTTAGGGTATTTACTACCCGGAATCAAATCTATGGCACAATCGCACTCCCGGTGCGGAGGTAATGAACCAAGCTTAGGTTCTTCAAAAACGTCACGATAGTCAGACAAGAATTCAGGAATCTCAGAGGGAATAGATGACGAAATGGAAACCAAAGGTACGTCCCCATGCATCCCCTTACATCCCCAGCTTAACACAGACATAGCGTTCCAGTCGAGGACTGGGTTATGAGATTGCAGCCATGGCAATCCAAGCACCAACACATCATGTAGATTATACAGCACAAGAAAGCGAATAATCTCCTGATGATCCGGATTAATTCGCATAGTTACTTGTGTCCAGTATTGTGGTTTATTACTAGCCAATGGGGTGGAGTCAATCCCCTTCAGAGGTATAGGAGTTTCAAGAGGCTCTAAATCATACCCACAGCGTTTGGCAAAGGACCAATCCATAAGACTCAAAGCGGCGCCAGAGTCGACATAGGCATCCGCGGTAATAGATGATAAAGAACAAATCAGGGTCACAGATAGAATAAACTTAGACTGAAAAGTGCCAATTGAAACTGACTTATCAAGCTTCTTAGTACGCTTAGAGCATGCTGATATAACATGAGTTGAATCACCACAATAAAAGCACAACCCATTTTTTCGTCTAAAATTCTGCCGTTCGCTTCTGGACAGAATTCTATCACATTGCATATTCTCTGGCGTCTTCTCAGTAGACACCGCCAAATGGTGCACAGGTTTGCGCTCCCGCAGACGTCTATCGATCTGGATAGCCATTGTCATGGACTCATTCAGACCCGCAGGCACAGGGAACCCCACCATAACATCCTTAACGGCATCAGAGAGACCCTCTCTGAAATTCGCCGCCAGGGCGCACTCATTCCACTGAGTAAGCACAGACCATTTACGGAATTTTTGGCAGTATATTTCAACTTCATCTTGCCCCTGAGATAGGGACATCAAGGCTTTTTCCGCCTGAAGCTCTAAATGAGGTTCCTCATAAAGCAACCCCAAGGCCAGAAAAAACGCATCCACATTGAGCAACGCAGGATCCCCTGGAGCCAATGCAAAAGCCCAATCTTGAGGGTCGCCCCGGAGCAAGGAAATCACAATCCTGACCTGCTGAGCAGGATCTCCAGCAGAGCGAGATTTCAGGGACAAAAACAACTTGCAATTATTTTTGAAATTTTGAAAGCAAGATCTATTCCCCGAGAAAAATTCAGGCAAAGGAATTCTAGGTTCAGATATAGGAACATGAACAACAAAATCTTGTAAATTTTGAACTTTCGTGGTGAGATTATTCAAACCTGCAGCTAAACTCTGAATATCCATTTTAAACAGGTGAACACAGAGCCATTCCAGGATTAGAAGGAGAGAGAGAGAGGAAGGCTGCAATATAGGCAGACTTGCAAGTGATACAATTGAAAGCACACTCAGAACTGAAGGAAAAAAAAAAAAAAAAATTTTTCAGCAGACTTCTTTTTTTTCTCTCCTTTCTCTGCCAATTAATTTAACCCTTTGTGGGCCGGTCAAACTGTTATGGTTCTCAATGGCAAGAGAACATAGCCCAGCATACATAGGAACTAGCTCTTGGAAGGATGGAAACTTAAACTGACCATGAACTAAACCTGCCGCACAACTAACAGTAGCCGGGTAGCGTAGCCTGCGTTTTATCCCTAGACGCCCAGCGCCGGCCGGAGGACTAACTAATCCTGGCAGAGGAAAATATAGTCCTGGCTCACCTCTAGAGAAATTTCCCCGAAAGGCAGACAGAGGCCCCCACATATATTGGCGGTGATTTAAGATGAAAATGACAAACGTAGTATGAAAATAGGTTTAGCAAAATCGAGGTCCGCTTACTAGATAGCAGGAAGACAGAAAGGGTACTTTCATGGTCAGCTGAAAACCCTATCAATACACCATCCTGAAATTACTTTAAGACTCTAGTATTAACTCATAACATCAGAGTGGCAATTTCAGATCACAAGAGCTTTCCAGACACAGAAACGAAACTGCAGCTGTGAACTGGAACAAAATGCAAAAAACAAACAAGGACAAAAGTCCGACTTAGCTGGAAGTTGTCTGGTAGCAGGAACATGCACAGAAAGGCTTCTGATTACAATGTTGACCGGCATGGAAGTGACAGAGGAGCAAGGTTAAATAGCGACTCCCACATCCTGATGGGAACAGGTGAACAGAGGGGATGATGCACACAAGTTCAATTCCACCAGTGGCCACCGGGGGAGCCCAAAATCCAATTTCACAACAGCTGTGCCACATATAATGCTCTGCACCGTTCATTATGGCCCCATAGATGCTCCACATAAAGCTGTGCCATATATACAATGCTCTGCACCGTTGCCCCATAGATAGCTGTGCCATATATATAATGCTCTGCACCATTGCCCCATAGCTGTGCCATATATATAATGCTCTGCACCGTTGCCCCATAGCTGTGCCATATATACAATGCTCTGCACCGTTGCCCCATAGATAGCTGTGCCATATATATAATGCTCTGCACCATTGCCCCATAGCTGTGCCATATATATAATGCTCTGCACCGTTGCCCCATAGCTGTGCCATATATATAATGCTCTGCACCATTGCCCCATAGCTGTGCCATATAGTGCTCTGCACCGTTGCCCCATAGCTGTGCCATATATATAATGCTCTGCACCATTGCCCCATAGCTGTGCCATATAGTGCTCTGCACCGTTGCCCCATAGCTGTGCCATATATATAGTGCTCTGCACCATTGCCCCATAGCTGTGCCATATAGTGCTCTGCACCGTTGCCCCATAGCTATGCCATATATATAATGCTCTGCACCATTGCCCCATAGCTGTGCCATATAATGCTCTGCACCGTTGCCCCATAGCTGTGCCATATATATAATGCTCTGCACCGTTGCCCCATAGCTGTGCCATATAGTGCTCTGCACCGTTGCCCCATAGCTGTGGCATATATATAATGCTCTGCACCGTTGCCCCATAGCTGTGCCATATAGTGCTCTGCACCGTTGCCCCATAGCTGTGCCATATATATAATGCTCTGCACTGTTGCCCCATAGCTGTGCCATATAGTGCTCTGCACCGTTGCCCCATAGCTGTGCCATATAGTGCTCTGCACCGTTGCCCCATAGATACTCCACATAAACCTGTGCCATTGCTGCTGCTGCAATAAAAAAAAAAAAAAACACATACTCACCTCTCTTGCTTGCAGCTCCTCAGCGTCCCGTCCCGGAGTCTCTCTGCACTGACTGATCAGGCAGAGGGCGCCGCGCACACTATATGCGTCATCGCACCCTCTGACCTGCACAGTCAGTGCGGAGAGAGAGACGCCGGGAAGATGGCGCGGCGCCCGGCGTGTGGAACGAGGGAAGGTAAATATGCGATACTTACCTGCTCCCGGCGACCCGCTCCTTCCCCCGGACAGCTGGTCTTCGGTGCCGCAGCCTCTTCCTCTATCAGCGGTCACCGGCACCGCTTCATTAGAGAAATGAATAGGCGGCTCCGCCCCTATGGGAGGTGGAGCAGCCTATTCATTTCTCTAATGAGCGGTCCCACGTGACTGCTCAGGGGAAGAGCTGCGGGACCCGGAGACCGTGGGACGGGCAGGGGGAGCGACAGGAACGCCGGAACTAGGTGAGTATATGACAGTCCTCACCTGCCGACCCCACCACCGATCATGACTCGAGTATAAGCCGAGAGGGGCACTTTCAGCCCAAAAATTTGGGCTGAAAATCTCGGCTTATACTCGAGTATATACGGTAGGTTATTTAGAATTACGTAGATCTGGGGATTTATTCTGATGGAATATAGGCTTAACTGGATGGACAAATGTCTTTTTTTGGCCTTGCTAACTATGTTACTATGTAAAATGGGGAGTCGAAAAAGCCTATATAATCAATTGGTGGTGGCAACTAGTTTTCTTGAGTTATTATGGAGCTTGGCAGTGACTGTAAAGGATTATATATATTCCTTGGATTTAAATTGGATATGTATTAATCTATACATTTATTCTCATATATCCCCAATATCCGACCTAGTAGAGAAAGCAATTGTGTACTCATCCATCAACTGTCAGTCAATTGCAAAAATTGTTCTGACAATTGGAGACTGTAGAGTTCAGGCTTGTGACAATGTGGTAACAGCGGGGGAGGGATATCTGTGTCATCATCAAGTACTGTCAATACCTCAACTCTGCAAAGAGGGACAGAGTGACTTCCTCTGGCAGAGGTGACAAGAACAGTAGAGGAATATTTTTGAACAAGAATATATAAAAATAAGATCAAAAGATGGTACTAAAGCATAACACAGTTTTTACAGAAATCATTGGAACATCCACATAATCCATGGACATGTCAGGTCCTCCTTAATGACAGCCTCTTCTTAGTGCATTTATAGTTGCAAAATTAAATTCCCACCTGTCCCCAAATGGATGAGATGAGTTGAAAAGAATCACGAATATTCTGTAGAATTTTCTTCCACCTTTTGTCATCATAGCATTTGCGTGATCCAAATACTAGGTTTGCAATGACATTAGAAGATGCAAACATCAGAGTGTTGCTGGGGTCAACAGGCTGCTCTAAAGGAAGAAATAATGTTAGCCTTGAATGGAATGTTTTAATTACGCAGTAATTTTGCATGTGAATAACAACAATACAGCAGAAAGCAGATTGATCATTTACTAAAAACAAATGTTTTTGGTAGAAAAATGTCCATACTATCATCATGGCGTTGTCCATGTTTCCAGGGACACATTTCCCATGGTAATGAAACCAAAGTCCCGGTGGGCAAAGGCTTCTTACTATAGTGATGGTTTGGACAACGTATGTGTTGCCCATGTCATCTCAACATATGCTCCATCCTGCACCTGTGATATCTATGACATTCAGTGCACTAATTGTTTTATTATGCACTAGGTTGCTGGTCAATTGAGTCCACCTATATACTTACCTTTCTGTTCCTTTAAAACATGCCACCTGACAAAGCTGGGTAAAACGCGCTTTGGGATATTAGGGCATCACCACAGCCAAGCTCCGCTACACTAGCACTTTGTAAGTCTTTTCAACACTTATGTTTGGCCTTTTATTTTCCACAGGAACACAGAATTTAGGCATGTGTAAGGTATAACAGTCGTACAGTGCAAACTGAGCTTGTGTCTGTAGCCCTCCACAGAGTTACTCTGTCATTTTAAATGAAACATTAAATGGCATTATATATTTTCTTTATATTATTAAAGTATTTTTTCTTAGTGAGAAATTCTTTGCACCTCTTACTGTTTTGGTTTAATTTGATTATTTGGGATTGTCTCTGACACTTATTCAATACTTCTTGGCTATGGAATAATTTGTTTTTTTAAGATACTATGAAGCTGTAGGAACTTCAGTTGCCCATATTGTCTCCATGCAACCCTTCTCTAAAATTAAGAAATCTATTCTTGATTCCAATGTTTCTATGTCTTTAATAGTTTAACCTCCTACGCATAGCTATGGTCTTAACTACATGTCACGATCAATGTTTGGATCTATGGCATATCTGGCCTCTCAGATTAAAGATTTTTTTCTTTCAGGCTATTGGGGGTTAATGTCAGTTCTGCCTGGTGGCCGCTGGTGTAAATACATTGCTGCTGAGTTTGCTGATGCAGATGGTGACCACTCCCACCTTTCTTCAAAAGGTCACCTGATGCATCAGCTGACTGTTGGTAATACAGGTCCTTTTGGATACCAGCAATGCTGAAGTCTGTAGGTTGCTGATTCAGTGGTGCTTCAGCTGAATGCTGTAATTTGGTGCCTTACTCTGCTGTGCGGTGCAATTCAGCAGAGAAAAGCTAAGTGTTGTTTTGTGTTTCTTTTTCCCCGTGGTGTTTATCTTACCTTACCTTGTGTTGTCTTAGTGCAGCAGTGGGACCAGTGTCTTCACTTGCTAATTCCCTACTCGGGGATAGGAGCAGGGGCAAGTGAGGGATTAGGTATTCTGCTCGGTGACGGGGTGAAAGAACCCATATAGGGATGCTTAGGGAGATTAGGGAACAACCTCAGGTGAGTGCAGGAGGTGTCCATTTCCCCATTCCCTATTGTCAGGGCCTACCATTGTTACTGTGTCCCCGGTGTTCCCTTGTTTGTTAGGCTGTTGGTGACCGACCTATGGTTGGGTTGTTTCATACCTGGTCAGTCACTTTTGTGACATTATAACCAACCATCCCATTTTTTCTGGTGAGCCATGGCTCAAATGCAGGCCTTTGCTCAACTGCTTCAGACCCTCACCAAGGAGTTTAGGGGGTCCTTTGTGAGGTGGTGCAGCAGCTGCAGCAGTTGGTGGGTTTTTAGGCTTCGGCCCAGGTGCATGTTCAACAAGAACCCAAGATATCTCTTCCTGTCAGGTTCTCTGGAAGTAGAGATAAATTTTTGTTTTTTCAGGAAGCCCGTAAATTGTACTTCAGGCTCTGCCCTTGTTCATCAGGGAGTGAGGAACAGTGTGTGGGGATTATAATCTTCCTTTCTTAAGGGTGATACCCAATCCTGGGCTTTCTCCCTGCTGGCCGGTTCTCCATCATTACGGTCGGTGGACGAGTTTTTTGCAGCTTTGGCGCTTGTGTATGGGGATCCCGATGGGGAATCCAGACTGCGTAAAATCAAGCAAGGGGGTTGGCCGGCTGAGGAGTACTGCTCGGAGTTCAGGAGGTGGGCCACCGACACGCAGTGGAATGACCCTGCTTTTAGGAGCCATTTTAGGCAGGGTCTGTCTCCAAGGTTGCTTGATACTCTTGTGCAGTACGCCTCCCCCTGGTCGCTGGAAGCTGCCATGTTTCTTGCTATCTGGGTAGATAGACACTTGAGGGAGAGACATACACCAAATGTGCCCCAGGGTTGCCTGTGGTTTGCCATGGTGTGGGGGCATGTTTTCACTGTGGGCAGACTGGTCATTTCATCGTGTCTGCCCAGCTCACGCCAAAATACCTGTACCACCTAAGAAGCCGCGTCCCCCTGGTTGTGTGGAGGGAGGCGACCAGTGAGTGTATATTTCCTCCATTTTTACTTAACACTCACCACATGCTTACCCTGAGTGTCAGAGTCCCCTTAGGAGGAGGGGTCAGGGGAGGGTGGTGGTTCCCTCTGAGCATTGTGGGGTGTGAGTGTGGTGACACAGGGGGACACTTCTTTTGTCAATTCCTCAAAGAATTTACCGTCTTGTGGCAAATGTATGCATGGCAATAAACGTTCAGGTCCGGACCTGTGTGTAAATGAGTACATATGGGTGTCCACCAAAAACTTCAGATGGAAGTGGGTAACTGGGACCTAGAGTTCCAGGGTGATTGTGCCATATCGGGTGTCAGCCATTCTCAGTCTGGGGATTTTTCAGTTGGACTTACCCCCAGTTATGCATGTACACAACTTATTCCCCAGGTCGGCGCTCCGGAGATTTGAGGTGCCTCCAGAGCCTACGTTGTTGGCATTTCCATCAGGCCACATTTGCCATAAACCCGAGGATCAGGTGACCACTGAGGTGAACTCTGGTGGATCGAGGCATCCTCACCATAGGTTGTTGTCTGGTGAGGTCCGGTGTTGAGGGTTCAGAGGTCCCTCATTAAAAGGAGGGTACTGTCACAATCCATGTTTGGATCTGTGGCAGATCTGGCCTCTCAGATTAAAACATTTTTCCTTTCAGGCTATCGGGGGTTGATCTCAGTCCCCCCCCGGTGGCCGCTGGTGTAATTACATTGCTGCTGATTTTGCTGATGCAGTTGGTGACCACCCCCACTTTCCTTCAAAAGTTCACCTGATGCATCAGCTGACTGTTGGTTATACAGGTCTTTTCTGGAGACCAACCTAGCAGGAGCAGCTCCCTGGTGTTAGCCAAGTCTGGTGTTTGGAGTCTTGTTGCTGTGCTATCTGTGGTGTGGAGTTTAGCTGCAGTGTGCACAAGCTAAGTGCTGAGTTACCTTGTCCCTTTGTTATTTGCGCATTCCCCTTTTGGTATTGTGTTCCCCTCACTCTCATATTGTGTTATCCTGCTTATTTGTTTTGTAGTGCTGTTTACATTGTTCTCCTCCTGGGGTGGGGGTTTAGCTCAGGGTTTAAAAGGAGATAGAGACACGTCGGTGACTTGTGCCTCCCTACCTTCAAGGGTACCCCCAAGTTAATGAAAGACAGGGCTCCCCCTAGCCTGAGGAGCAGCTCAGGGACCCAGATTCCTCATCTTCTGCTTTCCCATTACTGCCCGGTGACACTACATTTGACAAACCTACCATTCAATCTTGTGAAATGATCCACAAGGTGCTTTGCCTCTTCTTGTAGAGGTTCTTCTAAACTCTTTTTACCCATTCCAAAATCTTTGAGGGTTGTGAGAGAAAAAAGTCTCAGTTGACTCCAGGTTTCATCATTGGCGAGCGTCAATCCTTAAAAGAAAAGGACAAATATGAAATGTACATAATATGGCTCAATTTGCCAATGAAAAGTTCATTTGATATTCCTTAGTTATAGGTATAAGGTATAAATCTACTAAGAAACTCGTATGATATAACCACTAGTGATGAGCGAGCACTAAAATACTCGGGTGCTCGTTGCTCGGGTCAAGCAATTTGTAATACTCTGGTACTCGGCCAGAACAAAGAGCCCAATGGAAGTCTATGGACAATCCGAGCATTTTTACTGTGATTCCCCCGGGGGTTCTTTTAAGGTATAAAAACATCTGACAAGGATGGAAACAATACTCAAATGACATGGGAATATCATGGGAAATGCCCCTGGAAGCATTTCTAACACCCAGATCACAGGTTTGAGCAATGTGGTCAGAGTCTTACACCATTTTTATAGGCGCACCCAAAAACATACAAAAACTAAAGCAAAACAGATTTTCCTGTGAAATATGTTAAGGAACATCCTTTCCAGGGTAATGAATTTTACATAAGGCAAAATAATTAACCCAAAACAAAAATGTTCCTTCACCACTTGGGCTTTAGCGTTTTTAATACGTTTTTCAACTTTAGCATTGCTTTCAACCAAGACAAAGGCATTCACTGGGAAATGTAATTGTTTCATTTAACAACCTTAGCTGACCATGTGGTGTTTGACACAGGAGACACGTCTTGCTTCATTTATGAAAGAGGGACTCTTAAAGTCACAAAGCCTATTTTTATTGGGGAATCAGGCAGCATTAATATTCTTAAATGGCCATTATTATACAGTGGGTCTCCTATACTGTTATTGCCTATGCAGTGAGTGGCTGGGCTGCCAAAAATTAAGACACACCCCAATATCTATTTCACGAGATGTACAGGAGGGCCTCCTGAAAAAATGTTCCCATTATAAGAAAGTTGGTCTTCCATAGTGTTTACCTATGCATTGAATGCAAGGCCTGCCCTGCCCCAAAGTTACACACATCCCAATAAGCCTTTGGAGCCCACATACTGCATGGCCACAAGAAAACCAAGTTCACATTATTCATTTGGTACTTCCATACAGTTTGCTTATGCATTGAATGCAAGGCCTTACCTGCCCCAAAGTTACAAACACTCCAATAAGCCTTGGAAGAGATGTAGAAGTGGGCCTCCTGAAAATATTTTCCCATTCTAAGAAAGTGGCCTCCCATATTGTTGTCCTATGCATTGAATGCAAGGTCTGCCAAAAATTTGGAGGAACTCTAATGCCCCTTGAAAGAGATGTGGAGGAGGGCCTAATAATTTTTTTTCCTATTATAAAGGAGCAGGTCTACTATAGTTGTATTGCCCATACACTAAGTGTGTGGACTGACAAACTTTTCCCTCGGGGGTACACATTTTAATTTTTTATATAAAGTATTAACGGGCATCATAAACACCCTTGCCAAAAAATAGAGTGGCTGCAGCATCACGGAATACGTTCACCCTCGTGTTCTAGTGGCGGTATCTGAAGACACGTGGAGGATGTCCTCCTAAGAATCTATTCCCAATTTAAAGGAGCGGGTCTCCTATATTTTGAATGCCCATGCACTAATTGTATGGGCTGGCAAACATTTCCCAAAGGGGTGTCCAATTTTTCTTTTTAAATCAGTTATGGGCATCATAAACACCCTTGCCAAAAAATAGAGTGGCTGCAGCATCACGTAATACGTTCACCCTCGTGTTCCAATGGTGGTGTCTGAAGACACGTGGAGGATGTCCTCATAAGAATCCATTCCCAATTTAAAGGAGCGGGTCTCCTATATTTTGAATGCTCATGCACTAAGAGTATGGGCTGACAAACATTTCCCAAAGGGGTGTCCAATTAAAAAAAAAAAAAAAATCAGCTACGGGCATCATAAACACCCCTGCCAAAAAATAGAGTGGCTGCAGCATCACAGAATACATTCACCCTTGTGTTCCAATGGTGGTGTCTGAAGACATGTGGAGGATGTCCTCCTAACAATCTATTGCCAAGTTAAAGGAGCGGGTCTCCTATATTTTGAATGTCTATACACTAAGTGTATGGGCTGGCAAACATTTCCCCATGGGGTGTCCAATGTTTTATTTTTTTAAAATTAGTTATGGGCATCATAAACACCCTTGCCAAAAAATAGAGTGGCTGCAGCATCACCGAATATGTTCAGCCTCGTGTTCTACTGGTTGTGTCTGAAGACAAGTGGAGGATGTCCTCCTAAGAATCGATTGCCAATTTAAAGGAGCGGGTCTCCTATATTTTGAATGCCTATACACTAAGTGTATGGGCTGACAAACAATTCCCCATGGGGGGTACACATTTTTTTTAATTATTTACGGGCATCATAACCACTAGTGTTGAGCATTCCGATACTGCAAATATCGGGTATCGGCCGATATTTGCTGTATCGGAATTCCGATTCCTAATTCCGATATTTTTGCGATATCGGAAATCGGAATCGGAAGTTCCTATAGTGAAATTATGCAGTATAATGAAGTGTGGGCGGTGCGTGGGCGGAGACTGCATGTGTGCGTTGCGGGCGGTGTCTCTGCGGGACCGTGGGGCTCTCTGCGTGTGTGCCGGGGCTCTATGTGGCATGCGGGTTGTCTCTGTGTGGCGTGTTTCTGTGCAGGGTGTCTGTGCGGCGTGCGGTGTCTCTGTGCAGCATGCGGGTGTCTCTGTGCGGCGTGCGGGGTGTCTCTGTGTGGCATGCGGGGTCTCTGTGCGGCATTCGGGGTGTCTCTGCGGCGTGTGGGGTCTCTGTGTGGCGTGCGGGGTCTCTGTGCGGTGTGCGTTGTCTCTGCAGCATGCAGGGTGTCTTTGCGGCATGCAGGGTGTCTGTGTGGTGTGTGGGGTCTCTGTGCGGTGTGCGGGGTGTCTCTGCGGTGTGCATGGTGTCTCTGTGCAGCGTGCGGGGTCTCTGTGCGGCATGCGGGTGTCTCTGCGACATGCGGGGTGTCTCTGTGCGGGGTCTCTGTGCGGCATGAGGGGTCTTTGTGTGGCGTGAGGGGTCTCAGTGTGGGCATTGTCCGATGGGACTACAAGTCCCATCGGACGATGCCTGCTACACTGACAGTGATTGACACATTAGCCAATGATGGGACAGTAGTAGTCCCATCATCCGGCTAATGTGTTGAGTGATGAAAAAAAAAATACTCCATACATAATCCATACATACTCCATACATACTACATACATACATACATACTACATACATACTACATACATACATACAAACTACAAACATACATACTACATACATACATACTACATACATACATAATGCATACATGCTACATACATACTACATACATGCTGCATACATGCTACATACATGCTGCATGCATGCTACATACATACTGCATACATGCTACATACATGCTGCATAGATGCTGCATACATGCTACAAACATGCTACATACTTGCTACATACATCCTGCATACATGCTACATACATGCTACATACATGCTACATACATACATACTACATACTGCATACATCCATACATACATGCTACATACATACTATATACATACATACTGCATACATACTACATAACTGCATACATACTACATACATACATACTACATGCATACATACTACATACATACTACATACATACTGCATACATACATACTACATACGTACTACATACAGTACATTCATACATTGCATACTCGACATACATATAGACATACAGTACATTAAACATAGATTACATACTCACCATTACTTGTCATTTTGTTCCTCGAAGCCAGTGTCATCTGTAAAAAATATGAAAAAACAAACAAACAATATACTCCCTGTCAGCAGAAATCCACGAGTGTCTCATGACGATCTCCCAAGGAGAACGGCAGCAACAGCTGTTGCAACCGCTCTCCAGGGGCCCCAGAAACACAATGACGGAAAGAAGGTATTCCTCCGCCGCTGTAAAAAAAAAGTCCCTAGTCTCACTTTATGGCATTGCTGGCTGAGAAATGTTCCCAGGCAGCAATTGCCATAAAGTGAGACTTTGAACTATAGTAACCTCAGTGATGCACTACAGGAGCCATTGTCTCCTGTCAGTGTGTCACTGAGGGTCCTATAGAGCAGTGACATCACCCGATGTCACTGCTCTATAGGGGAGATCGTCGTGGGACACTCGTTATTAATTGGACTACGGCGGACAGGTAGTATGCGGTTTATTATTTTAAGTTTTTTGCAGGCGCTGAATTATGGTAAGTATGGTGAAATGAAGAATATGAAAATACCTTTTCCTAATGTGTGCGTGTTTTTTTAACCCTTTCTTACTATTGGATTAATAACGGATAGGCGCCTTATTGACGCCTCTCCGTTATTAACCCGGCTTAATGTCACCTTACAATAGCAAGGTGACATTAATTCCTTATTACCCCATATCCCACCGCTACACGGGAGTGGGAAGAGAGGGGCTAAGTGCCGGAATTGCCGCATCTTACAGATGCGCCATTTCCGGGGCAGCTGCAGACTGGTATTTGTAGCCGGGGGGGCAATATCCATGACCCCTCTCTAGGCTATGAATATCAGCCCGCAGCTGTCTGCATAGCCTTTCTGGCTATAAAATATAGGGGACCCCACGTCATTTTTTTGGGGGTCCCCCTATTTTAATAGCCAGTAAAGGCTACGCAGACAGCTGCGGGCTGATATTCATAGCAGGCTACAAATATTGGCCCCCGGCCGTCGGCTTTCCCTCTCTGGCGCAGAAAATTGCACGGGAGCCCACGCCGTTTTTTTCCATTTTTTTTAATTCAACGCTCATAAAGGCCTCTTGCACTTGGTACGTGTCCGTCGCTATGCGTCGGGCCGACGTACCGACGCACGTTGTGAAATTTGTGCCCAACATGGGCAGCGGATGCAGTTTTTCAACGCATCCGCTGCCCATTCTGAAGTCCTGGGAGGAGGGGGCGGAGTTTCTGCCACGCATGCGCGGTAGAAAATGGCGGACGCAATGGACAAAAAAGTTCACTTGAACGTTGTTTTCGTGCCAACGGTCCGCCAAAACACGACATGTAGTTTTTGGTGCAGGTTTTGATGCTGGTTCTTGGTTCAGTTTTTGGTGCAGTTTTTTATGCAGTTTTTAGTGCAGTTTTTGGTGCAGGTTTTGGTGCCGTTTTTGATGCGGTTTTAGATGCTGTTTTTGATGCTTGATGCGGTTTTTGATGCTGTTTTTGATGCAGTTTTCGTTCCGTTTTTTTACCGGTTTTGATGCATTTTTTGGAAATAAATAAATGGAAAATGTTCATGATTTGAATGGAAACATGCATGAAAAAATGGATTCGGAGGCCGGATTCATCATTTCACATCTGTTTCATCTGCTTTTTGCTGGATCCGTCGCTGTGCGTTTTTTCGCCGGACAGAAAAATCGTTTCTTTGTATGTGTTTTCCGTCCAGCGGAAACAGCTTTTTTGACGGATCCTGCAAAAAACGGATGAAACGTGTGGCCATCAGGCCCAATCCGGTGCTAATACAACTCTATGAGAAAAAAAAAGGATCTGGCAGAAAAAAAAGGATTTCGCGTAAAAAACCCGGATCTGGCGTAAAAAACGGATCCGGTGGAAAAAACGGATCTGGCGGAAAAAACGGATCCGGCGGAAAAAACGGATCCGGCGGAAAAAAATGGATCTGGCGGAAAAACCGAATCCGGTGGAAAAAACACATCCGGCGGAAAAAATGGATCCGGCGGAAAAAACGGATCTGGTGGAAAAAACGGATCCGGTGGAAAAAACGGATCTGGCGGAAAAAAACAGATCTGGCGGAAAAAAAACAGATCCTGCAAATGTGATCGCAGGATGCGTTTTTTCCCATAGACTTGTATTAGCGATGGATGGCCACACGTCGCGTCCGTTGTGCAACGGATCCGTCGTGTTTTGGTGGACCGTCGGCACGGAAAAACGTTTCAAGTGAACTTTTTTTGTCCATCCCATCTGCCATTTTCTACCGCGCATGCGTGGCCGAAACTCCGCCCCCTCCTCCCCGCACTTCAGAAGGGGCAGCGGATGCGTTTAATACACTGCATCCGCTGCCCATGTCGTACACAAATTTCACAACGTGCTTCGGTACATCGGCCCGACGCATAGCGACAGACCCGTACCGACGCAAGTGTGAAACAGGCCTTTATGAGCGTAGAATTAAGAAAAAAAAAACGGAAAAAAACGGCGTGGGCTCCCGCGCAACTTTCTGCGCCAGAGGGGGAAAGCCGACGGCCGGGGGCCAATATTTGTAGCCTGCTATGAATATCAGCCCGCAGCTGTCTATATGTTATAGCCAGAAAGGCTATGCAGGCAGCTGCGGGCTGATATTCATAGCCTAGAGAGGGGCCATGGATATTGCCCCCCCAGGCTACAAATACCAGTCCGCAGCTACCCCAGAAATGGCGCATCTGTAAGGGGCACTTAGCCCCTCTCTTCCCACTCCCGTGTAGCGGTGGGATATGGTGTAATAAGGGGTTAATGTCACCTTGCTATTGTAAGGTGACATTAAGCAGGGTTAATAACGGAGAGGCGTCAATAAGACACCGATCCATTATTAATCCAATAGTAGTAAATGGTTAATAAAACATGCACACATTAGGAAAAAGTATTTTATTATTCTTCATTTCACCATACTTACCATACTTCAGTGCCTGCAAAAAACGTAAAATAATAAACAGCATACTACCTGTCCGCCGTAGTCCAATTAATAACGAGAGTCCCACGATGATCTCCCCTATAGAACAGTGACATCGGGTGATGTCACTGCTCAATAGGACCTTCAGTGACACACTGACAGGAGACAATGGCTCCTGCAGTGTATCACTGAGGTTACTAAAGTTCAAAGTCTCACTTTATGGCAATTGCTGCCTGGGAAAATTTCTCAGCCAGCAATTCCATAAAGTGAGACTAGGGACTTTTTTTTACAGCGGCAGAGGAATACTTTCCTCCTGTCATTGTGTTTCTGGGGCCCCTGGAGAGCGGTTGCAACAGCTGTTGCTGCCGTTCTCCACGGGAGATCGTCGTCGGACACTCGTAGATTTCTGTGGACAGGGAGTATATTGGTTGTTTGTTTTTTTCATCTTTTTTACAGATGACACTGGCTTCGGGGATCAAAATGACAAGTAATGGTGAGTATGTAATCTATGTTTAATGTACTGTATGTCTATATGTATGTCATGTATGTAATGTATGAATGTACTGTATGTAGTGTGTATGTAGTATGTATGTATGTAGTATGTATGTACACTGTGTTCCAAATTATTATGCAAATTGGATTTAAGTGTCATAAAGATTTAATTGTTTTGTTTTTCAAATAAACTTGTGGATGGTATTGTGTCTCAGGGCTCAATGGAACACTGAAATCAATCTTAAACACATGTGATAATTGGTTTTCCAGGTGATTCTAATTAAAGGAAAACTACTTAAAAATGATGTTCCACATTATTAAGCAGGTCACAGTTTTCAAGTAACATGGGAAAGAAAAAGGATCTCTCTGCTGCTGAAAAGCATCAAATAGTGCAATGCCTTGGTGAAGAGATGAAAACATTAGAAATTTTCCAAAAACATAAGCATGATCATCGTACTGTTAAGAGATTTGTGGCTGTATCTGAGCACAAATGTGTTTGTGCTGATAAAGGCATAATGAGGAAGATTTCTGCCAGGCAAGTTCATCGGATAAAGAGAGCAGCTGCTAAAAAGCCATTACAAAGCAGCAAACAGATATTTGAAGCTCAAGGTGTAGGCTCCTTCAAAGGCTTGCTGTGGTGCATAAACCTACTATTCGGCCACCCCTAAACAGTTTTCACAAGCAGAAATGGTTGCAGTGGGCCCAGACATACATGAAGACTAATTTCCAAACAGTCTTGTTTACTGATGAGTGTCGAGCAACCCTGGATGGTCCAGATGGATAGAGTAGTGGATGGTTGGTGGGTGGCCACCATGTCCCAACAAGGCTGCAACATCAGCGAGGAGGTGGAGGAGTCATGTTTTGGGCCAGAATCATGGGAAACAGCTGGTAAGGCCCTTTAACGTTCCTGAAGGTGTGAAAATGACCTCTGCAAAGTATATAAAGTTTCTGACTGACAACTTTCTTCTATGGTCTAAAAAGCAGAAACGTGCCTTCAGGAGCAAAATCATCTTCATGCTGACAATGCCCCATCTCATGCTGCAAAGAATACCTCTGAGTCATTGGCTGCTATGGGCATAAAAGGAGAAACTCATTGTGTGGCCACCATCTTCCCCTGACCTCAACCCTATAGAGAACCTTTAGAGGATCATCAAGCAAAAGATCTATGAGGGTGGGAGGCAGTTCACATCCAAACAGCAGCTCTGGGAAGCTATTCCAACTTCATGCAAAGAAATACAAGCAGAAACTCTCCAAAAACTCACAAGTTCAATGGATGCAAGAATTGTGAAGGTGACATCAAAGAAGGGTCCTATGTTAGCATGTAACTTGGCCTGTTGGGATGTTTTGGCCTTAAATAGCTTTTTTGTTCAGTGGATGTGACCTCCTAATGCTACAAATTCCACAAATGAGCATTTTCAGTTCTTTAAAACATATCAAATGTTTAGAAATTCTACTGTGCATAATAATTTGGAACAGTGCATTTTGAGTTTTTATTCATTTTGGAGATTATACTGTTATCATTGGGAGGTTTTTTCAATAAAATTCGATGTATAATCTAACGGGTGATGACTTTTATGAGACTGACTGTCATTTGCACTGACCATTTAGGAAAATCTGATAAAAATGTAATTTGCATAATAATTTGGAACATAGTGTATGTATGTATGGAGTATTTTTTTTTTTTTCATTCAATACATTAGCCGGATGATGGGACTACTACTGTCCCATCATTGGCTAATGTGTCAATCACTGTCAGTGTAGCAGGCATCGTCCGATGGAACTTGTAGTCCCATCGGACGATACCTGCACTGAGACCCCCACACGCCGCACAGAGACACCCTGCACGCCACACAGAGACCCCGCACGCCGCAGAGACACCCCGCACACCGCAGAGACATCCCGCACGCCGCACAGACACCCCGCATGCCGCAGAGACACCCCGCATGCCGCAGAGACACCCCGCACACCGCAGAGACACCCCGCACGCTGCACAGAGACCCCGCACACCACACAGAGACCCCGCACGCAGCACAGAGACACCCCGCATGCCGCAAAGACACCCGCACGCCGCACAGAGCCCCAGCACGCTGCACAGACCCCAGAGAGCCCCAGTAGGCAGGTACACATCCCTGGCAGGCCCGCACAGACCCCGCCCTCACACACAGACACTCACAATGTCCGCCCACGCACCGCCCACGCATTGCCCACACTCTTCCCCCCTCCGGAAGAGGATGTAGAAGGACAGAAAGGGCTTATTTACATTCCGATATTTGTGTCCCATTGACTTGCATTGGTATCGGGTATCAGTATCTGCGATAACCAATATTTTTTGGATATCGGCCGATCCAATCCGATACCGATACTTTTGAATATCGGAAGTTATCGCTCAACACTAATAACCACTCTTGCCAAAAAATAGAGTGGCTGTAGCATCACGTAATACATTCACCATGGTATTCTAGTGGTGATGGATGATGAGGATGAGGAGAAGGAGGAAGATAACACGAAATCGGCAAAATCAGGAATCATATACGCATGTGTGGGTGTAAAGAGGTGCATTGGAATACACCTCCCCAAAAAATACACTGTATTGGAGGTTATATTTCGCTGTTATTATTCGGTGGTGTAGAGAAGTCTGGCCCAATCCAGCGCTTGTTTATTTTTGTAAGAGTCAGCCTGTCAGCATTTTCTCTAGCAACCCCACACGACAGCACTCCTGGAGGATGTTACCCCTTTCCTAATAGGGACAGAAAATGACAAAGATGTTAAATAACCCCTCCCTCATCTTTCCCTCAGTGTTCTTTCCTGTCCTTACTAGGGATGAAGAGGTAATCCCAGGTGTACTGTGCCGGTAACGATCACCGAGGGGAAGAAAAACTCATAAGCCGGGCATTCTTCGGCTGGAGGGCCTCAAAGGTCTCCAGTCCCTCTCCTCCTTCGGCGTTGTGGACAGCATGTCGCGCGGTGCTCGGAGACTTCCGATCTGAAGCTGGCAGCATGATGTGACGTCAGACGCCAGCCGGCTTTGGCATACAAGAAATGTCCTTTTGTGTTCCATACTGGAACGCATAATGAATACAGCGCGGATGGTGTCGGCGGGCTCCCCGCCGCACACCTGGACATCAGAGGGAGGAGGTCCTCTGATCAAGAAGATCAAGAAGACAGGTGCTGCAGTCCGGTCACCTATATAAGAGCCCCGGACAGGAAGACATCTCAGGTAGGACCACTGTGTCAGCTACCTCGCACTGCATCTGCAGATCCCAGCACCATCCCGACCCCAGTAAATAGTCCACTTCCTGATGCAGGTTGCAATCTTATAATTCCTTCTCCCCTTTATTGCAGGGGGACAAAGAACATGCATCAGGAAGCAAACCTAAGACTTCACGCAAATGCGCAGTCTGTACGAAAAGATTGTCCTCTTCGTATAAGAAAACATTATGCAAAGAGTGCACAGAAAAGTCATCAGGGAAGAGCAACCATCCTTGATGGAAAAGATTAAGGGCTTAATCCAGCACAAGAATAAAATCTCCCTGGCCCTTTCCCAGCCCACACCCTCTCCTAGTGCCCCTCCTGAAGCTAAGAGGAGGAAGCTTAATCCAGAGGAAGAATGATATTAGGACTCTCTGGAGGAAACATCAGACGAGCCTCCAGAAGAGGGTGAAATATCTCTAGACCCAGAGGCTTCCCAGCAAGAGAGATATTACTTCTCATCAAGTGATATAGAGCAACTCCTCATAGCAGTAAGCAAGACTATGGAAATTGAGGAAGAGAGGACTGTCCAGTCAGTACAGGAAGAGATGTTCGGGGAGTCTCCCTTCTAAGAAAAAGTATGTGTTTCCCATTCATAAGAATATCCGGGACCTGGTCCTAGAAGAGTGGGAATCCCCAGAGAAGAGGCTGACCACTCCAGCAGAGATGAAGTACAGATTCCCGGTAGATGATGAGACAGCTTCATGCTGATTGGAAATTCCAAGAGTGGACGTCCAGATTGCTAGGGTAGCCAAAAAGACCGCACTGCCATTTGAGGATGCCTCCCAGTTGAAGGACCCTCTGGAATGTAAGACTAATGGACTACTGAGAAAGTCATGGGAAATGTCGGCATCTTTATTAAACAACAATGCAGTATCTATATATAACCTACAACACGATTACCGTGGCCAAGACGGAATTCTACCACTTTAGGCCCAATATACTATACCAACAACAGAAAGTTTGATCTCTGTGGTGAAAATATTTTACTGTATTATAAACCCATGTTTAAATCAGCATATAATTCAGAGATTTCAATAAAGAGTAAGGGGATTTTTAGTGAAAAAATATACAACTTTTATTATACACATTTAACATAATAAACAGACAAAATTACCAATGTTGACATAAAAAAACGGACATAGAAGCAACTAGCCATAAAATTACAAATCTTTATTTAGAACATACATAAAAACAATTTTTATCAAATATGCAAAAAAGTGGGGATAGAAATATGCAAAAGAAACCACCAGAAGAGGTAATAAGTTATAGTATCATTAAATATCCGAACAGTTCATAATTGGGTACAAAAGGTAAGTATATGCCAAGCACAAAGCCTTATGGTATTATGACAGTGCATTTGAGGGAGCCCAAAAAAAGCCTACCTATTATGTAAATCATGTAACAAAGGCAACATGCACATGCTAATGGATCCAAGTATATTTCTTAACAATGCGTATCCCAGGATAAATAGTTCACAATAAACGCAAAGGGATAGATGTAAGGCTACTTTCACACTGGCGTAGGCACGGGGCCGTCGCCATGCGTCGGCCCGACGTGCCGACGGACAGTGTGATTATTTTGCACAACGGGGGCAGCGGATGCATTATTACAACGCATCCGCTGCCCCATTGTGAGGCGCGGTCGGAAAAGACGGTCTCGACGCTGCAAAAAACGTTACAAGCAACGTTTTTTTGCTGACGACGGACCGACGTGACACGACGCAACCGTCGCACGACGGTTGCGACGTGTGGCAATGCGTCGCACTGCGTCGCTAATGTAAGTCTATGGCGAAAAAACGCATCCTGCAAGCACTTTTGCAGGATGCGTTTTTTCTCCAAAACGACGCATTGCAACGGAGGAAAAAAACACTAGTGTGAAAGTACCCTAAAAAAACGGGCTATTCAGGGAATCAGATATAATAAGGGAATATGACACTTTGTATGAAGCAAGTGAGACAATGCAAAGCAACACATAAGACCCAGTTTTTTGCATATTTAATAAAAATTGTTTTTATATATGTTCTAAATAAAGATTTGTAATTTCATGGCTAGTTGCTTCTATGTCCGTTTTTTGATGTTAATATTATTGTTGAAGCTTTGCCATTGATCTAGGCAGTTTTCCCCCTTTTTTTTGATGCGTCAAAATTACCAATGGTATTCATGTGAGCAGCAGCTAAAACTCACTGGCACCGTAAAAGTTGAAAAATATATTGCCAGGACATAGAGAAACAATGGTGTCACAGTGGGCACTATTATGCACTATTGTATCGGGTGGTGAACAAAAAGGCATGAATATGATGTATCATTTATATCATATGACACTGATTAGTAGGTCAGATTCAGGGGTTAGTGTACTAGCTGTGTGAAAAATAGTCACACGCTATAACACTAAAGCAATCAGAAGCTCTATATAGTATAGTATAGCCTAGGTCTGCCTTATATGGCTTCCAGTTGCTCCCCGTCATGACCCAATAGAGCAGTTGTCATTAGTAAGCCGATTCATTCACGATGTCTAGGAGATAACCCAAAGTTTAAGTATATATGAATTTACCTTGAGACATGATGATCACCCTGTGCTACAGTGTCCGTGACACACGCAGGAGCCTCTTTTTTTTTTAGTAAAAAATATAGTGCCTTTTTGTTCACCACCCGATACAATAGTGCATAATAGTGCCCACTGAGACACCATTGTTTCTCTATGGCCTGGCACTATATTTTTAAACTTTTACAGTGCAAGTGAGTTTTAGCTGCTTCTCACATGAATGCCATTGGTAATTTTGTCTGTTTATTATTTTAAATATGTATAATACAAATTGTATATTTTTTCACTAAAAAATCCCCTTACTCTTTTATTGAGATCTCTGAATTATATGCTGATTTAAACATGGGTTTATAATACAGTAAAATATTTTCAACACAGAGATCAACGTTTCTGTTGTTGGTATACCAATGCAGTATCTACCTGTGTGACTAGATAAATGTACCGCTGGCTGGGACAACTGGAGGAGCACCTGTCCTCAGGTACTCCCAGAGAAGATATTCTAGCTTCCCTACCTCTCTTCCAGAATGTGACAGGCTTTCTAGCAGATGCCTCTGCAGAGTCAGTGAGAGTGGCAGCGAGATCATCAGGGTTATCAAACTCAGTGAGGCGAGCACTTTGGCTAAGATCTTGGTCTGGGGATATGACTTTGTGCTCTGTTCCTTTCAAGGGGAAATATATGTTTGGTTGGGCCTCATATGAAATATTAGAAAAGGCCTCAGACAAAAAGAAAACATTACCAGAGCCTAGAAACCCTAGGAAAAGACCCTTCCGCTCTTAACAAGAGCATGCTCCTCAGTACAGGTGGAAGGGCAAGTCAGTTGCATTAGAGCTATCCAAAAGGGGGAAAAGACAGGAATCTTTTTCTTCCCCACCCCCAAAAACAAAGAAAACAATGAGGCCATCACAGTGGGGGGTCCTATCTCAAACTTCCTCCCATACTGGCAAAAAATCTGCTATGATCAATGGACCCTAAGATCAGTCAGAGAGGGGATAAAGATAGAGTTTGTCTCATATCCTCAAAGAACATTAAAAACAACATGTGTATCCATGCCAAGACTACAATCCACCCTGATTAGGAGTAGAAGACCTATTAATCGCCAATGTAAACTCCATAGTCCCGAAGAACGAAAGGAACAGGGGACATTATTCAAACCTATTCCTGATAAAAAAAAAGCAAGCGGGTCTCTTCTGATCATAATCAACCTGAAGCACCTAAATCGATATGTAGCATACAGAAGATTCAAGATGGAATCTGTCAGGTTAACAGTACCTCTGAAAGGACAAAATTTTGTCATGGTGACTATACATCTACAGAACGCATATTATCACGTCCCAATCCATCCAACTTATCAAAAATTCCTAAGATTTGCAGTCGCCAGGGGAAAAGACATAGACCATTTCCAGTTCAGCGTCCTCCCTTTTGGACTATCCTCAGCCCTAAGGATCTTCACAAAGATCATGGCCGAGGTTATGGCTTACATCAGAGGTCAACATATTGTATTTGCATAATCCCATACCTCGACAACCTCTTGGTAGTGGCTCCCTCAGTACCCATGCTACAAGAACATCTTCAGACGACAGTCCAGATCTTATCATCCCTAGGCTGGATAGTGAATCACAAAAAATCGGATATGGTTCCATCAACAACAAAAACATTTTTAGAAGTCATACTAGACTCACACAGCCAAACATCTTTCTTGCCCAGAAAAAAAAAATATTGCTAACAGCAAAGATAAAGATGTCGTGGGAAAAATAAATAGTATCATTATGATGAACTATGTCGGTTCTCGGATCCATGACATTCTGCGTCCAGATGGTAGCATGGGCACAAGCCCACACCAGGACAATTCAGACTCATGTCTTGGCAAACTGGGATGGACCCCAGAATCTAAAGACAACAAGATCCGAATACCACTGCATGTAAAGTCCTCATTGACATGGTGGCTACTAGGGTTGAGCGACTTTCATTTTTTTAAGATCGAGTCGGGTTTCGCGAAACCCGACTTTGTCCAAAGTCGAGTCGAGTGAAGTCGGCCGATTATCGCGAAAAGTCGGGGATCGACCGAAACATGAAACCCAATGCAAATCAATGGGGAAGCATAGTCGGCAGTGAGTGGAGGCCAGGAAAACACCTACAGTGCCCATTTTAATGCCAAAAACATCCATTCTTGTTTCTGAAGCTTGTCAATCTTAATTAACTTTATAATAATAGTTGGGCATTGGAAATTGGGGGTCATTTGGCAAAAGTTGTGGGGGGTTGGGCTGGTTCAAGGTTTTAGTGGGCCCAGGAAACGTGGACTACGTCACAGCGGTGGAGCAGTGAGAGGTAAGTATTTCAACTTTGCAAGAAAACCCATGAGCGGCAGACAGACACCATTAGTAGGGCCGAACCACACTAGTAGGCCCTATGCAGTTTAATATTACAAATGAAGGCCGAAAGCCTGAAGATTAAAGGTCAGGAAAATAACACAGGACAACCCCAAGGTGCGGCACACACCTTTACTAGGCCCAACCAAAGTAGTAGGCCAACTGTAGTTTAATTATTTAAAATGTAAGCCGAAAGCCTGAACATTGAAGGTCGGGACAACAAAACAGGAGAAAACCCAGTAGCGTCAGACACCGTTTTAAGGGCCCAACCACACATTTTAAAAACAACTACTTAACGAGAGCTTTAAGATTGAAGCTCAGCTTTATACAGTGGAGGACAACACCATGGAGCGGCACACACCATTAGTAGGCACCAACCACCAATTTTTACCAACAAATACTTAATGAGAGCCAGAAGGTTGAAGCTCAGCTTTATACAGTGGAGGACAACACCCTAGAGCGGCACACACTGTTAGTAGGGCCCAACCAAAGTTGAAGGCCAAATGCAGTTTAATATCTGCTACTATAGGCCGAAAGCCAAAAGGTTGAAGCTCAGCTTTATAAAGTGGAGGACAACACCAGGGAGCGGCAGACACCGTTAGTAGGCCCCAACCACCAATTTTTGCCAACAAATACTTAATGAGAGCCAGAAGGTTGAAGCTCAGATTTATACAGTGGAGGAAAACACCAGGGAGCGGCACACAACGTTAGTAGGCCCCAACCACCAATTTTTACCAACAAATACTTAATGAGAGCCAGAAGGTTGAAGCTCAGACAAGGAAACCTGGAGGAGAACACCAAGGAGGAGGAGAACAACAAGGAGGAGGAGAACACCGTTACTAGGCCCCAACCCAAGTAGTATGGCAACTGAAGTGTTACATTTAAAAATACTTAATGAGAGCCTGAAGGTTGAAGCTCAGACAAGGAAAACTGGAGGAGAACACCAAGGAGGAGGAGAACACTCAGGAGGAGGAGAACACCCAGGAGCGGCAGACACCGTTAGTAGGCCCCAACCACCAATTTTTACCAACAAATACTTAATGAGAGCCAGAAGGTTGAAGCTCAGCTTTATACAGTGGAGGACAACACCAGGGAGCGGCACACACCGTTAGTAGGGCCCAACCAAAGTTGAAGGCCAAATGCAGTTTAATATCTGCTACTATAGGCCGAAAGCCAAAAGGTTGAAGCTCAGCTTTATAAAGTGGAGGAAAACACCAGGGAGCGGCAGACACCGTTAGTAGGCCCCAACCACCAATTTTTACCAACAAATACTTAATGAGAGCCAGAAGGTTGAAGCTCAGATTTATACAGTAGAGGACAACACCAGGGAGCGGCACACACCGTTAGTAGGCCCCAACCACCAATTTTTACCAACAAATACTTAATGAGAGCCAGAAGGTTGAAGCTCAGATTTATACAGTGGAGGACAACACCAGGGAGCGGCAGACACCGTTAGTAGGCCCCAACCACCAATTTTTACCAACAAATACTTAATGAGAGCCAGAAGGTTGAAGCTCAGCTTTATACAGTGGAGGACAACACCAGGGAGCGGCACACACCGTTAGTAGGGCCCAACCAAAGTTGAAGGCCAAATGCAGTTTAATATCTGCTACTATAGGCCGAAAGCCAAAAGGTTGAAGCTCAGCTTTATAAAGTGGAGGACAACACCAGGGAGCGGCAGACACCGTTAGTAGGCCCCAACCACCAATTTTTACCAACAAATACTTAATGAGAGCCAGAAGGTTGAAGCTCAGATTTATACAGTGGAGGACAACACCAGGGAGCGGCACACACCGTTAGTAGGCCCCAACCACCAATTTTTACCAACAAATACTTAATGAGAGCCAGAAGGTTGAAGCTCAGACAAGGAAACCTGGAGGAGAACACCAAGGAGGAGGAGAACACCAAGGAGGAGGAGAACACCGTTACTAGGCCCCAACCCAAGTAGTATGGCAACTGTAGTGTTAAATTTAAAAAAATTTAATGAGAGCCTGAAGGTTGAAGCTCAGACAAGGAAACCTGGAGGAGAACACCAAGGAGGAGGAGAACACTCAGGAGGAGGAGAACACCCAGGAGCGGCAGACACCGTTAGTAGGCCCCAACCACCAATTTTTACCAACAAATACTTAATGAGAGCCAGAAGGTTGAAGCTCAGACAAGGAAACCTGGAGGAGAACACCAAGGAGGAGGAGAACACCAAGGAGGAGGAGAACACCGTTACTAGGTCCCAACCCAAGTAGTATGGCAACTGTAGTGTTACATTTAAAAATGCTTAACCCCTTCACCCCCAAGGGTGGTTTGCACGTTAATGACCAGGCCAATTTTTACAATTCTGACCACTGTCCCTTTATGAGGTTATAACTCTGGAACGCTTCAACGGATCTTGGCGATTCTGACAAAGTTTTCTCGTGACATATTGTACTTCATGATAGTTGTAAAATTTATTCGATATAACTTGCGTTTATTTGTTAAAAAAATGGATATTTGGCGAAAATTTTGAAAATTTCGCAATTTTCCAACTTTGAATTTTTATGCCCTTAAATCACAGAGATATGTCACGCAAAATACTTAATAAGTAACATTTCCCACATGTCTACTTTACATCAGCACAATTTTGGAACCAAATTTTATTTTTGTTATTGAGTTATAAGGGTTAAAAATTGACCAGCAATTTCTCATTTTTACAACACCATTTTTTTTCAGGGACCACATCTCATTTGAAGTCATTTTGAGGGGTCTATATGACAGAAAATACCCAAGTGTGACACCATTCTAAAAACTGCACCCCTCATGGTGCTCAAAACCACATTCAAGAAATTGTTGAGGTGTTTCACAGGAATTTTTGGAATGTTTGAAAAAAAGTTAAATGTTCATTTTTATTTACACAAAATTTATTTCAGCTCCAATTTGTTTTATTTTACCAAGGGTAACAGGAGAAAATGGACCCCAAAAGTTGTTGTACAATTTGTCCTGAGTACACTAATACCCCATATGTGGGGGTAAACCACTGTTTGGGCGCATAGCAGAGCGCCATTTGACTTTTCAATGCAAAATTGACTGGAATTGACATGGGACGCCATGTTGCGTTTAGAGAGCCCCTGATGTGCCGAAACATTGAAACCCCCCACAAGTGACACCATTTTGGAAAGTAGACCCCTTATGGAACTTATCTAGATGTGTATTGAGCACTTTGACCCAACAAGTGCTTCACAGAAGTTTATAATGCAGAGCCGTAAAAATAAAAAATCATATTTGTTCACAAAAATGATCTTTTCGCCCCCATTTTTTTATTTTCCCAAGGGTAAGAAAAGAAATTAGACCACAAAAGTTGTTGTGAAATTTGTCCTGAGTACGACGATACCCCATATGTGGGGGTAAACCACTGTTTGGGCACATAGCAGAGCTCGGAAGGGAAGGAGCGCTATTTTACTTTTCAATGCAAAATTGACTGGAATTAAGATGGGACGCCATGTTGCGTTTGGAGAGCCCCTGATGTGCCTAAACATTAAAACCCCCCACAAGTGACACCATTTTGGAAAGTAGACCCCCAAAGGAACTTATCTAGATGTGTTTTGAGAGCTTTGAACCCCCAAGTGTTTCAGTACAGTTTATAACGCAGAGCCGTGAAAATAAAAATTCCTCTTTTTTTTCACAGAAATGATTTTTTAGCCCCCAGCTTTGTATTTTTACAAGAGTAACATAATAAATTGGACCCCAAAGGTTGTTGTCCAATTTGTCCTGAGTATGCTGATACCCCATATGTGGGGGGGAACCACTGTTTGGGCGCATGACAGAGCTCAGAAGGGAAGGAGCGCCATTTGGAATGCAGACTTAAATGGATTGGTCTGCCGGCGTCACGTTGCATTTGCAGAGCCCCTGATGTACTCAAACAGTAGAAACCCCCCACAAGTGACCCCATATTGGAAATTAGACCCCCCAAGGAACTTATCTAGATGTGTTGTGAAAACTTTGAACCCCCAAGTGTTTCACTACAGTTTACAATGCAGAACCGTGAAAATAAAAAATCTTTTTTTTCCCACAAAACTTATTTTTTAGCCCCTAGTTTTGTATTTTCCCAAGGGTAACAGGAGAAATTGGACCCCAAAAGATGTTGTCCAATTTGTCCTGAGTACACCGATACCCCATATGTTGGGGTAAACCCCTGTTTGGGTACACGGGAGAGCTCTGAAGGGAAGGAGCACTGTTTTACTTTTTCAACGCAGAATTGTCTGGAATTGAGATCGGATGCCATGTCCCGTTTGGAGAGCCCCTGATGTGCCTAAACAGTGGAAACCCCCCAATTATAACTGAAACCCTAATCCAAACACACCCCTTACCCTAATCCAAACGGTAACCCTAACCACACCCCTAACCCTGACACACCCCTAACCCTAATCCCAACCCTATTCCCAAACGTAAATGTAATCCAAACCCTAACCCTAACTTTAGCCCCAACCCTAACTGTAGCCTCAACCCTAGCCCTAACCCTAGCCCTAACCCTAGCCCTAACCCTAGCAATAACCCTAGCCCTAACCATAGCCCTAGCCCTAACCCTATCAATAACCCTAGCCCTAACCCTAGCCCTAACCCTAGCCCTAACAATAGCAATAACCCTAGCCCTAACCCTAGCCCTAACCCTAACCCTAGCAATAACCCTAGCCCTAACCCTAAAACTAGCCCTAACCATAGCCCTAACCCTAACCCTAGCCCTAACCCTAATGGGAAAATGGAAATAAATACATTTTTTTTATTTTTTTATTTTTCCGTAACTAAGGGGGTGATGAAGGGGGGTTTGATTTACTTTTATAGCGGGTTATTTAGCGGATTTTTATGATTGGCAGCAGTCACACACTGAAAGACGCTTTTTATTGCAAAAAATATTTTTTGCGTTACCACATTTTGAAAGCTATAATTTTTCCATATTTGAGTCCACAGAGTCATGTGAGGTCTTGTTTTTTGCGGGACGAGTTGACGTTTTTATTGGTAACATTTTCCGGCACATAACATTTTTTGATCGCTTTTTATTCCGATTTTTGTGAGGCAGAATGATCAAAAACCATCTATTCATGAATTTCTTTTGGGGGAGGGGTTTATACCGTTCCGCGTTTGGTAAAATTGATAAAGCAGTTTTATTCTTCGGGTCAGTACGATTACAGCGATACCTTATTTATATCATTTTTTTATGTTTTGGCGCTTTTATACGATAAAAGCTATTTTATAGAAAAAATAATTATTTTGGTATCGCTTTATTCTCAGGACTATAAATTTTTTATTTTTTTGCTGATGATGCTGTATGGTGGCTCGTTTTTTGCAGGACAAGATTACGTTTTCAGCGGTACCATGGTTATTTATATCTGTCTTTTTGATCGCGTGTTATTCCACTTTTTGTTCGGCGGTATGGTATTAAAGCGTTGTTTTTTGCCACTTTTTTTTTTTTTTTTCTCACGGTGTTTACTGAAGGGGTTAACTAGTAGGACAGTTTTATAGGTTGGGTCGTTACGGACGCGGCGATACTAAATATGTGTACTTTTATTGTTTTTTTTTTTGATAAAGAAATGTATTTATGGGAATAATATATATATTTTTTTCTTTATTTAGGAATTTATTTTTTATTTATTTTTTTACACATGTGGAAATTTTTTTTTTTAACTTTTTTACTTTGTCCCAGAGGGGGACATTACAGATCGGCGATCTGCTGTGCAGGGCTGCAGGCTTACCAGCGCCTGCTCTGAGCAGGCGCTCGGTAAGCCACCTCCCTCCCTGCAGGACCCGGATGCCGCGGCCATCTTGGATCCGGGACCTGCGGCGAGGAGGGAGGTAGGAGACCCTTGGAGCAACGCGATCACATCGCGTTGCTGCGGGGGTCTCAGGGAAGCCCGCAGGGAGCCCCCTCCCTACGCGATGCTTCCCTATACCGCCGGTACACCGCGATCATGTTTGATCGCGGTGTGCCGGGGGTTAATGTGCCGGAGGCAGTCCGTGACCGCTCCTGGCACATAGTGCCGGATGTCAGCTGCGATAGGCAGCTGACACCCGGCCGCGATCGGCCGCGCTCCCCCCGTGAGTGCGGCCGATCGCGTATGACGTACTATCCCGTCGGTTGTCATACGGGCCCACCCCACCTCGACGGGATAGTACGTCAGATGTCAGAAAGGGGTTAATGAGAGCCTGAAGGTTGAAGCTCAGACAAGGAAACCTGGAGGAGAACACCAAGGAGGAGGAGAACACCAAGGAGGAGGAGAACACCGTTACTAGGCCCCAACTCAAGTAGTATGGCAACTGTAGTGTTACATTTAAAAATACTTAATGAGAGCCTGAAGGTTGAAGCTCAGACAAGGAAACCTGGAGGAGAACACCAAGGAGGAGGAGAACACTCAGGAGGAGGAGAACACCCAGGAGCGGCAGACACCGTTAGTAGGCCCCAACCACCAATTTTTACCAACAAATACTTAATGAGAGCCAGAAGGTTGAAGCTCAGACAAGGAAACCTGGAGGAGAACACCAAGGAGGAGGAGAACACCAAGGAGAAGGAGAACACCGTTACTAGGCCCCAACCCAAGTAGTATGGCAACTGTAGTGTTACATTTAAAAATACTTAATGAGAGCCTGAAGGTTGAAGCTCAGACAAGGAAACCTGGAGGAGAACACCAAGGAGGAGGAGAACACCAAGGAGGAGGAGAACACCGTTACTAGGCCTGTTGTGAAATTGGATTTTGGGCTCCCCCGGTGGCCACTGGTGGAATTGAACTGGTGTGCATCATCCCCTCTGTTCACCTGTTTCCATCAGGATGTGGGAGTCGCTATTTAACCTTGCTCCTCTGTCACTTCCATGCCGGTCAACATTGTAATCAGAAGCCTTTCTGTGCATGTTCCTGCTGCTAGACAACTCCCAGCTAAGTTGGACTTTAGTCCTCGTTTGTTTTTGCATTTTGTTCCAGTTCACAGCTGTAGTTTCGTTTCTGTGTCTGGAAAGCTCTTGTGATCTGAAATTGCCACTCTGATGTTATGAGTTAATACTAGAGTCTTAAAGTAATTTCAGGATGGTATTTTGATAGGGTTTTCAGCTGACCATGAAAGTGCCCTTTCTGTCTTCCTGCTATCTAGTAAGCGGACCTCAATTTTGCTAAACCTATTTTCATACTACGTTTGTCATTTCATCTAAAATCACCGCCAATATATGTGGGGGCCTCTGTCTGCCTATCGGGGAAATTTCTCTAGAGGTGAGCCAGGACTATATTTTCCTCTGCCAGGATTAGTTAGTCCTCCGGCCGGCGCTGGGCGTCTAGGGATAAAAAACGTAGGCAACGCTACCCGGCTACTGTTAGTTGTGCGGCAGGTTTAGTTCATGGTCAGTTTAGTTTCCATCCTTCCAAGAGCTAGTACTTATGTTTGCTGGGCTATGTTCTCTTGCCATTGAGAACCATAACAGTTTGACCGGCCAAAAAGGGTTAAATTAATTGACAGAGAAAGGAGAGAAAAGAGAAGTCTGCTGAAGATTTTTTTTTTTTTTTTTTCCCCTTCCCTTCAGTTCTGAGTGTGCTTGTAATTGAATCTCTTGCAAGTCTGCCTATATTGCAGCCTTTCTCTCTCTCTCTCTCTCCTTCTAATCCTGGAATGGCTCTGTGTTCACCTGTTTAAAATGGATATTCAGAGTTTAGCTGCAGGTTTGAATAATCTCACCACGAAAGTTCAAAATTTACAAGATTTTGTTGTTCATGTTCCTATATCTGAACCTAGAATTCCTTTGCCTGAATTTTTCTCGGGGAATAGATCTTGCTTTCAAAATTTTAAGAATAATTGCAAGTTGTTTTTGTCCCTGAAATCTCGCTCTGCTGGAGATCCTGCTCAGCAGGTCAGGATTGTGATTTCCTTGCTCCGGGGCGACCCTCAGGATTGGGCTTTTGCATTGGCTCCAGGGGATCCTGCGTTGCTCAATGTGGATGCGTTTTTTCTGGCCTTGGGGTTGCTTTATGAGGAACCTCAGTTAGAGCTTCAGGCGGAAAAGGCCTTGATGTCCCTATCTCAGGGGCAAGACGAAGCTGAAATATACTGCCAGAAATTCCGTAAATGGGCTGTGCTTACTCAGTGGAATGAGTGCGCCCTGGCGGCGAATTTCAGAGAGGGTCTCTCTGATGCCATTAAGGATGTTATGGTGGGGTTCCCTGTGCCTGCGGGTCTGAATGAGTTCATGACAATGGCTATCCAGATCGATAGGCGTCTGCGGGAGCGCAAACCTGTGCACCATTTGGCGGTGTCTACTGAGAAGACGCCAGAGAATATGCAATGTGATAGAATTCTGTCCAGAAGTGAACGGCAGAATTAAAGACGAAAAAATGGGTTGTGCTTCTATTGCGGTGATTCAACTCATGTTATATCAGCATGCTCTAAGCGTACTAAGAAGCTTGATAAGTCTGTTTCAATTGGCACTTTACAGTCTAAGTTTATTCTATCTGTGACCCTGATTTGTTCTTTATCATCTATTACCGCGGATGCCTATGTCGACTCTGGCGCCGCTTTGAGTCTTATGGATTGGTCCTTTGCCAAACGCTGTGGGTATGATTTGGAGCCTCTTGAAACTCCTATACCCCTGAAGGGGATTGACTCCACCCCATTGGCTAGTAATAAACCACAATACTGGACACAAGTAACTATGCGGATTAATCCGGATCATCAGGAGATTATTCGCTTTCTTGTGCTGTATAACCTACATGATGTGTTGGTGCTTGGATTGCCATGGCTGCAATCTCATAACCCAGTCCTTGACTGGAAAGCTATGTCTGTGTTAAGCTGGGGATGTAAGGGGACGCATGGGGACGTACCTGTGGTTTCCATTTCATCATCTATTCCCTCTGAGATTCCTGAATTCTTGACTGAATTTCGTGACGTTTTTGAAGAACCTAAGCTTGGTTCATTACCTCCGCACCGGGAGTGCGATTGTGCCATAGATTTTATTCCGGGTAGTAAATACCCTAAGGGTCGTTTATTTAATCTGTCTGTGCCTGAACATGCTGCTATGCGAGAATATATAAAGGAGTCCTTGGAAAAGGGACATATTCGTCCTTCGTCATCTCCCTTAGGAGCCGGTTTTTTCTTTGTGGCTAAGAAAGATGGCTCTTTGAGACCGTGTATTGATTATCGGCTTTTGAATAAAATCACGGTTAAATATCAATATCCGTTGCCACTGCTGACTGATTTGTTTGCTCGCATAAAGGGGGCCAAGTGGTTCTCTAAGATAGATCTCCGTGGGGCGTATAATTTGGTGCGAATTAAGCAGGGGGATGAGTGGAAGACCGCATTTAATACGCCCGAGGGCCACTTTGAGTATTTGGTGATGCCTTTTGGTCTTTCAAATGCCCCTTCAGTCTTTCAGTCCTTTATGCATGACATTTTCCATGATTATTTGGATAAATTTATGATTGTGTATCTGGATGATATTTTGATTTTTTCGGATGACTGGGACTCTCATGTCCAGCAGGTCAGGAGGGTTTTTCAGGTTTTGCGGTCTAATTCCTTGTGTGTGAAGGGTTCTAAGTGCGTTTTTGGGGTTCAAAAGATTTCCTTTTTGGGATATATTTTTTCCCCCTCTTCCATCGAGATGGATCCTGTCAAGGTTCAGGCTATTTGTGATTGGACGCAACCCTCTTCTCTTAAGAGTCTTCAGAAATTTTTGGGCTTTGCTAACTTTTATCGTCGATTTATTGCTGGTTTTTCTGATGTTGTTAAGCCATTGACTGATTTGACTAAGAAGGGTGCTGATGTTGCTGATTGGTCCCCTGCTGCTGTGGAGGCCTTTCGGGAGCTTAAGCGCCGCTTTTCTTCCGCCCCTGTGTTGCGTCAGCCTGATGTTGCTCTTCCTTTTCAGGTTGAGGTCGACGCTTCTGAAATCGGAGCTGGGGCAGTTTTGTCGCAGAGAAGTTCCGATTGTTCCGTGATGAGACCTTGTGCCTTTTTCTCGCGTAAATTTTCGCCCGCCGAGCGGAATTATGATGTTGGGAATCGGGAGCTTTTGGCCATGAAGTGGGCTTTTGAGGAGTGGCGTCATTGGCTTGAGGGGGCTAGACATCAGGTGGTGGTATTGACTGACCACAAAAATCTAATTTATCTTGAGTCCGCCAGACGCCTGAATCCTAGACAGGCGCGCTGGTCGTTGTTTTTCTCTCGGTTTAATTTTGTGGTGTCCTACCTGCCGGGTTCTAAGAATGTTAAGGCGGATGCCCTTTCTAGGAGTTTTGAGCCTGACTCCCCTGGTAACTCTGAACCTACAGGTATCCTTAAGGATGGAGTGATATTGTCTGCCATTTCTCCAGACCTGCGGCGGGCCTTGCAGGAGTTTCAGGCGGATAGACCTGATCGTTGCCCACCTGGTAGACTGTTTGTTCCTGATGATTGGACCAGTAAAGTCATTTCTGAGGTTCATTCTTCTGCGTTGACAGGTCATCCTGGAATCTTTGGTACCAGGGATTTGGTGGCAAGGTCCTTCTGGTGGCCTTCCCTGTCTCGAGATGTGCGAGGCTTTGTGCAGTCTTGTGACGTTTGTGCTCGGGCCAAGCCTTGTTGTTCTCGGGCTAGTGGATTGTTGTTGCCCTTGCCTATCCCGAAGAGGCCCTGGACGCACATCTCGATGGATTTTATTTCGGATCTTCCTGTTTCTCAGAAGATGTCTGTCATCTGGGTGGTGTGTGACCGTTTCTCTAAGATGGTCCATTTGGTTCCCCTGCCTAAGTTGCCTTCTTCTTCCGAGTTGGTTCCTCTGTTTTTTCAAAATGTGGTCCGTTTGCATGGTATTCCGGAGAATATCGTTTCTGACAGAGGAACCCAGTTCGTGTCTAGATTTTGGCGAGCATTCTGTGCTAGGATGGGCATAGATTTGTCTTTCTCGTCTGCTTTCCATCCTCAGACTAATGGCCAGACCGAGCGGACGAATCAGACCTTGGAGACATATTTGAGGTGTTTTGTGTCTGCAGATCAGGATGATTGGGTTGCTTTTTTGCCTTTAGCGGAGTTTGCCCTCAATAATCGGGCCAGCTCTGCCACCTTGGTGTCTCCTTTTTTCTGTAATTCGGGGTTTCATCCTCGATTTTCTTCTGGTCAGGTGGAATCTTCGGATTGTCCTGGAGTGGATGCTGTGGTGGAGAGGTTGCATCAGATTTGGGGGCAGGTAGTGGACAATTTGAAGTTTTCCCAGGAGAAGACTCAGCTTTTTGCCAACCGCCGGCGTCGGGTTGGTCCTCGGCTTTGTGTTGGGGACTTGGTGTGGTTGTCTTCTCGTTTTGTCCCTATGAGGGTTTCTTCTCCTAAGTTTAAGCCTCGGTTCATCGGCCCGTACAAGATATTGGAGATTCTTAACCCTGTGTCCTTCCGTTTGGACCTCCCTGCATCTTTTTCTATTCATAATGTTTTTCATCGGTCATTGTTGCGCAGGTATGAGGTACCGGTTGTGCCTTCCGTTGAGCCTCCTGCTCCGGTGTTGGTTGAGGGCGAGTTGGAGTACGTTGTGGAAAAAATCTTGGACTCCCGTGTTTCCAGACGGAAACTCCAGTATCTGGTCAAATGGAAGGGATACGGTCAGGAGGATAATTCTTGGGTGACTGCCTCTGATGTTCATGCCTCCGATCTGGTCCGTGCCTTTCATAGGGCTCATCCTGATCGCCCTGGTGGTTCTGGTGAGGGTTCGGTGCCCCCTCCTTGGGGGGGGGGTACTGTTGTGAAATTGGATTTTGGGCTCCCCCGGTGGCCACTGGTGGAATTGAACTGGTGTGCATCATCCCCTCTGTTCACCTGTTTCCATCAGGATGTGGGAGTCGCTATTTAACCTTGCTCCTCTGTCACTTCCATGCCGGTCAACATTGTAATCAGAAGCCTTTCTGTGCATGTTCCTGCTGCTAGACAACTCCCAGCTAAGTTGGACTTTAGTCCTCGTTTGTTTTTGCATTTTGTTCCAGTTCACAGCTGTAGTTTCGTTTCTGTGTCTGGAAAGCTCTTGTGATCTGAAATTGCCACTCTGATGTTATGAGTTAATACTAGAGTCTTAAAGTAATTTCAGGATGGTATTTTGATAGGGTTTTCAGCTGACCATGAAAGTGCCCTTTCTGTCTTCCTGCTATCTAGTAAGCGGACCTCAATTTTGCTAAACCTATTTTCATACTACGTTTGTCATTTCATCTAAAATCACCGCCAATATATGTGGGGGCCTCTGTCTGCCTATCGGGGAAATTTCTCTAGAGGTGAGCCAGGACTATATTTTCCTCTGCCAGGATTAGTTAGTCCTCCGGCCGGCGCTGGGCGTCTAGGGATAAAAAACGTAGGCAACGCTACCCGGCTACTGTTAGTTGTGCGGCAGGTTTAGTTCATGGTCAGTTTAGTTTCCATCCTTCCAAGAGCTAGTACTTATGTTTGCTGGGCTATGTTCTCTTGCCATTGAGAACCATAACAGTTTGACCGGCCAAAAAGGGTTAAATTAATTGACAGAGAAAGGAGAGAAAAGAGAAGTCTGCTGAAGATTTTTTTTTTTTTTTTTTCCCCTTCCCTTCAGTTCTGAGTGTGCTTGTAATTGAATCTCTTGCAAGTCTGCCTATATTGCAGCCTTTCTCTCTCTCTCTCTCCTTCTAATCCTGGAATGGCTCTGTGTTCACCTGTTTAAAATGGATATTCAGAGTTTAGCTGCAGGTTTGAATAATCTCACCACGAAAGTTCAAAATTTACAAGATTTTGTTGTTCATGTTCCTATATCTGAACCTAGAATTCCTTTGCCTGAATTTTTCTCGGGGAATAGATCTTGCTTTCAAAATTTTAAGAATAATTGCAAGTTGTTTTTGTCCCTGAAATCTCGCTCTGCTGGAGATCCTGCTCAGCAGGTCAGGATTGTGATTTCCTTGCTCCGGGGCGACCCTCAGGATTGGGCTTTTGCATTGGCTCCAGGGGATCCTGCGTTGCTCAATGTGGATGCGTTTTTTCTGGCCTTGGGGTTGCTTTATGAGGAACCTCAGTTAGAGCTTCAGGCGGAAAAGGCCTTGATGTCCCTATCTCAGGGGCAAGACGAAGCTGAAATATACTGCCAGAAATTCCGTAAATGGGCTGTGCTTACTCAGTGGAATGAGTGCGCCCTGGCGGCGAATTTCAGAGAGGGTCTCTCTGATGCCATTAAGGATGTTATGGTGGGGTTCCCTGTGCCTGCGGGTCTGAATGAGTCCATGACAATGGCTATCCAGATCGATAGGCGTCTGCGGGAGCGCAAACCTGTGCACCATTTGGCGGTGTCTACTGAGAAGACGCCAGAGAATATGCAATGTGATAGAATTCTGTCCAGAAGTGAACGGCAGAATTAAAGACGAAAAAATGGGTTGTGCTTCTATTGCGGTGATTCAACTCATGTTATATCAGCATGCTCTAAGCGTACTAAGAAGCTTGATAAGTCTGTTTCAATTGGCACTTTACAGTCTAAGTTTATTCTATCTGTGACCCTGATTTGTTCTTTATCATCTATTACCGCGGATGCCTATGTCGACTCTGGCGCCGCTTTGAGTCTTATGGATTGGTCCTTTGCCAAACGCTGTGGGTATGATTTGGAGCCTCTTGAAACTCCTATACCCCTGAAGGGGATTGACTCCACCCCATTGGCTAGTAATAAACCACAATACTGGACACAAGTAACTATGCGGATTAATCCGGATCATCAGGAGATTATTCGCTTTCTTGTGCTGTATAACCTACATGATGTGTTGGTGCTTGGATTGCCATGGCTGCAATCTCATAACCCAGTCCTTGACTGGAAAGCTATGTCTGTGTTAAGCTGGGGATGTAAGGGGACGCATGGGGACGTACCTGTGGTTTCCATTTCATCATCTATTCCCTCTGAGATTCCTGAATTCTTGACTGAATTTCGTGACGTTTTTGAAGAACCTAAGCTTGGTTCATTACCTCCGCACCGGGAGTGCGATTGTGCCATAGATTTTATTCCGGGTAGTAAATACCCTAAGGGTCGTTTATTTAATCTGTCTGTGCCTGAACATGCTGCTATGCGAGAATATATAAAGGAGTCCTTGGAAAAGGGACATATTCGTCCTTCGTCATCTCCCTTAGGAGCCGGTTTTTTCTTTGTGGCTAAGAAAGATGGCTCTTTGAGACCGTGTATTGATTATCGGCTTTTGAATAAAATCACGGTTAAATATCAATATCCGTTGCCACTGCTGACTGATTTGTTTGCTCGCATAAAGGGGGCCAAGTGGTTCTCTAAGATAGATCTCCGTGGGGCGTATAATTTGGTGCGAATTAAGCAGGGGGATGAGTGGAAGACCGCATTTAATACGCCCGAGGGCCACTTTGAGTATTTGGTGATGCCTTTTGGTCTTTCAAATGCCCCTTCAGTCTTTCAGTCCTTTATGCATGACATTTTCCGTGATTATTTGGATAAATTTATGATTGTGTATCTGGATGATATTTTGATTTTTTCGGATGACTGGGACTCTCATGTCCAGCAGGTCAGGAGGGTTTTTCAGGTTTTGCGGTCTAATTCCTTGTGTGTGAAGGGTTCTAAGTGCGTTTTTGGGGTTCAAAAGATTTCCTTTTTGGGATATATTTTTTCCCCCTCTTCCATCGAGATGGATCCTGTCAAGGTTCAGGCTATTTGTGATTGGACGCAACCCTCTTCTCTTAAGAGTCTTCAGAAATTTTTGGGCTTTGCTAACTTTTATCGTCGATTTATTGCTGGTTTTTCTGATGTTGTTAAGCCATTGACTGATTTGACTAAGAAGGGTGCTGATGTTGCTGATTGGTCCCCTGCTGCTGTGGAGGCCTTTCGGGAGCTTAAGCGCCGCTTTTCTTCCGCCCCTGTGTTGCGTCAGCCTGATGTTGCTCTTCCTTTTCAGGTTGAGGTCGACGCTTCTGAAATCGGAGCTGGGGCAGTTTTGTCGCAGAGAAGTTCCGATTGTTCCGTGATGAGACCTTGTGCCTTTTTCTCGCGTAAATTTTCGCCCGCCGAGCGGAATTATGATGTTGGGAATCGGGAGCTTTTGGCCATGAAGTGGGCTTTTGAGGAGTGGCGTCATTGGCTTGAGGGGGCTAGACATCAGGTGGTGGTATTGACTGACCACAAAAATCTAATTTATCTTGAGTCCGCCAGACGCCTGAATCCTAGACAGGCGCGCTGGTCGTTGTTTTTCTCTCGGTTTAATTTTGTGGTGTCCTACCTGCCGGGTTCTAAGAATGTTAAGGCGGATGCCCTTTCTAGGAGTTTTGAGCCTGACTCCCCTGGTAACTCTGAACCTACAGGTATCCTTAAGGATGGAGTGATATTGTCTGCCATTTCTCCAGACCTGCGGCGGGCCTTGCAGGAGTTTCAGGCGGATAGACCTGATCGTTGCCCACCTGGTAGACTGTTTGTTCCTGATGATTGGACCAGTAAAGTCATTTCTGAGGTTCATTCTTCTGCGTTGACAGGTCATCCTGGAATCTTTGGTACCAGGGATTTGGTGGCAAGGTCCTTCTGGTGGCCTTCCCTGTCTCGAGATGTGCGAGGCTTTGTGCAGTCTTGTGACGTTTGTGCTCGGGCCAAGCCTTGTTGTTCTCGGGCTAGTGGATTGTTGTTGCCCTTGCCTATCCCGAAGAGGCCCTGGACGCACATCTCGATGGATTTTATTTCGGATCTTCCTGTTTCTCAGAAGATGTCTGTCATCTGGGTGGTGTGTGACCGTTTCTCTAAGATGGTCCATTTGGTTCCCCTGCCTAAGTTGCCTTCTTCTTCCGAGTTGGTTCCTCTGTTTTTTCAAAATGTGGTCCGTTTGCATGGTATTCCGGAGAATATCGTTTCTGACAGAGGAACCCAGTTCGTGTCTAGATTTTGGCGAGCATTCTGTGCTAGGATGGGCATAGATTTGTCTTTCTCGTCTGCTTTCCATCCTCAGACTAATGGCCAGACCGAGCGGACGAATCAGACCTTGGAGACATATTTGAGGTGTTTTGTGTCTGCAGATCAGGATGATTGGGTTGCTTTTTTGCCTTTAGCGGAGTTTGCCCTCAATAATCGGGCCAGCTCTGCCACCTTGGTGTCTCCTTTTTTCTGTAATTCGGGGTTTCATCCTCGATTTTCTTCTGGTCAGGTGGAATCTTCGGATTGTCCTGGAGTGGATGCTGTGGTGGAGAGGTTGCATCAGATTTGGGGGCAGGTAGTGGACAATTTGAAGTTGTCCCAGGAGAAGACTCAGCTTTTTGCCAACCGCCGGCGTCGGGTTGGTCCTCGGCTTTGTGTTGGGGACTTGGTGTGGTTGTCTTCTCGTTTTGTCCCTATGAGGGTTTCTTCTCCTAAGTTTAAGCCTCGGTTCATCGGCCCGTACAAGATATTGGAGATTCTTAACCCTGTGTCCTTCCGTTTGGACCTCCCTGCATCTTTTTCTATTCATAATGTTTTTCATCGGTCATTGTTGCGCAGGTATGAGGTACCGGTTGTGCCTTCCGTTGAGCCTCCTGCTCCGGTGTTGGTTGAGGGCGAGTTGGAGTATGTTGTGGAAAAAATCTTGGACTCCCGTGTTTCCAGACGGAAACTCCAGTATCTGGTCAAATGGAAGGGATACGGTCAGGAGGATAATTCTTGGGTGACTGCCTCTGATGTTCATGCCTCCGATCTGGTCCGTGCCTTTCATAGGGCTCATCCTGATCGCCCTGGTGGTTCTGGTGAGGGTTCGGTGCCCCCTCCTTGGGGGGGGGGGGTACTGTTGTGAAATTGGATTTTGGGCTCCCCCGGTGGCCACTGGTGGAATTGAACTGGTGTGCATCATCCCCTCTGTTCACCTGTTTCCATCAGGATGTGGGAGTCGCTATTTAACCTTGCTCCTCTGTCACTTCCATGCCGGTCAACATTGTAATCAGAAGCCTTTCTGTGCATGTTCCTGCTGCTAGACAACTCCCAGCTAAGTTGGACTTTAGTCCTCGTTTGTTTTTGCATTTTGTTCCAGTTCACAGCTGTAGTTTCGTTTCTGTGTCTGGAAAGCTCTTGTGATCTGAAATTGCCACTCTGATGTTATGAGTTAATACTAGAGTCTTAAAGTAATTTCAGGATGGTATTTTGATAGGGTTTTCAGCTGACCATGAAAGTGCCCTTTCTGTCTTCCTGCTATCTAGTAAGCGGACCTCAATTTTGCTAAACCTATTTTCATACTACGTTTGTCATTTCATCTAAAATCACCGCCAATATATGTGGGGGCCTCTGTCTGCCTATCGGGGAAATTTCTCTAGAGGTGAGCCAGGACTATATTTTCCTCTGCCAGGATTAGTTAGTCCTCCGGCCGGCGCTGGGCATCTAGGGATAAAAAACGTAGGCAACGCTACCCGGCTACTGTTAGTTGTGCGGCAGGTTTAGTTCATGGTCAGTTTAGTTTCCATCCTTCCAAGAGCTAGTACTTATGTTTGCTGGGCTATGTTCTCTTGCCATTGAGAACCATAACATAGGCCCCAACCCAAGTAGTATGGCAACTGTAGTGTTACATTTAAAAATACTTAAGGAGAGCCTGAAGGTTGAAGCTCAGACAAGGAAACCTGGAGGAGAACACCAAGGAGGAGGAGAACACTCAGGAGAAGGAGAACACCCAGGAGCGGCAGACACCGTTAGTAGGCCCCAACCACCAATTTTTACCAACAAATACTTAATGAGAGCCAGAAGGTTGAAGCTCAGATTTATACAGTGGAGGACAACACCAGGGAGCGGCAGACACCGTTAGTAGGCCCCAACCAAACTAGTAGCCCAAATGCAGTTTCCTATTTTTCATAAAAGCCCGAAAACCTGAATTGAGGACAATTTTAATTAGGGACTGCAGACAGACTTAGTAGGCTGTCCCCTGTGGACCATGCATCCACCACATTAACCCATTGCGCCGTAATGGACACGTAACCTTCCGTGGCCATGCCTACAGGTCCATGCGTCTGTTGTCAGGTGCACCTTTGTACTCACAGATTGCCAGAGTGCATGGACAATGCGGTCTTTTACATGCTGGTGGAGGGTTGGGATGGCTTTTCTCGCAAAAGAAGTGTCGACTGGTTAGCTTGTAGCGTGGTACAGCGTAGTCCATCATGACTTTATTAATATTAAATAAAATATATAAATAGGCTCTATGAACTTTTAAATAGGTTCCAGGGGTACACGGGCAGCATTGGTGTGGTCAGCGGAGGACGATTGCGAGGAGGGACCGCAGACAGGCTTACTGGGCCTAAAATAAATAAAAATAGGCTCTATGCAGTTTTAAATAGGTTACATGGGTACACAGGCAGCATTAGTGTGTTCAGCGGAGGACGATTGCAAGGAGGGACCGCAGACAGGCTTACTGGGCCTAAAATAAATAAAAATAGGCTTTATGCAGTTTTAAATAGGTTACATGGGTACACGGGCAGCATTGGTGTGGTCAGCGGAGGACGATTGCGAGGAGGGACCGCAGACAGGCTTACTGGGCCTAAAATAAATAAAAATAGGCTCTATGCAGTTTTAAATAGGTTACATGGGTACACAGGCAGCATTGGTGTGGTCAGCGGAGGACGATTGCAAGGAGTGTCTGACACAGTTAGTACTCCCAAAAAATAAATAGATGTTAATGCCTCGCAAAACAACAAAACAAAAAAACAAAAGTGTGGCATACTTAGGTACAGGGGTGGGCTCATCTGCTGAGTTTCTGACATAGTAATTTGGAAGTATTTACTGGTGTCAATATGGGACACTGACCCAGACTATTTTAACTAGCATCATAGATGTCAACAAATTGGTATTGTCAGTGCCAGGCATTGAATGATGTCAGCGCATAGACTAAACATTGGTGGAGCTGTGAGAGATAATTTTGCACGTGGTAGAGCACAGTTTGAGCTGGGGGGGTGAACTCTCTTGTGGCCGGCGGTACCGTCCCAGGGCCCCTCATGTTACAACGGTGTGTCTGACGTTGGGTGCGCGCCACCACCGCCAGAGACACTTTATTGTACTATGAGGGACCCAGTGGCAGTGCCGTCGACCAAAAGCGGGCACACCCACCTCTTCAGACAAACGGCACTCTAACGGGTGCTTTCGCCAAGTGGCGAGACCACGGCCCCGTGTGGGGGAGTTTTCCCATTGAGGGAGGTGTAAACATGTCGTATGCTGGACAAACAGCTGCTGCAAATTAAGAGATTGGAACACTCAGTAAGACCAGTCCACAAGCAAGACCTTTTTATAGGAAAGCTAGGTGTCAGCCGGGAAAGGTGGGGCAAAATAATTTGAAATCCAGGAGTGGTTCATTTTAATGAAGGTTAGATCATCCACATTTTGGGTAGCCAGACGAGTCCTTTTTTAGGTTAATATTGAACTAGCAGCACTGAATACTCTTTCTGATAGCACACTAGCTGCTGGGCAAGCAAGCTCCTGCAATGCATATTCTGCCAATTCAGGCCAGGTGTCTAATTTGGATGCCCAGTAATCAAATGGGAATGACGGTTGAGGGAGAACATCGATAAGGGATGAAAAATAGTTAGTAACCATACTGGACAAATGTTGTCTCCTGTCACTTTGAATAGACGCTGCAGTACCTGTCCTGTCTGCGGTCATTGCGAAATCACTCCACAACCTGGTCAGAAAACCCCTCTGTCCAACGCCACTTCTGATTTGTGCACCTTTAACACCTCTGCCCTGTAGCCCCCTGCAGCTCGTGTGAGAACCATCACCGGCGCTGTGTGCTGGGAATGCCTGAATCAAACGGTCTACAAGAGTTGCTTGTTTGGTTGCTAATATTTGTTCGAGGTTCTCATGTGGCATAATATTTTGCAATTTGCCTTTATAGCGAGGGTCAAGAATGCAGGCCAACCAGTAATCGTCATCGGTCATCATTTTAATAATGCGTGGGTCCCTTTTGAGGATACGTAAGGCATAATCCGCCATGTGGGCCAAAGTTCCAGTTGTCAAATCTGCGGTTGTGCTGGTTTGAGGGGCAGTTACAGGCAAATCTACGTCACTTGTCTCCCTTAAAAAACCAGAACCCGGCCTTGCAACGCCACTAATTTCTGTTGGCCCAGGAGAAGCTTCCTCATTAAAAAAGTACTCATCCCCATCCTCCTCCTCCTCCTCTTCGCCCGCTACCGTGTCCTCTACACGGCCCTGACCAGACAATGGCTGACTGTCATCAAGGCTTTCCTCTTCCTCGGCTGCAGACGCCTGCTCCTTTATGTGCTTCAAACTTTGCATCAGCAGACGCATTAGGGGGATGCTCATGCTTATTATGGCGTTGTCTGCACTAACCAGCTGTGTGCATTCCTCAAAACACTGAAGGACTTGACACAGGTCTTGTAGCTTCGACCACTGCACACCTGACAACTCCATGTCTGCCATCCAACTGCCTGCCCGTGTATCCTCCCACAAATACATAACAGCACGCCTCTGTTCGCACAGTCTCTGAAGCATGTGCAGTGTGGAGTTCCACCTTGTTGCAACGTCGATGATTAGGCGATGCTGGGGAAGGTTCAAAGACCGCTGATAGTTCTGCATACGGCTGGAGTGTACGGGCGAACGGCGGATATGCGAGCAAAGTCTGCGCACTTTGAGGAGCAGGTCGGGTAACCCCGGATAACTTTTCAGGAAGCACTGCACCACCAGGTTTAAGGTGTGAGCCAGGCAAGGAATGTGTTTCAGTTGGGAAAGGGCTATGGCAGCCATGAAATTCCTTCCGTTATCACTCACTACCTTGCCTGCCTCAAGATGTACAGTGCCCAGCCATGACTGAGTTTCTTTCTGCAAGAACTCGGACAGAACTTCCGCGGTGTGTCTGTTGTCGCCCAAACACTTCATTGCCAATACAGCCTGCTGACGCTTGCCACTAGCTGTCCCATAATGGCACACCTGGTGTGCAACAGTGGCAGCTGCGGATGGAGTGGATGTGCGACTGCGGTCTGTGGACGAGCTCTCGCTTCTGCAGGAGGACGAGGAAGAGGAGGAGGGGGGGCGAACGCCTACAGCCAACTGTTTCCATGACCGTGGGCTAGGCAGAACTGTCCCAATATTGCTGTCCCCTGTGGACCCTGCATCCACCACATTCACCCAGTGTGCCGTGATGGACACGTAACGTCCCTGGCCATGCCTACTGGTCCATGCATCTGATTGTCAGGTGCACCTTTGTAGTCACAGACTGCCTGAGTGTATGGACGATGCGGTCTTTAACATGCTGTTGGAGGGCTGGGATGGCTTTTCTAGAAAAGAAGTGTCAACTGGGTAGCTCGTAGCGTGGTACAGCGTAGTCCATCAGCGCTTTGAAAGCTTCGCTTTCAACTAACCGGTAAGGCATCATCTCTAATGAGATTAGTCTAGCAATGTGGGCATTCAAACCCTGTGTACGCGGATGCGAGGATGAGTACTTCCTTTTCCTAACAAGAGTCTCATGTAGGGTGAGCTGGACTGGAGAGCTGGAGATCGTGCGGTGGTGCCGGTGGACATGGCAGACTGAGAGAGGGTTGGAGATGGTATTCTTGCCGGTGCCCTACATGCAGTGTTTCCTACTACGAACCTGGTGATTCCCTGACTGCTTTGGCCTGGAGACAAAAGATGCACAGATACTGCAGGTGTTGCGAGAAATGGTGGGCTTACAGTGAGGGAAGGGATGTAGCGTTGCTGACTAGCTTCATTGGCCGAGGGTGCTGCAACCTTTAGGCACGTTTGGTAGTTAGTAGTGTTGAGCATTCCGATACCGAGATCAGATACTTTTGTGATATCGGGAATCGGTATCGGGATTAATATCAATGTGTAAAATAAAGAATTAAAATAAAAAGTGTTGCTATACTCACCTCTATGACGCAGCCTGCACCTTACCGAGGGAACCGGCAGCCTTCTTTGCTTAAAATGCGCGCGTTTACTGCCTTCCGTGACGTCACGGCTTGTGATTGGTCGCGTGCCACCCATGTGACCGCGACGCGACCAATCACAAGCCGTGACGTAATTTTCAAATCCTGAATGCCTAGAATTAGGCATTCAGGACCTGAAATTACGTCACGGCTTGTTGTGATTGGTCGCGTCGCGGTCACATGGGCGGCACGCGACCAGTCAGAAGCCGTGACGTCACGGAAGGCAGTAAACGCGCGCATTTTAAGCAAAGAAGGCTGCCGGTTCCCTCGGTAAGGTGCAGGCTGCGTCGGAGAGGTGAGTATAGCAATATTTTTTATTTTAATTCTTTATTTTACACAGTAATATGGATCCCAGGGCCTGAAGGAGAGTTTCCTCTCCTTCAGACCCTGGGAACCATCAGGGATACCGTCTGATACTTGAGTCCCATTGACTTGTATTGGTATCGGGTATCATATCGGATTAGAATTGATACTTTGCCGGTATCGGCCGATACTTTCCGATACCGATACTTTCAAGTATCGGACGGTATCGCTCAACACTAGTAGTTAGTCCAGGCTTGCAAAGGCATGTTAGTTAAATGTCTATGCATGCAACTTGTATTTAAACTTTTAAGATTCTGACCTCTGCTTAAGGTAGTTGAACATTTTTGACAGATGACTTTGCGCTGATCATTTGGATGTTGTTTAAAAAAATGCCAGACTGCACTCTTTCTACTATCGGATACCTTTTCAGGCATTGCAGACTGAGCTTCTTTAACCGGATGGCCACGCTGTCCTCCAACTGGTTTTGGTTTTGCCACGCGTTTTTGGCCAGAAACGGGCCCGGCAGATGGAACCTGTTGTGATGTTGATGCCTGCTGCGGCTCCTCCTCCTCCTCCACTTCAGAACTACTGCCGCCTGCACCCTGTTCCCCCAATGGCTGCCAATCGGGGTCAACAACTGGGTCATCTATGACCTCCTCTTCTATCTCATGTGCAACTTCATCTGTGTCACCGTGTAAGCCGGTGGTATAGCGTTCATGACGGGGCACCATAGTCTCAGCTGGGTTTGATTCTGGCTCAGTACACTGCGAGGGCAATGTTCTGGTCTGAGTCAAAGGAACAGCATAGTAATCTGGCTGTGGCTGTGCATCAGTGCACTCCATGTCCGATTCAACTTCTAATGGGCCTGGCCTGTTAACTGTTTCACTGTCTAACCCAGGAACGGTATGAGTAAAGAGCTCCATGGAGTAACCCGTTGTATCTCCTGACGCATCCTTCTCTCTTGTTCTGGGTGAAGAAGACAAGGAAGCGACTTGTCCCTGACCGTGAACATCCACTAACAACGCGCTGCTTTTACATTTAGCACTTTCAGAAGAGGAGGCAAAAGAGCTAGAGGCTGAGTCAGCAAGGAAAGCCAAAACTTGTTCTTGCTGCTCCGGCTTTAAAAGCGGTTTTCCTACTCCCAGAAAAGGGAGCGTTCGAGGCCTTGTGTAGCTAGACGACGAACCTGGCTCAACAACTCGAGACTTAGGTGCTGTACTGCTTTTACCACGACCACCTGATGCTCCACCACCACTACCATCATTACCAGCTGACAATGACCGCCCACGGCCATGACCTCTTCCACCAGACTTCCTCATTGTTTGCAAAACGTAACCAAAGTAACGGTATTTGTTACTGTAAAACAACTTATAAGGTGAACTCAAACTTCTGTAGGATTTATATATACCTTTATAGGTGGCTGACACTGAAAGGAAAATCAGGCCCAATGTTACACACTAGGTTTTCTGTGCCCCAATAATTTGAGACAGATGGCACACACAGGACCGGCACTCAAGCAGAAATGCCAATCTTTAATCTCCCACTATTTTTTTTCAGGGAGAATTAAAAAAAAAAAAAATTAACAGTATGACACACTAGGTTTTCTGTGCCCCAATAATTTGAGACAGATGGCACACACAGGACCGGCACTCAAGCAGAAATGCCAATCTTAATCTTCCACTATTTTTTTTTCAGGGAGAATTAAAAAAAAAACAAAAAAATTAACAGTATGACACACTAGGTTTTCTGTGCCCCAATAATTTGAGACAGATGGCACACACAGGACCGGCACTCAAGCAGAAATGCCAATCTTAATTTCCCACTATTTTTTTTTCAGGGAGAATTAAAAAAAAAACTAAAAAATTAACAGTATGACACACTAGGTTTTCTGTGCCCCAATAATTTGAGACAGATGGCACACACACGACCGGCACTCAATCAGAAATGCCAATCTTAATCTCCCACTATTTTTTTTTTTCAGGGAGAATTGAAAAAAAAAAAAAAATTAACAGTATGACACACTAGGTTTTCTGTGACCCAATAATTTGAGACAGATGGCACACACAGGACCGGCACTCAATCAGAAATGCCAATCTTAATCTCCCACTATTTTTTTTTTCAGGGAGAATTAAAAGAAAAAAAAATGGCCCAGTATTACAAACTAGGTTTTCTGTGGCACACAATGAGAGACAGATGCCACACACAGCACTGGCACAGAGGCAGACTTGCCAATCTTTATCTCCCACTATTTATTTATTTTTTTTCAGGGAGAATTAAAAAAAAAATAAAAAAATGGCCCAGTATTACACACTAGGTTTTCTGTGGCACACAATGAGAGACAGATGCCACACACAGCACTGGCACAGAGGCAGACTTGCCAATCTTTATCTCCCACTATTTTTTTTTTTTCAGGGAGAATTAAAAAAAAATAAAAAAATGGCCCAGTATTACACACTAGGTTTTCTGTGGCACACAATGAGAGACAGATGCCACACACAGCACTGGCACAGAGGCAGACTTGCCAATCTTTATCTCCCACTATTTATTTATTTTTTTTCAGGGAGAATTAAAAAAAAAATGGCCCAGTATTACACACTAGGTTTTCTGTGGCACACAATGAGAGACAGATGCCACACACAGCACTGGCACAGAGGCAGACTTGCCAATCTTTATCTCCCACTATTTTTTTTTTTTTCAGGGAGAATTAAAAAAAAAAAATGGCCCAGCATTACACACTAGGTTTTCTGTGGCACACAATGAGAGACAGATGCCACACACAGCACTGGCACAGAGGCAGACTTGCCTATCTTTATCTCCCACTATTTATTTTTTTTTTCAGGGAGAATTAAAAAAAAAATGGCCCAGTATTACACACTAGGTTTTCTGTGGCACACAATGAGAGACAGATGCCACACACCGCACTGGCCAAGAGGCAGACTTGCCAATCTTTATCTCCCACTATTTATTTATTTTTTTCAGGGAGAATTAAAAAAAAATAAAAAACAGCCCAGTATTACACACTAGGTTTTCTGTGGCACACAATGAGAGACAGATGCCACACACAGCACTGGCACAGAGGCAGACTTGCCAATCTTTATCTCCCACTATTTATTTATTTTTTTTCAGGGAGAATTAAAAAAAAACAAATGGCCCAGTATTACACACTAGGTTTTCTGTGGCACACAATGAGAGACAGATGCCACACACAGCACTGGCACAGAGGCAGACTTGCCAATCTTTATCTCCCACTATTTATTTATTTTTTTCAGGGAGAATTAAAAAAAAAAAAATGGCCCAGTATTACACACTAGGTTTTCTGTGGCACACAATGAGAGACAGATGCCACACACAGCACTGGCACAGAGGCAGACTTGCCAATCTTTATCTCCCACTATTTATTAATTTTTTTCAGGGAGAATTAAAAAAAAAATGGCCCAGTATTACACACTAGGTTTTCTGTGGCACACAATGAGAGACAGATGCCACACACAGCACTGGCACAGAGGCAGACTTGCCAATCTTTATCTCCCAATATTTATTTATTTTTTTTCAGGGAGAATTAAAAAAAAAAACAAATGGCCCAGTATTACACACTAGGTTTTCTGTGGCACACAATGAGAGACAGATGCCACACACAGCACTGGCACAGAGGCGGACTTGCCAATCTTTATCTCCCACTAATTTTTTTTTTTTTTCAGGGAGAATTAAAAAAAAAATGGCCCAGTATTACACACTAGGTTTTCTGTGGCACACAATAAGAGACAGATGCCACACACAGCACTGGCACAGAGGCAGACTTGCCAATCTTTATCTCACACTATTTAATTTTTTTTTTCAGGGAGAATTAAAAAAAAAATGGCCCAGTATTACACACTAGGTTTTCTGTGGCACACAATGAGAGACAGATGCCACACACAGCACTGGCACAGAGGCAGACTTGCCAATCTTTATCTCCCACTATTTATTAATTTTTTTTCAGGGAGAATTAAAAAAAAAATGGCCCAGTATTACACACTAGGTTTTCTGTGGCACACAATGAGAGACAGATGCCACACACAGCACTGGCACAGAGGCAGACTTGCCAATCTTTATCTCCCACTATTTATTTTTTTTTTCAGGGAGAATTAAAAAAAAAACAAATGGCCCAGTATTACACACTAGGTTTTCTGTGGCACACAATGAGAGACAGATGCCACACACAGCACTGGCACAGAGGCAGACTTGCCAATCTTTATCTCCCACTATTTATTTATTTTTTTCAGGGAGAATTAAAAAAAAAATGGCCCAGTATTACACACTAGGTATTCTGTGGCACACAATGAGAGACAGATGCCACACACAGCACTGGCACAGAGGCAGACTTGCCAATCTTTATCTCCCACTATTTATTTTTTTTTTTCAGGGAGAATTAAAAAAAAAAATGGCCCAGTATTACACACTAGGTTTTCTGTGGCACACAATGAGAGACAGATGCCACACACAGCACTGGCACAGAGGCAGACTTGCCAATCTTTATCTCCCACTATTTTTTTTTTTTTTCAGGGAGAATTAAAAAAAAAATGGCCCAGTATTACACACTAGGTTTTCTGTGGCACACAATGAGAGACAGATGCCACACACAGCACTGGCACAGAGGCAGACTTGCCAATCTTTATCTCCCACTATTTTTTTTTTTCAGGGAGAATTAAAAAAAATAAAAATCAGCCCAGTATTACACACTAGGTTTTCTGTGGCACACAATGAGAGACAGATGCCACACACAGCACTGGCACAGAGGCAGACTTGCCAATCTTTATCTCCCACTATTTATTTTTTTTTTTTCAGGGAGAATTAAAAAAAACAACAAATGGCCCAGTATTACACACTAGGTTTTCTGTGGCACACAATGAGAGACAGATGCCACACACAGCACTGGCACAGAGGCAGACTTGCCAATCTTTATCTCCCACTATTTATTTATTTTTTTCAGGGAGAATTAAAAAAAAAATGGCCCAGTATTACACACTAGGTTTTCTGTGGCACACAATAAGAGACAGATGCCACACACCGCACTGGCACAGAGGCAGACTTGCCAATCTTTATCTCCCACTATTTATTTTTTTTTTCAGGGAGAATTAAAAAAAAAATGGCCCAGTATTACACACTAGGTTTTCTGTGGCACACAATGAGAGACAGATGCCACACACAGCACTGGCACAGAGGCAGACTTGCCAATCTTTATCTCCCACTATTTATTTTATTTTTTTCAGGGAGAATTAAAAAAAAAAATGGCCCAGTATTACACACTAGGTTTTCTGTGGCACACAATGAGAGACAGATGCCACACACAGCACTGGCACAGAGGCAGACTTGCCAATCTTTATCTCCCACTATTTATTTTTTTTTTCAGGGAGAATTAAAAAAAATGGCCCAGTATTACACACTAGGTTTTCTGTGGCACACAATGAGAGACAGATGCCACACACAGCACTGGCACAGAGGCAGACTTGCCAATCTTTATCTCCCACTATTTATTTTTTTTTTCAGGGAGAATTAAAAAAAATGCCCCAGTATTACACACTAGGTTTTCTGTGGCACACAATGAGAGACAGATGCCACACACAGCACTGGCACAGAGGCAGACTTGCCAATCTTTATCTCCCACTATTTATTTTTTTTTTCAGGGAGAATTTAAAAAAAAATGGCCCAGTATTACACACTAGGTTTTCTGTGGCACACAATGAGAGACAGATGCCACACACCGCACTGGCACAGAGGCAGACTTGCCAATCTTTATCTCCCACTATTTATTTATTTTTTTCAGTGAGAATTAAAAAAAAATAAAAAATGGCCCAGTATTACACACTAGGTTTTCTGTGGCACACAATGAGAGACAGATGCCACACACAGCACTGGCACAGAGGCAAACTTGCCAATCGTTATCTCCCACTATTTATTTTTTTTTTTCAGGGAGAATTAAAAAAAAAATGGCCCAGTATTACACACTAGGTTTTCTGTGGCACACAATGAGAGACAGATGCCACACACAGCACTGGCACAGAGGCAGACTTGCCAATCTTTATCTCCCACTATTTATTTATTTTTTTTCAGGGAGAATTAAAAAAAAAAACAAATGGCCCAGTATTACACACTAGGTTTTCTGTGGCACACAATGAGAGACAGATGCCACACACAGCACTGGCACAGAGGCAGACTTGCCAATCTTTATCTCCCACTATTTATTTATTTTTTTCAGGGAGAATTAAAAAAAAAAAATGGCCCAGTATTACACACTAGGTTTTCTGTGGCACACAATGAGAGACAGATGCCACACACAGCACTGGCACAGAGGCAGACTTGCCAATCTTTATCTCCCACTATTTATTTATTTTTTTCAGGGAGAATTAAAAAAAAAAAAATGGCCCAGTATTACACACTAGGTTTTCTGTGGCACACAATGTGAGACAGATTCAACACAGCACTGGCACAGAGGCAGACTTGCCATTCTTTATCTCCAGCTATTTTATTTTTTTTCAGGGAGAATTAAAAAAAAAAAAAAAATGGCCCTGTATTACACACTAGGTTTTCTGTGGCACACAATGAGAGACAGATGCCACACACAGCACTGGCACAGAGGCAAACTTGCCAATCTTTATCTCCCACTATTTATTTTTTTTTTTTCAGGGAGAATTAAAAAAAAATGGCCCAGTATTACACACTAGGTTTTCTGTGGCACACAATGAGAGACAGATGCCACACACAGCACTGGCACAGAGGCAGACTTGCCAATCTTTATCTCCCACTATTTTTTGTTTTTTCAGGGAGAATTAAAAAAAAAAAAAACAGCCGAGTATTACACACTAGGTTTTCTGTGGCACACAATGAGAGACAGATGCCACACACAGCACTGGCACAGAGGCAGGCTTGCCAATCTTTATCTCCCACTATTTATTTATTTTTTTTCAGGGAGAATAAAAAAAAAAATGGCCCAGTATTACACACTAGGTTTTCTGTGGCACACAATGAGAGACAGATGCCACACACAGCATTGGCACAGAGGCAGACTTGCCAATCTTTATCTCCCACTATTTATTTATTTTTTTCAGGGAGAATTAAAAAATAAAATAAAAATGGCCCAGTATTACACACTAGGTTTTCTGTGGCACACAATGAGAGACAGATGCCACACACAGCACTGGCACAGAGGCAGACTTGCCAATCTTTATCTCCCACTATTTATTTATTTTTTTCAGGGAGAATTAAAAAAAAAATAAAAATGGCCCAGTATTACACACTAGGTTTTCTGTGGCACACAATGAGAGACAGATGCCACACACAGCACTGGCACAGAGGCAGACTTGCCAATCTTTATCTCCCACTATTTATTTATTTTTTTCAGAGGGAATTAAAAAAAAATGGCCCAGTATTACACACTAGGTTTTCTGTGGCACACAATGAGAGACAGATGCCACACACAGCACTGGCACAGAGGCAGACTTGCCAATCTTTATCTCCCACTATTTATTTATATTTTTCAGGGAGTATTTAAAAAAAATGGCCCAGTATTACACACTAGGTTTTCTGTGGCACACAATGAGAGACAGATGCCACACACAGCACTGGCACAGAGGCAGACTTGCCAATCTTTATCTCCCACTATTTTTTTTTTTTCAGGGAGAATAAAAAAAATGGCCCAGTATTACACACTAGGTTTTCTGTGGCACACAATGAGATACAGATGCCACACACAGCACTGGCACAGAGGCAGACTTGCCAATCTTTATCTCCCACTATTTATTTATTTTTTTAAGAGGGAATTAAAAAAAACATGGCCCAGTATTACACACTAGGTTTTCTGTGGCACACAATGAGAGACAGATGCCACACACAGCACTGGCACAGAGGCAGACTTGCCAATCTTTATCTCCCACTATTTATTTATTTTTTTCAGGGAGAATTAATAAAAAAAATGGCCCAGTATTACACACTAGGTTTTCTGTGGCACACAATGAGCGACAGATGCGACACACAGCACTGGCACAGAGGCAGACTTGCCAATCTTTATCTCCCTGCAGTAATCTCAGAAAAGTATGGCAGGCAGCTATAAAAAGGACTGCTGCACACAAAAGTGTGGACAAACAAACAAGATAGCTGTGCAGAAAGGAAAGAACAACAGGATTTGTGCTTTGAAAAAAGCAGTTGGTTTGCACAGCGGCGTACACACACAGCAACACAGCTATCAGGGAGCCTTCTAGGGCAGCCCAATGAGCTACAGCGCTGAGGAAAAAAAATGTAGCTTCCACTGTCCCTGCAAACAAAAGGTGGTGTTGGACAGTGGAAATCGCTACAGCACAAGCGGTTTGGGGGTGAATGTACCCTGCCTAACACTATCCCTGCTTCTGACGAAGCGGCAGCAACCTCTCTCCACGCTCAGATCAGCATCAGTAAGATGGCGGTCGGCGGGAACGCCGCTTTATAGCCCCTGTGACGCAGCAGAAAGCAAGCCAATCACTGCAATGCCCTTCTCTAAGATGGTGGGGACTCAGATCTATGTCATCACGCTGCCCACACTCTGCGTCCACCTTCATTGGCTAAGAAATGGCGCTTTTAGCATCATTGAAACGCGACTTTGGCGCGAAAGTCACGTACCGCATGGCCGATCCCACACAGGGATCGGGTCGGGTTTCATGAGACGCCGACTTTGCCAATAGTCGGCGACTTATGAAAATGACCGATCCGTTTCGCTCAACCCTAGTGGCTACAAAAGAAGAACTTAACTAGAGGAGTTCCCTGGTCGCAAGACCCAGCGATCACTATAAGAGTAGATGCCAGCAGGAGAAGATGGGGAGCCATGGTATACCAGCACATGCTACAAGGATGCTGGTCAAACGAAATAAGCCAACGATCCTCAAACTTTAGAGAACTAAAAGCGATAGAGGAGGACTTCAAAGCAGCAGTGACTTTGGTCCACGATTCCCATGTCAAGATATAATCGGACATGAACATAAGGATGAATGACCTCGGGGAAATCAAAACATCCAACACCGCAGAGACACCATCATGTATTTCTCAACACAGTGATCCAGAACACTGCTCCCATCCCTTATGAGAAATATGCAAATGCATGTAGAAAAGCCGCGGAGACACCATTACGTGTTTCTCAATGCAAGCAATGAATAGCCAGGTTTTTCACCGGGAAGGAACAACCACGGGAAGGGCAGCATCCAATAAAGGAAAACCACCTATGCCAAAACATGGTATCCATCCACAGACAGCTGTTTCTGGGTATTTGCCCCTCATCAGTGTGGAGTAGGAAACTGGCTATTAGGAGCAGTGCCTAGTGAAAAGGCTATGAACATAAGGATGAATGACCTCGGGGAGATCAAAACATCCAACACCGTGGAGACACCATCACGTGTTTCTCAACGCAGTGATCCAGAACACTGCCCCATCCCTTAATAGATGCTGCCCTTCCCGTGGTTGTTCCTTCCCGGTGAAAGACCAGGCTATTCATTGCTTGCATTGAGAAACACGTAATGGTGTCTCCGCGGCTTTTCTACATGCATTTGCATATTTTCCATAAGGGATGGGGCAGTGCTCTGGATCACTGCGTTGTGAAACACGTGATGGTGTCTCCGTGGTGTTGGATGTTTTGATCTCCCTGAGGTCATTCATCCTTCTGTTCATAGCCTTTTCACTAGGCACTGCTCCTAATAGCCAGTTTCCTACTCAACACTGATGAGGGGCAAATACCCCAAAACAGCTGTCTGTTAATGGATACCATGTTTTGGTATAGGTGGTTTTCCATTATTAGATGCTGCCCTTCCCGTGGTTGTCCCTTCCCAGTGAAAGACCTGGCTACATTGCTTGCGTTGAGAAACACGTGATGGTGTCTCCGCGGCTTTCCTACATGCATTTGCATATTTCCCATAAGGGATGGGGGCAGTGTTCTGGATCACTGCATTGAGAAACACGTGATGGTGTCTCCACGGTGTTGGATGTTTTCATCTCCCCGAGGTCATTCATCCTTATGTTCATAGCCTTTTCACTAGGCACTGCTCCTAATAGCCAGTTTCCTACTCCACACTGATGAGGGGCAAATACCCAGAAACAGCTGTCTGTGGATGGATACCATGTTTTGGCATAGGTGGTTTTCCTTTATTGGATGCTGCCCTTCCCGTGGTTGTTCCTTCCCGGTGAAAGACCTGGCAATTCATTGCTTGCGTTGAGAAACACATGATGGTGTCTCCGCGGCTTTTCTAAAAGATATAATCGGACAACATGACAACAGTTGCACACCTTCGCCATCAGGGAAGTACAAGACACAGGGATCTGAAAGCAATATCAGCCAGAATATTTTCGTGGACAGAAGAACACCTTCTCTCACTGTCTGCTCTACACATAAAAGCGGAAATAAATATACAGGCCGATTTCCTGAGCAGAACAAAGATCCATGCAGGAGAATGGGGTCTAGACCCAGAGTTCTTTCAGATACTGACCAGAAGGTGGGGTCAGCTAGAGGTGGACCTGTTCGCAAGCGGTCAGAACACAAATGTGGACCAGTATTACTCACTAGTTCCATCCGATCCCGGCCTAGGGGTAGACGCGTTAGCCCAACCATGGACATTCAAGCTGGCTTATGCCTTCCCTCCATTACCAACTCTACCAAGAGTCCTACAAAAAATAAGGCGAGAAAGGGTCAAGGTAATCCTGGTGGCTCCATTCTGGCCCAAAAGAAACTTAATCGGAACCCTTACCAACCTAAGAGTAGATTGACTGATAGAACTACCTCCGGTCAACGACCTTCTCTTTCAAGGGCCAATACTTCATCCGGATCCCGAGAGATTACAACTGAAGGCCTGGCTTCTGAATTCTCAATTCTGAGGACCAGAGGGCTGTCAGAAAAAGTAATTAGGACTCTACAAAAAAGCTGAAAGGCAGTGACCAACTCCATCTACCAGAAGATATGGAAGACATTTATCACATGGAGTGCTCTCGAACGGCCTAACCCACACCAGCCGAACTTAGCCTGAATCTTGGATTTTTTACAGTATGGGCTGGAGAAGGGTCTCAGACTCAGCACCCTCAAGGTCCTGGTGGCGGCCCTAAGCTCATATTTTGACCAGTATTTAGCCGACCACAGATGGATAAGAAAGTTTATGATGGCAGCATCCTGCATATCTCCAAGAGCTATGAACCTAGTTCCATCCTGGGACCTCAAATATAGTCTTGAAAGGACTCACACTTCCACCTTGGGAGCCCTTATCGTCAATAAGCATGGACAAACATGCCTGGAAAACCACCTTCCTGGTAGTAATAACTACAGCCAGGAGAGTGGATGAACTACAGGCTCTCAATCAATGAGTTTATTCACAAAAACTAATACCTAAAAATATTTCTTTATAAATGAAATCTACTAAAAGCTTGTTAGACAAATAACCACAAACCCACAACTAAAAAAATGACAATGACTCCTAATGTACCCTATCACTCCCTAATATACCCTTCCTGACAGCGGAGGTTGGCACCCTACCTTGTTCGAAAATTGGCGCCCCCACTCACCGGCGGCTCATCCTAGATCCACTCTATTGAACCCTAAATAGAAGATTGCTATGTAGTCCATAAAATGAGATAAACCGGTACAACCATAAGCGTGCCGCACAGAAGAAGAAAGTGAAGGGTAATCAAGGAGAAAAATATTAACTAGATTTACAGAAGCAGATCCAATTTATCTTGCCTCTTACACACGCAGCCAATAATACCTTAAATATAAATACATGACTTATAAATGAAAATCCAGAAAAGTGGCTAGTAGCTAAGGTGAAAATATTGATAAGAACTTGGGGAGACCTAATCTAGCTAACCCTTACAAACCCTAGTGTCACTGCCCCTGCCTGACAGCGGAGGTTGACACCCTACAAATACACGCCAGTGGCGCCCCCGCTCCTGTCGGCTGACCCTTGGTCACCCTACACATTTACCCTATTACCTCCTAAGATAACAGGGGTGGTGGGAGTACCACGTGTGTGTGGAAAAATAAGGGGGGGGGAGAAAAAAGAGGTGCAAAGGACAGCGTAACAGATAAATAAATAGGACAGGCCAAAAGGAATAGTCAATAGGGGTATCTCATATTATTTCGGTAATTGCATGGTGTATACATGTGTCAGACTAATTATGGATTGCAAAAAAAAAAAGAAAAAAGGGCAACCCTTTTAAAGTCAAAAACTAGGGATGATACCCTGGCTGACAAAGCCTAAGTCGGTTTGTATAGACCACACTAGTTTGATATTATTACACAGTCGCTCAATAGGTGTATGAATCCTCTTGAAAACTGCGTACTGTTATCTGGGGTCAGAGAGTCATACACAGGTGCCTCAAAAAGACAATAATGATAGCTTTTAAGTCTAAGTGGGTTTAGATAAACCACCCTAGTTTGATATTATTGCACAATCGCTCAGCACGTGTATGAATCCTTTGAAAAACTGCGTACTGTCATCTGGGGTCAGAGAGTCATACGCAGGTACCTCAAAAATACATTAATGATAGTTTTTAAGCCTGATTTTTAACCATTAGAGGTACGTCACACTCTACATTCATAAGATGACAGTAACCAGCAATCCCCACACAGATTCAGTAAACTAATGTCTCCAAAGGCAGAGTGTGACGTACCTCTAATGGTTAAAAATCAGGCTTAAAAACTATCATTAATGTCTTTTTGAGGTACCTGTGTATGACTCTCTGACCCCAGATAACAGTACGCAGTTTTTCAAAGGATTCATACACGTGCTGAGCGATTGTGCAATAATATCAAACTAGGGTGGTTTATCTAAACCCACTTAGACTTAAAAGCTATTATTATTGTCTTTTTGAGGCACCTGTGTATGACTCTCTGACCCCAGATAACAGTACGCAGTTTTCAAGAGGATTCATACACCTATTGAGCGACTGTGTAATAATATCAAACTAGTGCGGTCTATACAAACCGACTTAGGCTTTGTCAGCCAGGGTATCATCCCTAGTTTTTGACTTTAAAAGGGTTGCCCTTTTTTTTTTTTTTTTTTGCAATCCATAATTGGTCTGACACATGTATACACCATGCAATTACCGATATAATATGAGATACCGCTATTGACTATTCCTTTTGGCCTGTCCTATTTATTTATCTGTTACGCTGTCCTTTGCACCTCTTTTTTCTCCCCCCCCTTATTTTTCCACACACACGTGGTACTCCCACCACCCCTGTTATCTTAGGAGGTGATAGGGTAAATGTGTAGGGTGACCAAGGGTCAGCCGACGGGAGCGGGGGCGCCACTGGCGTGTATTTGTAGGGTGTCAACCTCCGCTGTCAGGCAGGGGCAGTGACACTAGGGTTTGTAAGGGTTAGCTAGATTAGGTCTCCCCAAGTTCTTATCAATATTTTCACCTTAGCTACTAGCCACTTTTCTGGATTTTCATTTATAAGTCATGTATTTATATTTAAGGTATTATTGGCTCCATGTGTAAGAGGCAAGATAAATTGGATCTGCTTCTGTAAATCTAGTTAATATTTTTCTCCTTGATTACCCTTCACTTTCTTCTTCTGTGCGGCACGCTTATGGTTGTACCGGTTTATCTCATTTTATGGACTACATAGCAATCTTCTATTTAGGGTTCAATAGAGTGGATCTAGGGTGAGCCGCCGGTGAGTGGGGGCGCCAATTTTCGAACAAGGTAGGGTGCCAACCTCCGCTGTCAGGAAGGGTATATTAGGGAGTGATAGGGTACATTAGGAGTCATTGTCATTTTTTTAGTTGTGGGTTTGTGGTTATTTGTCTAACAAGCTTTTAGTAGTTTTCATTAATAAAGAAATATTTTTAGGTATTAGTTTTTGTGAATAAAGTGTTAGATTACTATACCGACTTATCGTTTTCAATAATTCTCAATCAATGAGCCCTACATGAAAATCCTAGAAGACCGACTTATTCTGCACCTGGATCCATCCTTTCTTCTAAAGGTCGTCTCTGAATTCCACAAGTACAGGAGATAATTCTCCTCTCCTTCTATCAAGAGCCAAGAAATGAGGAAGAAGAACAGTTCCACACTTTGGATGTTCAAAGAATAGTACTTCATTATCTCCAAGCTTCGGAGAAAATTAGGAAGGATCAGAACTTGTTCATTCATCTTCAAGGTCAAAATAAAGGGAAGAAGACTTCCAAGTCTACGATCGCCAACTGGATCAAGAGAGCAATCTTGGAGGCTTATCAATTCCAGGACCTTCCACCGCCAGAGAAATTTACATCCCATTCTACCAGAGCAACAGCTGTCTCGTGGGCTGAGAAAGGCAGTGTTTCTATGGCGCAAATATGCAGAGCTGCTACATGGTCCTCGGTCCATACATTTACCAAACATTACAGGCTAGACTTGATGTCAAAAGAGGACTTGGCCTTCGGAGAAAAAGTCCTTAGAGCTATATTCACTCCCTAAATATTACTCTTGGGTACTGCTCCAGGTGTGCTGTCATGGGGGGTTACTAGAGAAAATGGAATTAGACTTACCGGTAATTCGGTTTCTAGTAACCACCACGACAGCAGGAGTAATCCCTCCCTTTACTTTACGTTCTTTAATGAATAAATATTATTATTATAATTTATTTATATATCCCCATTAATTCCATGGTGCTGTACATGTGAAAAGGGGTTATATACAGGGTTATAGATATCTTTAACAGTAAACAAATTTACAATGACAGACTGGTACAGAGGGGAGAGGACCCTGTCCTTGCGGACTTACATTCTTTGGGATAATGGGGGAGAGACAGGAGGTCGGTGTGATGCTGCACTGGTGGTGGTGAGGCGGCAGCTCTGGTGGTGGTGAGGCAGCAGCTCGGGTGGTTGGTGAGGAGTCAGCTCAGATGGTTGGTGAGGCAGCAGCTCGGGTGGTTGGTGAGGTAGCAGCTTGGGTGGTTAGTGGGGAGGCAGCTCGGGTGGTTGGTGAGGTGGCAGCGCAGGTGGTTGGAGAAGCGGTAGAATGGTTATTTCAGGCTGTAGGCTTTTCTGAAGAGATGGGTTTTCAGGTTCTGTCTGAAGGATCCGATGGTGGTGGATAATTGAACGTGTTGAGGCGTGGAATTCCAGAGGATGGGGGATATTCGGGAGAAATCTTGGAGGCGGTTGTGTGAGGATTGAATAGATGTGTGGAGGAGAGTAGGAGATCTTGGGAGGATCGAAGATTACGTGAGGGAAGATGGTGGGAGATTAGTTCAGAGATATAGGGAGGGAATAGGTTGTGGATGGCTTTATAGATCAGTGTAAGTAGTTTGAACTGGATTTGTTGGGGAATTGGGAGCCAGTGGAGGGATTTGCAGAGGGGAGAAGCAGGGGAGTAGTGAGGAGAGAGGTGGATTAGCAGAGTTGAGGACAGACTGGAGTGGTGCAAGGGAGTTAGCAGGGAGGCCACAGAGGAGAGTGTTGCAGTAATCGAGGTTGGGAGATGATGAGGGCATGCACAAGAGTTTTAGTAGATTGTGGGCTGAGGAAGGGACATATTCTGGCAATATTTTTGAGTTGGAGGCGACAGGAGGGGGCAAGAGTTTGGATGTGTGGTTTAAAGGACAGGGCAGAATCGAGATTTACCCCGAGGCAGTGGATTTCAGGTGCGGGAGAGTGTGATGCCGTTTACCATAATAGATAGATCAGGTAGGGGAGATACACGAGATGGGAGAAAGATGATGAGTTTGGTTTTGTCCACATTGAGTTTTAGGAATCGCAAGTTGAAGAAGGAGGATATGGTTGACAGACACTCCGGGATTCTGGACAGAAGAGAGGCGACATCTGAGCCAGAGCGGTGGATCTGAGTGTCGTCCGCATATAGGTAGTACTGGAAGCCATGGGATGTTATGAGTTGTCCTAGGCCAAAGGTATAGATGGAAAAAAGTAGGGGCCCTAGAACAGAGCCTTGAGGGACTCCAACAGAGAGGGGGCGGGGTGAGGAGGTAGTGTGGGAGTGGGAAACGCTAAATATGCGGTCAGAAAGGTATGAGGAAATCCAGGACAGGGCAAGGCCTTTGTTGCCAAGGGAAGAAAGAAACTGTAGTAGTAGGCAGTGGTTGACTGTGTCGAAAGCAGAGGACAGGTCGAGAAGGCGGAGGATGGAGAACTGTCTGTTAGCTTTGGCTGTGAGTAAGTCATTACTGTAGTTATTTTGGTCAGAGAAGTTTCGTTGGTGTGGTGGGGGCAGAAGCCAGAGTTAGATGAGAGGTGGGAGGAAAGTTGACCATGCACATGCTGCTCAAGGAGTTTGGAAGCAAACGGGAGCAGTGATATGGGGCGATAGCTGGGCATAGCAGTTGGGTCAAAGTTAGCTTTTTTGAGGATGGGTGTGATGGTGGCATGTTTGAAGGCAGAGGGGAAAGAACCAGAAGATAGCGATAGGTTGAAGAGATGGGTTAGGGCTGGAATGAGCGTGTTAGTGAGGGTGGGGAGCAGGTGGGAAGGGATGGGGTCAAGTGCACAGGTGGTGAGGTGTGATTTGGAAAGGAGGCGAGTAAGTTCTCCTTCAGTGACGTTGGAGAGGGAAGTTATTGGGGAAGGGCAGAGGTCTGGTATATGGAGTGGTTGGGGTGGCAGAACAGTAACGGTTGGCCTTGCTTGGTCGATCTTGTTTTTGAAGTAGGTGGTAAAGTCCTCAGAAGAGATAAGGGGAGTTGGAGGTGGCAGTGGCGGGCAGAGGGGAGAGTTAAATGTGCTGAACAGTTGTTTTGGGTTGTAGGATAGTGAAGATACAAGGTTACTGAAATAGATCTGTTTAGCAGAAGTGAGGACTAGTTTGAAGGCAAGTGTAGCTTGTTTGAGAGCGGTGAAGTCATCTGGCAGGCGTGTTTTTTTTCTAACGCTGCTCCGCAACCCTGGATGCTTGTCGGAGTTTTTTCGGTGAGGTTGTTATGCCAGGGTTGCCTATTGATTTGTCACACTTTGACATGTATGAGAGGGACGACTGAGTCTACGGCTGATGTGAGGGTGCAGTTATAGAAAGCGGTGGTGCTATCCGTGTCGTCGAGTGAAGATATGGAGGACAGGGGTAGAAGAGAGTCTGAGAGTCTGTGAATGTCTAGGTGTGCAAGGTTTCTGCGAGGATGTGGTACTAGCTCGACATGGGGGGTGGGTGAGGAGGACAATGATGAGAAGGTGAGTAGATGGTGGTCAGATAGGGGGAAGGGAGAGGTTGTGAGATTAGATAAGAAACAGAGGCAGGTGAAGATGAGGTCTAGTGTATGTCCATCTGTGTGGGTGGCTGTGGAGGACCACTGAGTAAGTCCAAAGGATGAGGTAAGGGTCAGGAGCTTGGAGGCTGCTGGCTGGCGGGTGTAAGTAGGGATATATAATATAATATATAATATAATAAAATACAATTTGAAGCATTCCTTCTCCTGTGGTCCTTAATAATAACACTAAGGGGAGGATGAGGGAGAGGTTATTTAACCTTTTTTCTTTTCCTGTCCCTATTAGGAAAGAGGTAACATCCTCCAGGTGTGCTGTTGTAGTGGGTTACTAGAAACCGAATTACCAGTAAGTCTCATTCTATTTTCAGTTGACAGGCAGATGCGCTTATCAGTCATAATTCCATCAGCGGCACTAAAAACCCACTCTGACAAAACAATAGTGGCAGGGAAGGCCAGGACCTCCAAGGCGTAGAGAGCCAGTTCATTGCCGTGTGTCCAGCTTGGATACCCAATAATTAAAAGGCACAGAGGAATCACGGAGGATGTTGGTACGGTCAGCAAGGTACTCCCTTAGCATCTTCCCAAACATTGCACTCCTTGTACAGTACCCCTTGCCTCTGTGCCTGGGCGATGGGAGGGTCTGAGAAAACTCTACCAGAACTTTGCAAGTGTTCCCCTGCCTCTGCTGGATTAGAGTTGTGTCTCTCTCACTAGTACTCCTTGGTTATCCAATGAACTATGATGTCTGCCGCCAACGTTCTCAGATGGGAATTTTTTAATTTCAAGAAGTTTTTATTGAAGTTTTAACTATAACAAGAACATTATATAATAAAGATACACTCCCTCACAGGGGAGTTTATAGCTTAAAAAAAAAGAAGAACACAATCTTATAACTGACAGGGGGAAAGATATTACAAAGACAACAAAAGGGTAACACAGTAGGGAAGGGAAGTAGTAAATCCACAGCGAACATTATAACGAATTATTAACCTTTCAAAAACCACAGTACCCATCGCCGTTAGATTCCCATCCGGGCTGTGAAACAGGGGTAAATGATGGTTGAAGAAGCAAAAAGATTCTATGCATAGATCTTCATCTCCTCAGTCCCAAGTTGTTATGGAGATAGATGAAGTGTCTGGTCCATATGTAGGTTAGGCTCCAAGTCCATCCATTGACACCAAATCTTGAAAAATTGATCCCACACATCATTTCTAGTAGCTTCAATGCGTTCATACAGCATCATTTTATTCATCCTTTCTTTAACAGACAGTAATGATAGTGTTGGAGATTCCATTTCATTGCTACATGTATTTTGGTAGCCATAAAGAGAAAGTTTACTAATTTATAAAGACTTTTAGGAAGAGATGAATGTCTTGTCCCAAGGAGGAAAATGGAGACATCTGGATTGATGTTTTTACCAAGTAATTGGTTCACCAAGAGATTTATCTGATGCCATAGAGTCAAAACTGTTGGACACATCCACCATATGTGTTTCATATCCCCAGGTAGGTTACAGCCTCAAAAACACAAGTTTGAGACGTGTGGATGTATACTATGGAGTTTAGTTGGCACTAGATAAGTTCTGTGGAGGGAGAACTTTTAATGAGGTCTCCACAAGGGAAGATTGGTGACTACCCTTGGACAATGTGTCGCAGCAAAATCCCCAGTCCTCCAGTGCCAATTCAAATCCCATCTCCTCCTCCCACTGCATCATGAATTTTAATTTTTCTCGATCATGAGGTGGGTTAATAATCGAATAGATTAAATATATTGTTCCTCTTCCCATTGGATCACTGATACATTTTTGTTCAAAACTAGAAACAAGATGGGAATTTTTTAAGTAATTCCGCAACAATGGCCCTCTGGTACTGCACCATTTTAGTACACCTGTCTACCTCTGGAAGAAGAGATTGAAAGTCGACCTTGTAGCATGGGTCTAGAAGTGTCACCAACCAGTAATGAGTGTCACCAAAAATTGCGAGGGTCATGGGAAAGGCAGTGCAACATAAAGCCAGCCATATGTGCCAGACTGGTAACAGGCAAGACTTCCGTGTCCTCATCAACAGGATGACTGACCATGCTGTCCTCCTCCTCCTTCACCTCCTCCTCCTCATTGTCTACCAGTTCAAGTTGGGACGACATGAGGCTGGGCTCTGTGTAATCACCCTTTATGGTTCCTTGCTCCATGTCCTCGTGCTCCGCCTGCATGCACCCTCTTTCATTGTGAGCAGAGAGCTTTTCAGAATGCAGAGAAGTGGGATGGTGACGCTAATTATGGCGTCATCACCGCTCACCATTTTGGTGTAGTCCTCAAAGTTTTGTAGGATGGTACAGTACATGTGTCTGACATCCATGTCCACTCCTGAGGTCTTATGTGTGAAGTCTGAACTGATTATCTACATCCTTGTTGATGCTGGTAGTCAACAACTGCCCTCTTCTGCTCACAAATCCTTTCCAACATATGCAGTGTAGAGTTCTAATGCGTGGGGACATCACACACCAGTCAATGAGCTGGAAGCTGCAAACACTGCTGAAACACAGCAATGGCGGCTGAAGATGTAGCTGACTTTCTAAAATGGGCACACAGATAGCGTACTTTCACTAGCAGTAGCTTTGAGAAACCATTGAACGATGGGGTTAAGGACATGGGCCAGGCATGGAATGTGTGTGAGCTCACCTCGCCTCAGAGCCGCCACCAAGTTCCAGCCATTGTCACATACGACCATGCCTGGCTGTAGGTTCAGTGGTGTCAGACACAAATCTGACTGCTCTTTCAGAGCTGTCCACAACTCTTCAGCATTGTGCGGTTTTTCACCTAAGCAAATTAGCTTCAGCACAGCCTGTTGCCACTTGGCTGAGGCAGTGCTGCAGTGCTTCCAGCTTGTGACTGATGTGCTCATTTCAGAGATGGAGGATGAAGAGGAGGAGGAGAAGGTGCAGGAACTGTAGACTGTGGGGGCAACCATGATTGACGTAGGGCCCGCAATCCTCAGCGTTGGAAGAACGTCTTCCATCCCAAGGTCCGACTGGGTCTCGGCTTCCACTATGTTAACCCAGTGTGCCGTCAGTGAAATGTACTGTCCCTGCCCACAAGCACTTGTGTCCTGTCCGTGGATAGGTGGACTGTCCCAATAACAGCATTGATGAGGGCATGGCTAATGTTGTGGGACACATGCTGGTGTAATGCCGGTATGGCACACCGGGAGAAATAGTGGTGGCTGGCAACTGAGTACCCTGGGACGGACGCCCCCATCAGGCTGCGGAAAACTTCCATTTCCACGAGCTAAAAGGCAACATTTTGAGCCTAGCAGATGAGAAATGTGTGAATTAAGTACTGTGGACTGTGGGGTCTTGGCTGCATATCTCCGCTTGCGTTCCAATGACTGGGGTATGGACAACTGAAGGCTGTGCTCGGAACTGAAGGCTCCGAGGGTGAGTATATTCCTATTCGGTATATACTCACCCTCGGACGCGCCTGCTTCTTTCCGGCAGCCTTCCTTCCTAAGAATGAGCACGTGAAGGACCTTAGATGACGTCGCGGCTTGTGATTGGTCGCGTGACCGCCCATGTGACCGCTCGCGACCAATCACAAGCCGCGACGTCACCGCAGGTCCTTCACGCGCTCATTCTTAGGAAGGAAGGCTGCCGGTTAGTACCAGGGCGCGTCCGAGAGTGAGTATATCAATATTTTTTATTTTGATTCTTTATTTAACACTTAAATATGGATTCCGATACCAGATTCAGAAGATCGCCGACCTCATGGCCGACCCCATACAGGGGTCGGGTCGGGTTTCATGAAACCCGACTTTGCCAAAAGTCGGCGACTTCTGAAAATGGGCGACCCGTTTCGCTCAACCCTATTCACTACCAATGGCTGAATTTGGAGGAAACTTATATGTGATCAGTGTCCCTAAAAACCACAGTTTTAATTATCTGGAATGTAGCTTTTTTAAAAAAATGTTGTTAATAACTAGGGTAAGACACGGGAAAACCAGTTCACAGGAGACCTCAAATGCCACAATTTTTTAGCCCACAGATAGAGGAGGCATTTGATGGAGATACCACACTATTCAATATGTGGCCTGTATGTTTGTTTTTTTTAACAAAAAATACTGTATAGAATTACAGTAAGACACAGGCAAAAAAGGAGAATGTAGCCCTGAAATGCCACAATTTGTGGCCCACAGCTGGATCTGGCACGTGACAGAGATATCAGACTCTTCAAAATGTGGCCTTTATTTGTACATTTTTTACCCCAAAATAGTTTATTGAACTAGGGTAAGACACGGCAAAAAAGGGGAATGTAGCCTTGAAATGCCACAATTTGTAGCCCACAGATTTATCAGGCTTCTGACAGAGATAGCACACTGTTAAATATGTGGCCTGGATTTTTTTTTTTTAGGGGGAGCACTAAAATTGTGTCAATAAGTAGGCTTATGACGCTACCCAAAAAATTCTTCGGAGGACTAAAATTGTAAAATATTTAGCGCAATGCCAGAATTTTCTGCGCACTCAGATGCGACAGCCAAAGCCGTTTAAAATTGCTGGATTTTCACACTATAGTATTAAAATGATCTGGCTGTAGTGTGTAGTGTCAATAAGCAAATGGAGAAAAAGGGGGTATGGATTGCTTTGGAATAAAATAAGCAGTATTAACCCCTTTCTGTCATTGGACGTACTATTCCGTCCATGTGGGGTGGGCCCTATTTCCCAAGGACGGAATAGTACGTCCAGCGCGATCGGCCGCGCTCACGGGGGACTGCGGCCGATCGCGGCCGGGTGTCAGCTGCCTATCGCAGCTGACATTCGGCGCTATGTGCCAGGAGCAGTCATGGACCGCCCCCGGCACATTAACCCCCGGCACAAACATCAAACATGATCGCGGTCTGCCGGCGGTATAGGGAAGCATTGCGCAGGGAGTGGGCTCCCTGCGTGCTTCCCTGAGACCCCCGCAGCAACGCGATGTGATCGCGTTGCTCCGAGGGTCTTCTACCTCCTTCCTCGCTGCAGGTCCCGGATCCAAGATGGCCACGGCATCCGGGTCCTGCAGGGAGGGAGGTGGCTTACCGAGTGCCTGCTCAGAGTGCTGTGCAAACTGTCAGATCACCGATCTGTGATGTCCCCCCCTGGGACAAAGTAAAAAAGTTTAAAAAAAAATTTCCACATGTGTAAAAAAAAAAATAAATAAAAAATTCCAAAATAAAGAAAAAAATATATATATTATTCCCATAAATACATTTCTTTATCGAAATAAAAAAAACCAAAGTACACATATTTAGTATCGCCGCGTCCGTAATGACCCAACCTATAAAACTGTCCCACTAATTAACCCCTTCAGTAAACACCGTAAGAAAAAAAAAAACGAGGCAAAAAACAACGCTTTATTATCATACCGCCGAATAAAAAGTGGAATAAAACGCGATCAAAAAGACAGATAAAAATAACCATGGTACCACTGAAAGCGTCATTTTGTGGGAAAAAATGTTTGTTTTATTTTTACGGCTCTGCATTATAAACTTCTGTGAAGCCCTTGGTGAGTCAAAGTGCTCACCACACATCTAGATAAGTTCCTTAGGTGGTCTACTTTCCAAAATGGTGTCACTTGTGGGGGGTTTCAATGTTTAGGCACATCAGTGGCTCTCCAAACGCAACATGGTGTTCCATCTCAATTCCTGTCAATTTTGCATTGAAAAGTCAAACGGCGCTCCTTCCCTTCCAAGCTCTCCCATGCGCCCAAACAGTGGTTTACCCCCACATATGGGGTATCGGCGTACTCAGGACAAATTTTACAACAATGTTTGGGGTCCATTTTCTCCTGTTACCCTTGGTAAAATAAAACAAATTGGAGCTGAAGTAAATTTTTTGTGAAAAAAAGTTAAATGTTCATTTTTATTTAAACATTCCAAAAATTTATGTGAAACACCTGAAGGGTTAATAAACTTCTTGAATGTGGTTTTGAGCACCTTGAGGGGTGCAGTTTTTAGAATGGTGTAACACTTGGGTATTTTCTATCATATAGACCCCTCAAAATGACTTCAAATGAGATGTGGTCCCTAAAAAAAAATGGTGTTGTAAAAATGAGAAATTGCTGGTCAAATTTTAAGCCTTATAACTCCCTAGCAAAAAAAAATTTTGGTTCCAAAATTGTGCTGATGTAAAGTAGACATGTGGGAAATGTTACTTATTAAGTATTTTGTGTGATATATCTCTGTGATTTAATTGCATAAAAATTCAAAGTTGGAAAATTGCAAAATTTTCAAAAGTTTCGCCAAATTTCCGTTTTTTTCACAAATAAATGCAGGTAATATCAAATAAATTTTACCACTATCATGAAGTACAATATGTCACGAGAAAACAGTGCCAGAATCACCGGGATCCGTTGAAGCGTTCCAGAGTTATAACCTCATAAATGGACAGTGGTCAGAATTGTAAAAATTGGCCCGGTCCATAACGTGCAAACCACCCTTGGGGGTAAAGGGGTTAAGGTGCAAAAAAATTTCTAGCCACTGATACCTGGAGCTACATATATATGTAATAGGCAGCAGCAGACAGTAATGGGCCCTTTTGATATATGCAATGATATTTATACTGTATATCCAGAGACTGTCAGGACTCTGAACATTTTTTACCTTTTGCGCATTACTGCCCTTTTCCAAGATGGCGTCTTTGGTCTCATGTGCACTGTCTTCCTGCTATAAAACTCCACCCCAGCCTTCAGTCTGTGCTAGAGTATTCTGCCTTGCATCCAGCTCCTGACCTCTGATTAATCCCTGGCTATACACCTGCTCCTGTAAACCTGTGTGGTGATCCTGCTACTCTGCTCTGAGTAAGAACTGCACTAGGAACTGCATACACAAGTTTCCAGTAATCCTCCTTCATCTGCTGCTCGTGTTTACTTCATCTGCATTTGCTGGACATGTAAGCTGCTTCTGCTCTGCAATAACCTGAGACTATTAACCAGGCCTCCCTGGTTTACCTAAGATATGATTTGAACTGCCTTATAAGCATATCTATCTGTGTTTGGACTAAGACAAGGATTTATTCGTGTCAAGTTTCCTCAAGAATAACTGTGCTTCATAGACTTTTTGCTTGATTGCATTTTCCTCTGACGTTTCCTATAGACTGCTAAGCTGCGTTTATTATTTGCACCAAGTGTTGTGGACTTGAGTTTCTCTCTGCACCTGTTTGAATCACAGTGTGATAATATAGACTTTACCACTTATAAAACTGTGTCCTGTAGTTGTCTTGTTCCACGCAAAGAGTCTCCTGAGTTATCCCCTATAATTATTACACATACAGTGCCTGCATGCCTTGCACCGATGTGTATATATGCACATACACTCCCCTGCCTACCTAGCACTGCAATCTATATACTCCTTAATTAGTCCTTAGAAGGACTATTGGTTTAGCTGGATATGTGGATTCAACGATGCTTTACCCACATTAATAAAAGCACAAATCTGTCTCTATCTCAGCTGCAGCTGTCCTTTCACTGTATGATTCCGGAACTGAATGCGCCGAGCAGGGAGGCATCCAGTCTCTTATAGAGCTGATGATGCTGTGCGGCCAGCCAATCACAATAATACCACAACAAAGATGGCTGCGGCATTACAGTGCATGGCACACAATCTCTACACGTTGATTGGCGCTTTAAAGAGCTTAAACAAAGTCCAGCTCACCATAATCGACATCCTTGGAAGCTCGGATCACGGATCCATCCTTTCTTCTAAAGGTCGTCTCTGAATTCCACAAGTACAGGAGATAATTCTCTTCTCCTTCTATCAAGAGCCAAGAAATGAGGAAGAAGAACAGTTCCACACTTTGGATGTTCAAAGAATAGTACTTCATTATCTCCAAGCTTCGGAGAAAATTACGAAGGATCAGAACTTGTTCATTCATCTTCAAGGTCAAAATAAAGGGAAGAAGACTTCCAAGTCTACGATCGCCAACTGGATCAAGAGAGCAATCTTGGAGGCTTATCAATTCCAGGACCTTCCACCGCCAGAGAAATTTACATCCCATTCTACCAGAGCAACAGCTGTCTCGTGGGCTGAGAAAGGCAGTGTTTCTATGGCGCAAATATGCAGAGCTGCTACATGGTCCTCGGTCCATACATTTACCAAACATTACAGGCTAGACTTGATGTCAAAAGAGGACTTGGCCTTCGGAGAAAAAGTCCTTAGAGCTATAGTCACTCCCTAAATATTACTCTTGGGTACTGCTCCAGGTGTGCTGTCGTGGGGGGTTACTAGAGAAAATGGAATTAGACTTACCGGTAATTCGGTTTCTAGTAACCACCACGACAGCAGGAGTAATCCCTCCCTTTACTTTACGTTCTTTAATGAATAAATATTATTATTATAATTTATTTATATATCCCCATTAATTCCATGGTGCTGTACATGTGAAAAGGGGTTATATACAGGGTTATAGATATCTTTAACAGTAAACAAATTTACAATGACAGACTGGTACAGAGGGGAGAGGACCCTGTCCTTGCGGACTTACATTCTTTGGGATAATGGGGGAGAGACAGGAGGTCGGTGTGATGCTGCACTGGTGGTGGTGAGGCGGCAGCTCTGGTGGTGGTGAGGCAGCAGCTCGGGTGGTTGGTGAGGAGTCAGCTCAGATGGTTGGTGAGGCAGCAGCTCGGGTGGTTGGTGAGGTAGCAGCTTGGGTGGTTAGTGGGGAGGCAGCTCGGGTGGTTGGTGAGGTGGCAGCGCAGGTGGTTGGAGAAGCGGTAGAATGGTTATTTCAGGCTGTAGGCTTTTCTGAAGAGATGGGTTTTCAGGTTCTGTCTGAAGGATCCGATGGTGGTGGATAATCGAACGTGTTGAGGCGTGGAATTCCAGAGGATGGGGGATATTCGGGAGAAATCTTGGAGGCGGTTGTGTGAGGATTGAATAGATGTGTGGAGGAGAGTAGGAGATCTTGGGAGGATCGAAGATTACGTGAGGGAAGATGGTGGGAGATTAGTTCAGAGATATAGGGAGGGAATAGGTTGTGGATGGCTTTATAGATCAGTGTAAGTAGTTTGAACTGGATTTGTTGGGGAATTGGGAGCCAGTGGAGGGATTTGCAGAGGGGAGAAGCAGGGGAGTAGTGAGGAGAGAGGTGGATTAGCAGAGTTGAGGACAGACTGGAGTGGTGCAAGGGAGTTAGCGGGGAGGCCACAGAGGAGAGTGTTGCAGTAATCGAGGTTGGGAGATGATGAGGGCATGCACAAGAGTTTTAGTAGATTGTGGGCTGAGGAAGGGACATATTCTGGCAATATTTTTGAGTTGGAGGCGACAGGAGGGGGCAAGAGTTTGGATGTGTGGTTTGAAGGACAGGGCAGAATCGAGATTTACCCCGAGGCAGTGGATTTCAGGTGCGGGAGAGTGTGATGCCGTTTACCATAATAGATAGATCAGGTAGGGGAGATACACGAGATGGGAGAAAGATGATGAGTTTGGTTTTGTCCACATTGAGTTTTAGGAATCGCAAGTTGAAGAAGGAGGATATGGTTGACAGACACTCCGGGATTCTGGACAGAAGAGAGGCGACATCTGAGCCAGAGCGGTGGATCTGAGTGTCGTCCGCATATAGGTAGTACTGGAAGCCATGGGATGTTATGAGTTGTCCTAGGCCAAAGGTATAGATGGAAAAAAGTAGGGGCCCTAGAACAGAGCCTTGAGGGACTCCAACAGAGAGGGGGCGGGGTGAGGAGGTAGTGTGGGAGTGGGAAACGCTAAATATGCGGTCAGAAAGGTATGAGGAAATCCAAGACAGGGCAAGGCCTTTGTTGCCAAGGGAAGAAAGAAACTGTAGTAGTAGGCAGTGGTTGACTATGTCGAAAGCAGAGGACAGGTCGAGAAGGCGGAGGATGGAGAACTGTCTGTTAGCTTTGGCTGTGAGTAAGTCATTACTGTAGTTATTTTGGTCAGAGAAGTTTCGTTGGTGTGGTGGGGGCAGAAGCCAGAGTTAGATGAGAGGTGGGAGGAAAGTTGACCATGCACATGCTGCTCAAGGAGTTTGGAAGCAAACGGGAGCAGTGATATGGGGCGATAGCTGGGCATAGCAGTTGGGTCAAAGTTAGCTTTTTTGAGGATGGGTGTGATGGTGGCATGTTTGAAGGCAGAGGGGAAAGAACCAGAAGATAGCGATAGGTTGAAGAGATGGGTTAGGGCTGGAATGAGCGTGTTAGTGAGGGTGGGGAGCAGGTGGGAAGGGATGGGGTCAAGTGCACAGGTGGTGAGGTGTGATTTGGAAAGGAGGCGAGTAAGTTCTCCTTCAGTGACGTTGGAGAGGGAAGTTATTGGGGAAGGGCAGAGGTCTGGTATATGGAGTGGTTGGGGTGGCAGAACAGTAACGGTTGGCCTTGCTTGGTCGATCTTGTTTTTGAAGTAGGTGGTAAAGTCCTCAGAAGAGATGAGGGGAGTTGGAGGTGGCAGTGGCGGGCAGAGGGGAGAGTTAAATGTGCTGAACAGTTGTTTTGGGTTGTAGGATAGTGAAGATACAAGGTTACTGAAATAGATCTGTTTAGCAGAAGTGAGGACTAGTTTGAAGGCAAGTGTAGCTTGTTTGAGAGCGGTGAAGTCATCTGGCAGGCGTGTTTTTTTTCTAACGCTGCTCCGCAACCCTGGATGCTTGTCGGAGTTTTTTCGGTGAGGTTGTTATGCCAGGGTTGCCTATTGATTTGTCACACTTTGACATGTATGAGAGGGACAACTGAGTCTACGGCTGAGGGTGCAGTTATAGAAAGCGGTGGTGCTATCCGTGTCGTCGAGTGAAGATATGGAGGACAGGGGTAGAAGAGAGTCTGAGAGTCTGTGAATGTCTAGGTGTGCAAGGTTTCTGCGAGGATGTGGTACTAGCTCGACATGGGGGGTGGGTGAGGAGGACAATGATGAGAAGGTGAGTAGATGGTGGTCAGATAGGGGGAAGGGAGAGGTTGTGAGATTAGATAAGAAACAGAGGCGGGTGAAGATGAGGTCTAGTGTATGTCCATCTGTGTGGGTGGCTGTGGAGGACCACTGAGTAAGTCCAAAGGATGAGGTAAGGGTCAGGAGCTTGGAGGCTGCTGGCTGGCGGGTGTAAGTAGGGATATATAATATAATATATAATATAATAAAATACAATTTGAAGCATTCCTTCTCCTGTGGTCCTTAATAATAACACTAAGGGGAGGATGAGGGAGAGGTTATTTAACCTTTTTTCTTTTCCTGTCCCTATTAGGAAAGAGGTAACATCCTCCAGGTGTGCTGTTGTAGTGGGTTACTAGAAACCGAATTACCAGTAAGTCTCATTCTATTTTCAGTTGACAGGCAGATGCGCTTATCAGTCATAATTCCATCAGCGGCACTAAAAACCCACTCTGACAAAACAATAGTGGCAGGGAAGGCCAGGACCTCCAAGGCGTAGAGAGCCAGTTAATTGCCGTGTGTCCAGCTTGGATACCCAATAATTAAAAGGCACAGAGGAATCACGGAGGATGTTGGTACGGTCAGCAAGGTACTCCCTTAGCATCTTCCCAAACATTGCACTCCTTGTACAGTACCCCTTGCCTCTGTGCCTGGGCGATGGGAGGGTCTGAGAAAACTCTACCAGAACTTTGCAAGTGTTCCCCTGCCTCTGCTGGATTAGAGTTGTGTCTCTCTCACTAGTACTCCTTGGTTATCCAATGAACTATGATGTCTGCCGCCAACGTTCTCAGATGGGAATTTTTTAATTTCAAGAAGTTTTTATTGAAGTTTTAACTATAACAAGAACATTATATAATAAAGATACACTCCCTCACAGGGGAGTTTATAGCTTAAAAAAAAAGAAGAACACAATCTTATAACTGACAGGGGGAAAGATATTACAAAGACAACAAAAGGGTAAAACAGTAGGGAAGGGAAGTAGTAAATCCACAGCGAACATTATAACGAATTATTAACCTTTCAAAAACCACAGTACCCATCGCCGTTAGATTCCCATCCGGGCTGTGAAACAGGGGTAAATGATGGTTGAAGAAGCAAAAAGATTCTATGCATAGATCTTCATCTCCTCAGTCCCAAGTTGTTATGGAGATAGATGAAGCGTCTGGTCCATATGTAGGTTAGGCTCCAAGTCCATCCATTGACACCAAATCTTGAAAAATTGATCCCACACATCATTTCTAGTAGCTTCAATGCGTTCATACAGCATCATTTTATTCATCCTTTCTTTAACAGACAGTAATGATAGTGTTGGAGATTCCATTTCATTGCTACATGTATTTTGGTAGCCATAAAGAGAAAGTTTACTAATTTATAAAGACTTTTAGGAAGAGATGAATGTCTTGTCCCAAGGAGGAAAATGGAGACATCTGGATTGATGTTTTTACCAAGTAATTGGTTCACCAAGAGATTTATCTGATGCCATAGAGTCAAAACTGTTGGACACATCCACCATATGTGTTTCATATCCCCAGGTAGGTTACAGCCTCAAAAACACAAGTTTGAGACGTGTGGATGTATACTATGGAGTTTAGTTGGCACTAGATAAGTTCTATCGAGGGAGAACTTTTAATGAGGTCTCCACAAGGGAAGATTGGTGACTACCCTTGGACAATGTGTCGCAGCAAAATCCCCAGTCCTCCAGTGCCAATTCAAATCCCATCTCCTCCTCCCACTGCATCATGAATTTTAATTTTTCTCGATCATGAGGTGGGTTAATAATCGAATAGATTAAATATATTGTTCCTCTTCCCATTGGATCACTGATACATTTTTGTTCAAAACTAGAAACAAGATGGGAATTTTTTAAGTAATTCCGCAACAATGGCCCTCTGGTACTGCACCATTTTAGTACACCTGTCTACCTCTGGAAGAAGAGATTGAAAGTCGACCTTGTAGCATGGGTCTAGAAGTGTCACCAACCAGTAATGAGTGTCACCAAAAATTGCGAGGGTCATGGGAAAGGCAGTGCAACATAAAGCCAGCCATATGTGCCAGACTGGTAACAGGCAAGACTTCCGTGTCCTCATCAACAGGATGACTGACCATGCTGTCCTCCTCCTCCTTCACCTCCTCCTCCTCATTGTCTACCAGTTCAAGTTGGGACGACATGAGGCTGGGCTCTGTGTAATCACCCTTTATGGTTCCTTGCTCCATGTCCTCGTGCTCCGCCTGCATGCACCCTCTTTCATTGTGAGCAGAGAGCTTTTCAGAATGCAGAGAAGTGGTGTAGTCCTCAAAGTTTTGTAGGATGGTACAGTACATGTGTCTGACATCCATGTCCACTCCTGAGGTCTTATGTGTGAAGTCTGAACTGATTATCTACATCCTTGTTGATGCTGGTAGTCAACAACTGCCCTCTTCTGCTCACAAATCCTTTCCAACATATGCAGTGTAGAGTTCTAATGCGTGGGGACATCACACACCAGTCAATGAGCTGGAAGCTGCAAACACTGCTGAAACACAGCAATGGCGGCTGAAGATGTAGCTGACTTTCTAAAATGGGCACACAGATAGCGTACTTTCACTAGCAGTAGCTTTGAGAAACCATTGAACGATGGGGTTAAGGACATGGGCCAGGCATGGAATGTGTGTGAGCTCACCTCGCCTCAGAGCCGCCACCAAGTTCCAGCCATTGTCACATACGACCATGCCTGGCTGTAGGTTCAGTGGTGTCAGACACAAATCTGACTGCTCTTTCAGAGCTGTCCACAACTCTTCAGCATTGTGCGGTTTTTCACCTAAGCAAATTAGCTTCAGCACAGCCTGTTGCCACTTGGCTGAGGCAGTGCTGCAGTGCTTCCAGCTTGTGACTGATGTGCTCATTTCAGAGATGGAGGATGAAGAGGAGGAGGAGAAGGTGCAGGAACTGTAGACTGTGGGGGCAACCATGATTGACGTAGGGCCCGCAATCCTCAGCGTTGGAAGAACGTCTTCCATCCCAAGGTCCGACTGGGTCTCGGCTTCCACTATGTTAACCCAGTGTGCCGTCAGTGAAATGTACTGTCCCTGCCCACAAGCACTTGTGTCCTGTCCGTGGATAGGTGGACTGTCCCAATAACAGCATTGATGAGGGCATGGCTAATGTTGTGGGACACATGCTGGTGTAATGCCGGTATGGCACACCGGGAGAAATAGTGGTGGCTGGCAACTGAGTACCCTGGGACGGACGCCCCCATCAGGCTGCGGAAAACTTCCATTTCCACGAGCTAAAAGGCAACATTTTGAGCCTAGCAGATGAGAAATGTGTGAATTAAGTACTGTGGACTGTGGGGTCTTGGCTGCATATCTCCGCTTGCGTTCCAATGACTGGGGTATGGACAACTGAAGGCTGTGCTCGGAACTGAAGGCTCCGAGGGTGAGTATATTCCTATTCGGTATATACTCACCCTCGGACGCGCCTGCTTCTTTCCGGCAGCCTTCCTTCCTAAGAATGAGCACGTGAAGGACCTTAGATGACGTCGCGGCTTGTGATTGGTCGCGTGACCGCCCATGTGACCGCTCGCGACCAATCACAAGCCGCGACGTCACCGCAGGTCCTTCACGCGCTCATTCTTAGGAAGGAAGGCTGCCGGTTAGTACCAGGGCGCGTCCGAGAGTGAGTATATCAATATTTTTTATTTTGATTCTTTATTTAACACTTAAATATGGATTCCGATACCAGATTCAGAAGATCGCCGACCTCATGGCCGACCCCATACAGGGGTCGGGTCGGGTTTCATGAAACCCGACTTTGCCAAAAGTCGGCGACTTCTGAAAATGGGCGACCCGTTTCGCTCAACCCTATTCACTACCAATGGCTGAATTTGGAGGAAACTTATATGTGATCAGTGTCCCTAAAAACCACAGTTTTAATTATCTGGAATGTAGCTTTTTTTTAAAAATGTTGTTAATAACTAGGGTAAGACACGGGAAAACCAGTTCACAGGAGACCTCAAATGCCACAATTTTTTAGCCCACAGATAGAGGAGGCATTTGATGGAGATACCACACTATTCAATATGTGGCCTGTATGTTTGTTTTTTTTAACAAAAAATACTGTATAGAATTACAGTAAGACACAGGCAAAAAAGGAGAATGTAGCCCTGAAATGCCACAATTTGTGGCCCACAGCTGGATCTGGCACGTGACACAGATATCAGACTCTTCAAAATGTGGCCTTTATTTGTACATTTTTTACCCCAAAATAGTTTATTGAACTAGGGTAAGACACGGCAAAAAAGGGGAATGTAGCCTTGAAATGCCACAATTTGTAGCCCACAGATTTATCAGGCTTCTGACAGAGATAGCACACTGTTAAATATGTGGCCTGGATTTTTTTTTTTAGGGGGAGCACTAAAATTGTGTCAATAAGTAGGCTTATGACGCTACCCAAAAAATTCTTCGGAGGACTAAAATTGTAAAATATTTAGCGCAATGCCAGAATTTTCTGCGCACTCAGATGCGACAGCCAAAGCCGTTTAAAATTGCTGGATTTTCACACTATAGTATTAAAATGATCTGGCTGTAGTGTGTAGTGTCAATAAGCAAATGGAGAAAAAGGGGGTATGGATTGCTTTGGAATAAAATAAGCAGTATTAACCCCTTTCTGTCATTGGACGTACTATTCCGTCCATGTGGGGTGGGCCCTATTTCCCAAGGACGGAATAGTACGTCCAGCGCGATCGGCCGCGCTCACGGGGGACTGCGGCCGATCGCGGCCGGGTGTCAGCTGCCTATCGCAGCTGACATTCGGCGCTATGTGCCAGGAGCAGTCATGGACCGCCCCCGGCACATTAACCCCCGGCACAAACATCAAACATGATCGCGGTCTGCCGGCGGTATAGGGAAGCATTGCGCAGGGAGTGGGCTCCCTGCGTGCTTCCCTGAGACCCCCGCAGCAACGCGATGTGATCGCGTTGCTCCGAGGGTCTTCTACCTCCTTCCTCGCTGCAGGTCCCGGATCCAAGATGGCCACGGCATCCGGGTCCTGCAGGGAGGGAGGTGGCTTACCGAGTGCCTGCTCAGAGTGCTGTGCAAACTGTCAGATCACCGATCTGTGATGTCCCCCCCTGGGACAAAGTAAAAAAGTTTAAAAAAAAATTTCCACATGTGTAAAAAAAAAAATAAATAAAAAATTCCAAAATAAAGAAAAAAATATATATATTATTCCCATAAATACATTTCTTTATCGAAATAAAAAAAACCAAAGTACACATATTTAGTATCGCCGCGTCCGTAATGACCCAACCTATAAAACTGTCCCACTAATTAACCCCTTCAGTAAACACCGTAAGAAAAAAAAAAACGAGGCAAAAAACAACGCTTTATTATCATACCGCCGAATAAAAAGTGGAATAAAACGCGATCAAAAAGACAGATAAAAATAACCATGGTACCACTGAAAGCGTCATTTTGTGGGAAAAAATGTTTGTTTTATTTTTACGGCTCTGCATTATAAACTTCTGTGAAGCCCTTGGTGAGTCAAAGTGCTCACCACACATCTAGATAAGTTCCTTAGGTGGTCTACTTTCCAAAATGGTGTCACTTGTGGGGGGTTTCAATGTTTAGGCACATCAGTGGCTCTCCAAACGCAACATGGTGTTCCATCTCAATTCCTGTCAATTTTGCATTGAAAAGTCAAACGGCGCTCCTTCCCTTCCAAGCTCTCCCATGCGCCCAAACAGTGGTTTACCCCCACATATGGGGTATCGGCGTACTCAGGACAAATTTTACAACAATGTTTGGGGTCCATTTTCTCCTGTTACCCTTGGTAAAATAAAACAAATTGGAGCTGAAGTAAATTTTTTGTGAAAAAAAGTTAAATGTTCATTTTTATTTAAACATTCCAAAAATTTATGTGAAACACCTGAAGGGTTAATAAACTTCTTGAATGTGGTTTTGAGCACCTTGAGGGGTGCAGTTTTTAGAATGGTGTCACACTTGGGTATTTTCTATCATATAGACCCCTCAAAATGACTTCAAATGAGATGTGGTCCCTAAAAAAAAATGGTGTTGTAAAAATGAGAAATTGCTGGTCAAATTTTAAGCCTTATAACTCCCTAGCAAAAAAAAATTTTGGTTCCAAAATTGTGCTGATGTAAAGTAGACATGTGGGAAATGTTACTTATTAAGTATTTTGTGTGATATATCTCTGTGATTTAATTGCATAAAAATTCAAAGTTGGAAAATTGCGAAATTTTCAAAAGTTTCGCCAAATTTCCGTTTTTTTCACAAATAAATGCAGGTAATATCAAATAAATTTTACCACTATCATGAAGTACAATATGTCACGAGAAAACAGTGCCAGAATCACCGGGATCCGTTGAAGCGTTCCAGAGTTATAACCTCATAAATGGACAGTGGTCAGAATTGTAAAAATTGGCCCGATCCATAACGTGCAAACCACCCTTGGGGGTAAAGGGGTTAAGATGCAAAAAAATTTCTAGCCACTGATACCTGGAGCTACATATATATGTAATAGGCAGCAGCAGACAGTAATGGGCCCTTTTGATATATGCAATGATATTTATACTGTATATCCACAGACTGTCAGGACTCTGAACATTTTTTACCTTTTGCGCATTACTGCCCTTTTCCAAGATGGCGTCTTTGGTCTCATGTGCACTGTCTTCCTGCTATAAAACTCCACCCCAGCCTTCAGTCTGTGCTAGAGTATTCTGCCTTGCATCCAGCTCCTGACCTCTGATTAATCCCTGGCTATACACCTGCTCCTGTGAACCTGTGTGGTGATCCTGCTACTCTGCTCTGAGTAGGAACTGCACTAGGAACTGCATACACAAGTTTCCAGTAATCCTCCTTCATCTGCTGCTCGTGTTTACTTCATCTGCATTTGCTGGACATGTAAGCTGCTTCTGCTCTGCAATAACCTGAGACTATTAACCAGGCCTCCCTGGTTTACCTAAGATATGATTTGAACTGCCTTATAAGCATATCTATCTGTGTTTGGACTAAGACAAGGATTTATTCGTGTCAAGTTTCCTCAAGAATAACTGTGCTTCATAGACTTTTTGCTTGATTGCATTTTCCTCTGACGTTTCCTATAGACTGCTAAGCTGCGTTTATTATTTGCACCAAGTGTTGTGGACTTGAGTTTCTCTCTGCACCTGTTTGAATCACAGTGTGATAATATAGACTTTACCACTTATAAAACTGTGTCCTGTAGTTGTCTTGTTCCACGCAAAGAGTCTCCTGAGTTATCCCCTATAATTATTACACATACAGTGCCTGCATGCCTTGCACCGATGTGTATATATGCACATACACTCCCCTGCCTACCTAGCACTGCAATCTATATACTCCTTAATTAGTCCTTAGAAGGACTATTGGTTTAGCTGGATATGTGGATTCAATGATGCTTTACCCACATTAATAAAAGCACAAATCTGTCTCTATCTCAGCAGCAGCTGTCCTTTCACTGTATGATTCCGGAACTGAATGCGCCGAGCAGGGAGGCATCCAGTCTCTTATAGAGCTGATGATGCTGTGCGGCCAGCCAATCACAATAATACCACAACAAAGATGGCTGCGGCATTACAGTGCATGGCACACAATCCCTACACGTTGATTGGCGCTTTAAAGAGCTTAAACAAAGTCCAGCTCACCATAATCGACATCCTTGGAAGCTCGGAGCACGGAGCCGCTGTATCAGGGCGTGGAGGAATGAAAAAAATGAAGAATCTAGCTCAACGAGGTAGTGAAAAAACCTTTATTCACTTAGAAAATGTGCTTGTTGGATGATGAATATCATGAATAACGGTGCTTGGTCACCAGAAATGCTTTGATATCGCATTTTACTCCTTTTTATTGCTGACGTATTTATCCTCCACAGAGCACATTTTCTAAGTGAATAAAGAAAAGGTTTTTTCACTACCTCGTTGAGCTGGATTCTTCATTTTTTTATCTTTCTAAAGAGCACCTAAAATGCAGAACGGAGACCCTAACTCCCGCCGAATAGTCAAAGAAATGCTCGGTGCTCAGTGAGTACCGCGAGTATAGCGACGCTTGGGTGAGTAACCAGCAGTACCGAGTAAGCTCGCTCATCACTAATAACCACCATTAGCAACAAATTTATTCCCAGTAAACTTACCTCCATTGCGAAACATACGATCTAAAAGTGCTAAACTGGGTCGATTAGTAAAAGCATCTCCCAATTCAACTAGTGCCTCCTTTACTGTCGTGTATCCAGTCAGAACAAGCGTAGGTCTTGAGCCAAAGTAGAAAGTATAAACGGGGCCAAACTTCTCAGCCAACTGTGAAAGTAAGTATCAGAATCCTTCTTAGAAGGTAACTTTTCTATTTTACTATTGCATACTTTTGCATTGTCCATAGTACAAGGAGTTGTCTCATGTTTATAAATGATTAAAATGCACAAACAATTGATTCTAGTGTCAGGGTAGCGCATTGTTGGGGGTTGCAGAGAAAATTGTAATATTTTGTGGGATTTCCACTGGGGACACCTGTCCATAGACTATCACTCTGCAAAGTTATGGACATGTTTTTCAAGAACTTTTTTACAGTTGGCCAAATAACAATTTTAGACTTAGTGGCCACCATCATAGACTACAAGAAACATCCTGCACAGTTCCACAAAAGCAATGTCACAATACCTAAGTTAACACTGTGTTACAGTGACTAAAGCCAGATTATATACTTAAAATAATGTAACAATATTGCTATAAATGTAAGATTTATGGTAGTCATAAGCCTCAAATGCAAAATCATCTGTGGCTCTAAGCTTAGCAGATGTAACTGATGATCCTACCAGAAAGGTTGGCAGTAATATTCTTGATATAGAGGTATTAGTTGGTCTTTTTATAGTGGTGTTGGTCTACTATGTATCTATCTGCAATAGATCCGTCTTCAATGGGAACAGACTGATATTTGACTAGGTGACACCACTGAATAAATGGAGGTCTAATATGTTATAGTGTCCATGCCAGCAGTAATTTCGAATATCAACATATAGGTTATGGTGATTATCACATTGCAACCTCACATGACAAACTGTAAGAAGAAGCTGATACTGGGAACAAACTTACCTTTTTTAAGCATTGCACCAATCCCCCTGACCAGATCAGGAGACAGTTACCCAAAATTGGCAATGGGAGAGGTCCAGGTGGCATCCTTCTCCTCTTCCATAAATGCTTACAGAAAAATAAGGTGAGCATAAAAGTAATGACACCGACCAAGATGGTCAAGGCATTCTGCTGGTCAACCATGCCTCTACAATTCCTTGCATCTACTTGGTGCTCTCTCTCTTTGTTCAGTATGTGCTGATATGTTGGATACAGGGAAAATACATTGGATCATCACAAATATTGTGTGAAGTTTCCCGAGGCTGTGCTTTGCATCTGGCTCTGAGTTTGCAGAACTTGCATAATGATTGGATCTGGCAAAAGAAAGTAATAAACAGAGCAAGAGCAAAAATGATGTTAGGTGTTGAGTTCCCACCGCTGCACAGAGAGAATCTCAAACCATGTCCACTGCGGTCACCCATTCTTCTCCAGTCGCAGTGGAGCCTGCTCAGCAGAGACATCGGTCCCAGCGTCTGGCTCAGTCAGATACTGTGCGCTTGGTTACTGCTGCCCATCCAGGTCCAGCTGTTGTAACCAGCACTGATAAGCAGCGAGCAGACACTCCTGGGACTAAGTCCTGCTTTTCCTCTACTGAACATGCCCAAGGGATGACCTCTCATTGGAGGTCGGGGGTCGCATGCTCAGGTCCTGTAGCAGCTCCTATTGGATCACTAGGAAGGTCCCGGAGAGCTTCCGCTATAAAGGGTTTGCATGGCCGCACGGCCATGCGCTAGTATAAACTTGATAATGTGTGTGTGTAGATGAATTACTGTCAATGGATGAAAACTCCTTAATCATTCCCATTCCTTGTGTTGTTGACTGCTCGCGAATGGTGGAAGCTATATAGCGCCCGAAAGTGCTACCTGCACATGTAGCACACATTACAGTGCCTTTTTGCAGTGCCCGTCTGTACGATACCGTGCGTAATCAGTGCGCTTTCCTGACAGCCTGTCAGTGTAGGGTGGGAATTCCCGCTTGGACTCTGCATCTGACTCGGGGTGTCCTCAGACGCGGGCTCAAAAACCACCGAGGGTCAGAGCGAGTCCAATCACCAGCTTACTGGGGGTAATTCATAGGGATCCCACTAGTGTCTTGCAGCTGCACCCTGTGACTGTTAACAGGGCGCAGTGTATTTTGGCGACTCTGTGAAGCAACAGAGTTCACTTCCATTCACACTGGGGGAAGTCTAACCCACGTGTGAGCAAGTGTCCATCCGCCATTACTCTGCAGCAGTTACCATCTCTGCACGGTGGACCCCGGGCTGCGAACGCACCTCATATCTACCTCTTTATTATTTGGTGCGTTCTGCTAGCCCTAACACATGATAGTTTGGAATTCCATGATGAAATAATTAGTGATTTGGTTGAGTCAGGCATGCTGGGAAACTGTCCTGGCTCTTTTTCTGTCTTCCAGCTTGACCAGAGCTCTGGCATATTTTTTGTAAATGTATGACATTTTCTAGTCTACCTTCCACAATTACCCATTACAATGGTATCACATAAAGTAAATATTGTATTTTTTATTTAGTATACTGTACATTTTGATCCAGACTTATTTAACGACTTAGAATTCAAGAATGCAAAAAGTTCATGAGTTTTCCTATTTTTATGTTGTACGGTACAGGAGTCTGTACCTTGTTATGTTCTGTACTTGAAGATCCCACGTATTTCGCTCCCCCGGGCAAATTTAATACTAACCATTTCTTGGATTCTGAGGGAAATTTTAAAAGAAATGAGGCCTTTGTACCCTTTTCTTTAGGTAAATATGCACAAGGAAGAATTTCTATGGGTTTCTAAAACCCCATCCTTACATTAAAAATTAAAATTCAGCATGAGCACACGATCATGCGTCAGACTTTCAATTCTTAGGATGTTCACGTTCTTGCTGAAAAGAAACCACCGGAGACTAGATGGAGGTGGACATGACTTGGGGATGGGTGGACCGAGAACTCCTGCAGCTTTTGTTTGTATTGCGGTGTAGATTTTAAACAAGAGTGTTGTTGCTTTAAGAGGAAGTTTAGATGTTTGTGCCTGGTGTATTACTGTGAGGAGGGTGGGGCTTATATAGGGGAGGCAACTCTGGCTCTCCCTCTCTCTCTCACAGGATGGACAGGAGGAAACATTACCCGCCCTCCCGCCCTGTTTATAATCTTTGTCCTTAAACTTTTTAATTATTGCTTGTATAATGATAAATTTTTCATTGTATTTTTGAATTTGTCATTGTATATCTTGTACCATGTTCAATTGTATATTGGCTATAAAGAGTTATTATTTGTGGTAACCTTCTAAGCCCAAGGGAAGGGCAATCCTTCAGCCATGGTTCCCTGGAGGTTTCCTCCACAGGGGGTTTTTCCTCTCCTGAGCGCTGTAGGATGACTCTTTGTGAGTCGGGGGTTTGCCAAGTTTAGTCCCATTAATGCTTTTGCAGGGACTTCTAGTTTTTAAGTTTACAAAAATGATTTAATTATTTATAAAAAAAAAAAAAAAAAAGGTGTCAAATGAGACTTGGAATATTTAACCCGTCACGGCTTTGTGGTTTAGGAGTCAGGTGGAAGTTGCAGACAAGTTAAGGTGGACTCATTTTAACTAATAGAGGATGTAAAACCTCATGGTGGTGAGCAGGCTCGGCTTTGGTGGCCAGCCTCAAGGACGTTGTAATGGTAACATCAATCAGGGGCGGGCACAGTGGTTAAGCACAGGAGTGAGGATAATAGGGTCATTGGTGCCCTGAAAGTTTACTGGCTCTGCTTGAATGGCAAGCCAGTGCGTGCCGCCCCTTTATGGCTGTCTGTCCTGGTGCTGTATGTCAGACAGATGGGGATATCGCAGTACTTGTGAATCCCAATGTACTAGCACTCCACCTGACTCCTACTGTGATTATTTAATCCTGTGATTTGAATAAAAGCTGTGGCCATTTTGACAACCAAAATAATGTGTTTGTGTATTTATTTTAGTACCTAGGTTTACAGTAGTTATGGTGGTTTTAAGAAGGAGTGGGGTCCATCCCATATCCAAAAGTCAAGTAAAAACAGTACTACATATTTCTTGCTTTCCATGCAGAATTGGCAAGATTTTCTTACTAAATGTTTTTCTGACTTATAAAATGGAAAAATGGCAGCATGCAAATTAGTAGACATATGGAGTATGCAAAAACTAATAAGGGTAAGGGGAATTATAATAAGTAGAAGTCATCGTATCAATTTTAATTCAATTTGATCCACCAATCTGTTTTAGTCAGGTGTGAAGGACCCGCCATCACAAGCTCCTACTTCAGCTGGATGTACGTCATCAGATGCACATTCAGCTGGAGTATATTGCAGTGCACAGACCCATTAGCTCTGTGCACCACAATATACGTGGCTGGCTAATCAGAGGGCAGTATCTGACTTTGACATGCATGTGACTGGGGGTGCATGGCAGTGACATCATACGTTCCTGTTGCTTGCACGGTGAAGTCAGCTGCAAACTTCTGAAGAGGACATCACACGGATGGAGGAGCAGAGGGAAGGTGAGTATTTATATATTTTTAAATCAGTGAGTACACGGTGCCCATAGTCATAATGCTACATGGTTGACTATGTGCTGTGCATTAAAGTACATGTATGACTATGGGCTATAAAGAAAGTAGCTAATTTACTCAATTATATGCAATATGTTCCACTTGGTGTTGTTTTTAGACTATATTAGCTGAGGTCCACACAGTTGATGATCTAAGTGCTACCTGCTTAGAGGAGATATATTAGTGCACTCCTGTCATGTGTACAAATTTTAATAAAACTCCTTCATTACTGGTAAACAAAGGAAATAACTAATAAAATCCTACATATAAGATATTATCCATTGAATGGACAGGAAACCTCTCAGCTCGTGTTAAAATATGAATGGAATTGTGACCATAGATGGATAAGTGACCGTGATGGGCCAGAGTGGTGATATCAATTCGTGAGGAATGTCCCCCATGTGGAATAACTCGGTGTTTGTCTGTTATGGTGACTTGTCCATGTGTGACAAGCCATGACAATGCTGATGACAGCAAAATACGGCAGTCGGCCGTGGTGATTAGTAGAAGGATATTGCCCAATGCTAGGAGTTATGAGAGATTTTATACATATCAAAATACAAAGGTCTTCTGTATATTTGATGCTATTTCTTCTTTCTCCCCACAGGGAAGAGATTATGTATTGGAGAAGGTTTGGCCGGCATGGAGCTCTTCCTGTTCTTTACATCCATTCTTCAAAATTTCCTTCTGACCTCACAGACACAGTTTACAGACTCCGATATTCACCCCAGAATGGGTGGTTTTTACAACGTTTCAATTCCTTACCGGATGTCTTTTGTGTCACGTTGACAGGGAAACTCTTGGAGGACCATTTCCATCCTGTACACTTGAAGTCAGTGGTCTACATAGTCCACACTAGTGTGGGAGGACCTAATTGGACACTTATAAGGAATCCTATAACTGCCTCAGTAGAGAGAATTGATATGTAGACATTGGGCACCTGTAGATATACTGTATGTTACAACTTGTGGAAACGCCACTATATATTGTATCCTTCACTGTACATTATGTACATGGGCAGAAAGTGGAAATTTCTCTGGATAGTTTACAAAATCTAAAAGATGGCTGTGCTTAAAAAGTTCAGAAATATTGAGTTTGCACTAGTGATGAGCGAACGTGCTCGCCACTACTCGTTACTCGCCAGAGTATCACTATGCTCGGTGTACTCGGCGAACAGCAAGCATTTCCGGGATTATTCGGCGGTAACTGCAGTCTCCACCCCGCGTTTTTGGCAGACTTTAGAGACCCTATCATGGTGCAGGGATTGTCTGCCAGGCCATGAAACGCCGCAGCCATCTTTGTTGTGGTTGTACAGTGATTGGCTTGGCTGTACAGCATCATCCTGAGTATAAGAGACCTGGCGCCGCCCTGCTCGCCACATTCTGTTCCGGTTTCAGCGAGAGTAGGGAGGGCTGGTGCCAAGATAGGTTCAGAATCGTGGATTTTCGAGGAAGTGTAGGTCTGCAACTCTTACATCCACAACTCCTGAGAAACTAACAGTCCTTTTTAGGGCTAATTCGTGGGTCCCGATATTGCAGCGCTAGATAGGCAGGGCACAGCATATGCACATCAGTGCAAGGCCTGCATGCACTGTATGTGCGTCCATTGCTGCCACTGCATCCCTCCCAAAGCTCCATAACTGTCTGCTGCTGCTTCTGCAGCTGCAGCTTCATTACTATATACTTTAAAAAAAAAAAAAAATTCAGCCCCAAAAAACAAAAATATACAGTCTGTTCTGTCAGACTGAGGCCTGTTGAAAAATCCTAGTTTGTCAGGCATACATAGCATAGTTGTGTGTGCTAGCCTTGCGCCACTTTTTTTGTTTGTTTTAACCCCTTAACGACCGCCTATACACCTTTTAACAGCGGCAGTTAAGGGTACTTAAACCACAGCGCCGTTAATTAACGGCGCTGTGGAAAAAGTGATTAGCGCCCCCCAGAGTGGGATTTTCTCTGGGGTCTCGGTTACCAGGGGTAGCCGAGACCCCAGAGAACATGATTCTGGTTTTTTTTTACCGACCCCCGAGTTGCGATCGCTGGTAATTAACCGTTTACCGGCGGTCGCAAAAAAAACCAAAAAACCACGATTTCCCATTTAATTTCTCTGTCCTCCGATGTGATCGGACATCAGAGGACAGAGAAATGGGGTCACCGATCGCCCCAGATAGCCCCCCCATACTCACCTGTCACCCCTGGTGCTCCTCGTGGCTCCTGATGGCCGCAGCCATTTTCTCCTGGCAAAAAAATGGCGGGCACATGCGCCGGCCGGCACCCGGGAGATCTTTGGTGTCTCGGCTGCCGGGGGTAGCCGAGACCCAAAGAACATGATCGGGGTTGGTTTTTACCGACCCCTGTTTTGCGATCGCCAGTAATTAACTGTTTACCGGTGACCGCAAAAAAAAAAAAAAAAGAGCGATGTGTAATTCTTTGTCCTCTGATGTGATCGCACATCAGAGGACAGAGAAATAGGGGGATTCGGGGACCCTATCATACTTACCGGTGTCCCTGGGTCCTTCTGTGTCCTCTCCTGGCCGCTGGCTTCTTCCTTCGGTAAGAAAATGGTGGGAGCATGCGCAGTGCGCCCGCCATGATCTGCTGGCTAGGGTTAGAGTTGGGGCTAAATTTAGGGTTAGGGTTGGGGCTAAAGTTAGGATTAGGGTTGGGGCTAAAGTTAGGGCTAGGGTTGGGGCTAAAATTAGGACTAGTGTTGCGGCTAAAGTTAGGGTTAGAGTTGGGATTAGGGTTTGGATTAGGGTTGGCATTAGGGTTACGTTTGGGATTAGGGTTAGGTTTGGGATTAGGGTTAAGGTTAGGGTTGGGATTAGGGGTGTATAGGGATTAGGGTTAGGTTTGAGGTTAGGGTTGAGATTAGGATTAGGGGTGTGTTGGATTTAGGGTTCTGATTAGGGTTATGTTTTTTTGGGGGTTAGGGTTGTGATTATCGTTAGGGTTGTGATTAGGATTATGGATCGGGTTGGCATTAGGGTTAGGGGTGTGTTGGGATTAGGGTTGGAGTTAGATTTGGGGGGTTTCCACTGTTTAGGTACATCAGGGGGTCTCAAAACGCCACAGCCAATTTTGCGCTGAAAAAGTCAAATGGTGCTCCCTCCCTTCTGAGCTCTGCCGTGCGCCCAAACAGTGGTTTACACCCACATATGGGGCATCAGCATACTTGGGATAAATTGGACAACAACTTTTGGGGTCCAATTTCTCCTGTTACCCTTGTGAAAATAAAAACTTGGGGGCTAAAAAATCTTTTTTGTGGAAAAAAAAATATTTTTTATTTTCACAACTCTGCATTATAAACTTCTGTGAAGCACTTGGGCATTCAAAGTTCTCACCACACATCTAGATAAGTTCCTTGGGGGGTCTAGTTTCCAAAATGGGGTCACTTTTGGGGGGTTTCTACTGTTTAGGTACATCAGGGTCTCTGCAAACGCAACATAATGCCAGCAGACCATTCTATCAAAGTCTGCATTCCAAAATGGTGTTCCTTCCCTTCCGAGCTCTGCCATGCGCTCAAACAGTTGTTCCCACCACACATGGGGTATCAGTGTACTCAGGACAAATTGGACAACAACTTTTGGGGTCCAATTTCTCTAGTTACCCTTGTCAAAATAAAAATTTGGGGGCTAAAACATCTTTTTTGTGGAAAAAATTTTTTATTTGTATTTTCACGACTCTGCATTATAAACTTCTGTGAAGCACTTGGGCATTCAAAGTTCTCACCACACATCTAGATAAGTTCCTTGGGGGGTCTAGTTTCCAAAATGGGGTCACTTGTGGGGGGTTTCTACTGTTTAGGTACATCGGGGGCTCTGCAAACGCAACATAACGCCCGCAGACCATTCTATCAAAGTCTGCATTCCAAAACGGCGCTCCTTCCCTTCCGAGCTCTGCCATGCGCCCAAACAGTGGTTTACCCCGACATATGGGGTACCAGCCTACTCAGCATAAATTACACAATAAATTTTGGGGTCCAATTGCTCCTGTTACCCTTGTGAAAGTAAAAATTTGTGGGTGAAAAATCATTTTTGTGGAAAAATATGATTTTTTTATTTTCATGGCTCTACATTATAAACTTCTGTGAAGCAGTTGGGGGTTCATAGTGCTCACCACACATCAAGATAAGCTTCTTTGGGGGTCTAATTTCCAAAATGGGGTCACTTGTGGGGGGTTTCTACTGTTTAGGTACATCAGGAGCTCTGCAAATGCAACATGACGCCCGCAGACCATCCCATCAAAGTCTGCATTCCAAGCGGCGCTCCTTCCCTTCCGAGCCCCGATGAGTGACCAAACAGTGCCTCTCCCACATATGGGGTATCAGCGTACTCAGGACAAACTGGTCAACAGATTTTGGGGTCCAATGTCTACTGTTACCCTTGAAAAAATTAAAAATTGCAGGCTAAAAATCATTTTTGAGGGGAAAAAAAGGATTTTTTATTTTCACGGCTCTACTTTATAAATTTCTGTGAAGCACTTGGGGGTTTAAAGTGCTCACCACACATCTAAATAAGTTCCTTAAGGGGTCTAGTTTCCAAAATGATGTCACTTGTGGGGGGTTTCCACTGTTTAGGCACATCAGGGGCTCTCCAAACGCGACATGGCGTCCGATCTCAATTCCAGCCAATTCTACATTGAAAAAGTAAAACGGCACTCCTTCTCTTCCAAGCTCTGCAGTGCGACCAAACAGTGGTTTACCCCCACATATGGGGTATCGGCGTACTCAAGAGAAATTTCACAACAACGTTTGTGGTCTAATTTCTCCTGTTACCCTTGTGAAAATAAAAATTTGGGGGCAAAAAGATCATTTTTGTGTAAACAAATGCGATTTTTTATTTGCACGGCTCTACTTTATAAACTTCTGTGAAGCACTTGGGGGCTCAAAGTGCTCACCACACACCTAGATAAGTTCCTTAAGGGGTCTAGTTTCCAAAATGGTGTCACTTGTGGGGGGTTTCCACTGTTTAGGCACATCAGGGGCTCTCCAAACGCGACATGGCGTCCGATCTCAATTCCAGCCAATTCTACATTGAAAAAGTAAAACGGCACTCCTTCTCTTCCAAGCTCTGCAGTGCGACCAAACAGTGGTTTACCCCCACATATGGGGTATCGGCGTACTCAGGAGAAATTTCACAACAACTTTTGTGGTCTAATTTCTCCTGTTACCCTTGTGAAAATAAAAATTTGGGGGCAAAAAGATCATTTTTGTGTAAACAAATGCGATTTTTTATTTGCACGGCTCTACTTTATAAACTTCTGTGAAGCACTTGGGGGCTCAAAGTGCTCACCACACACCTAGATAAGTTCCTTAAGGGGTCTAGTTTCCAAAATGGTGTCACTTGTGGGGGGTTTCTACTGTTTAGGCACATCAGGGGCTCTCTAAACGTGACATGGCATCCGATCTCAATTCCAGCCAATTCTGCATTGAAAAAGTCAAACGGCACTCCTTCTCTTCCAAGCTCTGCGGTGCACCCAAACAGTGGTTTACCCCCACATATGGGGTATCGGCGTATTCAGGAGAAATTGCACAACAAAATTTATGGTTACATTTCTGTTTTCCACTTGTGAAAATAAAAAAAATGGTTCTGAAGTAAAATGTTTGCAAAAAAAAGTTAAATGTTCATTTTTGCCTTCCACATTGTTTCAGTTCATGTAAAGCACGTAAAGGGTTAATAAACTTCTAGAATGTGGCTTTGAGCACCTTGAGGGGTGCAGTTTTTAAAATGGTGTCACACTTGGTTATTTTCTATCATATAGACCCCTCAAAATGACTTCAAATGTGATGTGGTCCCTAAAAAAATAATGGTGTTGTAAAAATGAGAAATTGCTGGTCAACTTTTAACCCTTATAACTCCCTAACAAAAAAAAAAAATTCTCCAAAATTGTGCTGATGTAAAGTAGACATGTGGGAAATGTTATTTATTAACTCTTTTTTGTGACATATTTCTCTGATTTCAGGGCATAAAAATAAAAAATTTGAAAATTGCAAAATTTTAAACATTTTCTCCATATTTCCATTTTTTTCATAAATAATCGCAAGTAATATCGAAGAAATGTTACCACTAACATGAAGTACAATGTGTCGCAAAAAAACAGTCTCAGAATCAGCAGGATCCGTTGAAGCGTTCCAGAGTTATAACCTCATAAAGTGATAGTGGTCAGAATTGTAAAAATTGGCTCGGTCATTAAGTACCAAATTGGCTCTGTCACTAAGGGGTTAAATTCACCGTAAAAGGCCTCTTATATCTGCGTACTCCAAGTTTGTACATTGTAGGCCAGTGTACCTCTTTTTTTTGCTGTCTGATACTCTAATTCTATATACCAATATTTTGCATTTTATAAAAAAAAACAGGCCACATATTTGCCAGAGTGGTATTTCCGTGACAGCCCTCACATATCTGCGTGCTCCAAGTTTGGGCATTGTAGGCCGGTGTACCTCTTTTTTTGCTGTGTGATGCTCTAATTCTATACAGCAGTATTTTGCATTTTATAAAAAAAAGAGGCCACATATGTTAGGAGTCGAGTTCCTGCCACTGCACGGGGGGAATCTTGAACCATGTCTGCGGTGGTCTTCCATTCTTCTCCAGCCGCAGTGGAATCTGCTCAGCGGAGACGCCGTTCTCAGCGCCTGGCTCAGACAGATATTGCACATTTGGTTACTGCTGCCCTTCCAAGTTCAGCCATTGTAACCAGTACTGTTCGGTGGCGAGCAGGCATTCCTGGGACTAAGTCCTGCTTCTCTCCTTCTGAGCGTGCCCAAGGGAAGACCTCTCATTGGAGGTCGGGGGTCACATGCTCAGGTCCTGTAGCGGCTTCTATTGGTCCACTAGGAAGGTCCTGAAGAGCTACAAGTATAAAAGGTTCGCATGGTCGCACGGTCATGCGGTAGTATCAATTGTGTTTGGCTGTTGCCAGTGGATACTCTACCACTCAGTCATACTGTATGTGGAGAGTCTGTTTAGCTCTGCGGCTGTACACTCAGTCAGGCAGCTAGCATGAGTGGGGGCAATTATCCTTGGCTTAGCATCTGGTTCCTTCATGTGTGCGGTTAGCACAGAAGAGTTCCAGAGCAAGCTCAACCCTAGATAGAGTAATACATTTCTGTGTACAGCACGACTCTGTGAAGCAACAGAGGTAGCTTACATTTCACACGGGGTGAGGTTAACCCACGTGTGAGCTCAGTGTTCATCCGCCACTACTTAGCAGCAGGTATCTCTGCACTGTGGACCCCGGACTGCGAACGCACCTCGTATCTATGCCAACACAGGAGGACAGCAGGAGCATTATAAAACTATTTATTCAAAGTTTATTAGAAAAGTTCATTAAAATTTACACACATTAAAAAAACACACCAAACAAAGACACCAAAAGGTAACATCAGTACATGTAATTGTGCATAAGTGAAGGATCCATAATCTCCAGAAGCCCCCTACAGAAACACCAAGCTGTGAAGCCTACGACAATAACCTATTTGTCACAATCATGCCAATTATGGATTTTACTATAAAAGTCTAGCTAACACACAGCCCAGAGTGGGGATTAATATGTGGAATGTTCGTGGAGAGACATGAGTAAAAAACCCACTGGCGTCAAAAAATATCCCCCCACTGAGACACCACTAGGAGCAGGATCTTACCCGGTACTGAGGACCCCTGAATTGGGCGCTACCCTTGGGCGCTACCGCAAGACAAAAAGACCTAACAATGGTCACTATATCCAAATCCACTTCGTCAGGAAGTTGTTCCAAAACGCACGTCGGGGTGCGCAGCCACGGGACTCAGCAACCCTAGAATTTTTTGTACCACTTTGCACTTTATTTCCTACTGTGGATTTGGATATAGTGACCTTTGTTAAGTCTTTTTGTCTTGCTGTCTTTGCACATATCACTTATCTTTGCACATATTCTTGGCAATTCATTAGCCACACATTAAATGAGTTATTTATATTTTATGCACGCTATATTATGAATTTTTATCTATTGTACACTATGATATGCACAGCTGAGTAGTATATATATATTTTTGTGAATCTGGGTTGCTGCTATTTGATTACATTATATACCATCTATATATTTTATGATTTCTTTTGTCCTGTCTTGTGCACATAAGTATCTTAAAATTAATTATTTGCCACTTTTTATTAATAAAGTCATTTTTTAATCGTATTCCAGCCTGTATGCTCTTTGGTGTTTCATGCTCTATGTTGCTTTGATTGTTCTCTCATTTTTTAGTTGTATCCACTATCGTTCACAGTACACTACGACTTTATATCTAAAAATATTTTTTTATGAAAAACACTATATTTTATCTTGAGTATTTTTTGGGGGTGTATCTGTGTTTTTAACTCTCATTACTCGGTGCGTTCCGCTAGCCCTAACAGTATACTAGCACCAGGGTCTAGCTAGTAATGGCAGACAAACAGCAACTGCTGCGGAACATCTAGCAGCTGGAGGGCAGGTTGGCGGCTCTCGAGCGTACAACCTCAGCTGTGGATGTTACCGCCGTAGCTGTTCAGGCTGCTAGTGTGGCTGCAGCATGTTTGTCCACTGCCACCCCTGTTCCGACTTTATCTCGCCTTCCGCTGCCAGATAAATGCTCTGGTGATAGTAAATCTTGTAGGGGTTTTGTGAGCCAGGGCGCAATACACCTCGAGCTCCTGGTTGCACGCTTTCCCACAGAGCAGGCAAAGGTGGGATTTATTATATCTCTCCTGTCGGACAGGGCGTTGGAGTGGGCTACACTTTTGTGGGAGTGTGGCAATCATGTGGTGCAGAATGCTCTGCTGTTCTTGAGCACTCTGAAGCAGGTCTTTTTAGGACCTCGAGTCACCCATGACACGGCGCTCCAACTGTTGGCATTGACTATGGGCTCATCCATGGTCAGCCATTTTGCCGTCCACTTTTGGACTTTAGCATCTGAGCTGGAGTGGTTGGATAAAGCCCTCATCCTTGTATTTTGGAGGGGGCTGGCTGACCATGTGAAGGACGCTTTGGCCACTAGGGAGTTCCCTGCCACACTGGAGGAGCTAATAGCCGTATCTACTTGTATAGATCTTCGTTTTAATGAACGAAGGTTGGAGCGAGCTGTTATGATCTGGTGGCCTAAGAGCGGGCATGAGACGTACTCTGGAGAAGGTGGTACCTGTACTGACCGCAGACCCTGAACTTAACACCGCAACTAGAAGTAGCCGTGGAATGTACCTAGCGCTCCCTAGACATCTCGACACAGCCGGATGACTAATTACCCCTAGAGATAGAAAAGGGAAAACTATCTTGCCTCAGAGAAAATCCCCAAAGGATAGACAGCCCCCCACAAATATTGACTGTGAGAGGAGAGGGAAAAAACATACACAGACTGAAATGAGAATTTAGCAAAGGAGGCCACTTCTAGCTAAATAGAAAGGATAGGACAGAGTACTATGCGTTCAGTATTAAAACACTAGAAAATATCCACCACAGAAAATACAAAATCTCCACAGCTAACTAAAGATATGGAGGGTATATCTGCATCTCCAGAGATACCAGCTTGGCTAAACAAATCCTTATACAGACCAAGCTGGACAAGACAAAAACATGGAAAAGCACTGAACAATAAGGCCACAGCATGTGGACAGCAAAAATCAAGGCCAGAACTTATCTTTGTTGAAATGAACTGCAAAGCAGAAGAGACCAGGCAGGGATGTGAATCCTCCAGGAACAATGGACAACTAGTACTGACTAAAGGGTGAAGCAAGACTAAATAGCCCAGTCAAAATTGCAAAAAGTGAACACACCTGATAAATGCTGCAATTCATAGACAGCAGCGCTACCACTTACAACCACCAGAGGGAGCCCAAGAGCAGAATTCACAACAGTACCCCCCCCCTGAACTGAACCCTCACCAGAGCCCCCAGGCCGATCCAGACGAGCCAAATGAAAGGCACGAACCAAATCATCAGCATGAACATCGGAGGCAACAACCCAAGAATTATCCTCCTGACCATAACCCTTCCATTTGACAAGATACTGAAGCTTCCGCCTCGAAAACCGAGAATCCAAAATCTTCTCAACCACATACTCCAACTCCCCATCAATCAACACCGGGGCAGGAGGATCAACAGAGGGAACAACGGGCACCACATATTTCCGCAACAAAGATCTGTGAAAAACATTATGGATGGAAAAAGAACCTGGAAGGGCCAAACGAAAAGACACTGGATTGATAATCTCAGAAATCCTATGAGGGCCAATAAACCGAGGCTTAAACTTAGGGGAAGAAACCTTCATAGGGACATGACGGGAAGACAACCAGACCAAATCCCCAACCCGAAGCCGGGAACCAACACACCGACGACGGTTAGCAAAACGCTGAGCCCCCTCCTGAGACAACACCAAATTGTCAACAACATGAGCCCAAATTTGCTGCAACCTGTCAACCACAGAGTCCACCCCAGGACAATCAGAAGGCTCAACCTGCCCCGAAGAAAAACGAGGATGAAAACCAGAGTTACAAAAGAAGGGTGAAACCAAGGTAGCAGAACTAGCCCGATTATTAAGCGCAAACTCAGCCAATGGCAAGAAAGCCACCCAATCATCCTGATCAGCAGACACAAAGCATCTCAAATAAGTTTCCAAAGTCTGATTAGTTCGCTCTGTTTGGCCATTTGTCTGAGGATGAAATGCAGAAGAAAAAGACAAATCAATGCCCAGCCTAGCACAAAAGGCCCGCCAAAACCTAGAAACAAACTGGGAACCTCCATCGGACACAATACTCTCCGGAATGCCATGCAAACGAACCACATGCTGAAAAAACAACGGAACCAAATCAGAAGAGGAAGGCAACTTAGGCAAAGGTACCAAATGAACCATCTTAGAAAACCAGTCACAAACCACCCAGATAACTGGCATCCTCTGGGAAACCGGAAGATCCGAAATAAAATCCATAGAAATATACGTCCAAGGCCTCTCAGGGACCGGCAAAGGCAAAAGCAACCCACTAGCGCGGGAACAGCAAGGCTTGGCCCACGCACAAGTCCCACAGGACTGCACAAAAGAACGCACATCCCGTGACAAAGAAGGCCACCAAAAGGACCTACCAACCAAATCTCTGGTACCAAAAATCTCAGGATGACCAGCTAACACAGAACAATGAACCTCTGAAATCACTTTACTAGTCCATCTGTCAGGAACAAATAATTTCCCCACTGGACAGCGGTCAGGTTTATCAGCCTGAAATTCCTGAAGAACCCGTCGTAAATCAGGGGAGATGGCAGAAAGAATCACCCCTTCCTTCAGAATACCGACCGGCTCAAGGACCCCAGGAGAATCAGGCAAAAAGCTCCAAGAGAGGGCATCAGCCTTAACATTCTTAGAACCTGGAAGATACGAGACCACAAAATCAAAACGGGAGAAAAACAGGGACCATCGGGCCTGTCTAGGATTCAGCCATTTGGCAGACTCGAGATAAATCAGATTCTTATGATCGGTCAAGACCACAATACGGTGCTTGGCCCCCTCAAGCCAATGTCGCCACTCCTCAAATGCCCACTTCATAGCCAACAACTCACGATTGCCGACATCATAATTGCGTTCCGCAGGCGAAAACTTTTGAGAAAAGAAGGCACACGGTTTCATCAAGGAACCATCAGAATTCCTCTGAGACAAAACGGCCCCTGCCCCAATCTCAGAAGCGTCATCCTCAACCTGAAAAGGAAGAGAAACATCCGGCTGACGCAACACAGGGGCAGAAGTAAATCGGCGTTTAAGCTCCTGAAAGGCAGAAACAGCTGCAGAGGACCAATTCGTCACATCAGCGCCATTCTTCGTCAAATCGGTCAGGGGTTTAACCACACTGGAGAAGTTGGCAATGAAACGGCGATAAAAATTAGCAAAGCCCAAAAATTTCTGAAGGCTCTTCACAGAAGTGGACTGGATCCAATCATGAATGGCCTGAACCTTAACCGGATCCATTTCTATAGATGAGGGAGAAAAAATGAAGCCCAAAAAAGAAATCTTCTGTACTCCAAAGAGGCACTTAGACCCCTTCACAAACAAGGCATTATCACGAAGGATCTGAAATACCATCCTGACTTGTTTCACATGAGACTCCCAATCATCTGAAAAAATCAAAATATCATCCAAATATACAATCATGAATTTATCAAGATAATTCCAAAATATATCATGCATGAAGGACTGAAACACAGATGGAGCATTAGAGAGTCCGAATGGCATCACAAGGTATTCAAAATGGCCTTCGGGCGTATTAAACGCAGTTTTCCATTCGTCACCCTGCTTAATACGAACAAGATTATATGCCCCTCGAAGGTCAATCTTAGTAAACCAACTAGCCCCTTAATCCTAGCAAACAGATCAGAAAGCAAAGGCAAAGGGTATTGGAATTTGACCGTGATCTTATTCAAGAGGCGATAATCAATACAGGGTCTCAAGGAGCCATCTTTTTTGACAAAAAAAAAAAACCTGCTCCCAATGGTGAAGAAGATGGCCGAATATGCCCCTTCTCCAAGGACTCCTTAACATAGCTCCGCATGGCGGTATGTTCTGGCACAGACAGGTTGAAAAGTCGGCCCTTAGGGAACTTACAGCCTGGAATCAAGTCAATAGCACAATCACAGTCCCTATGCGGTGGAAGGGAACTGGACTTGGGCTCATTGAATACATCCTGGAAATCTGACAAAAACTCAGGAATTTCAGAAGAGGGGGAGGAGGCAATTTACATCAAAGGAACGTCACCATGAACCCCCTGACAACCCCAACTAGTCAAAGACATAGATTTCCAATCTAATACCGGATTATGCACCTGTAACCATGGGAAACCCAGCACAATAGCATCATGCAAATTATGCAACACCAGAAAACGACAATCTTCCTGATGGGCTGGCACCATGCACATGGTCAGCTGTGTCCAAAACTGAGGTTTATTTTTAGCCAACGGTGTAGCATCAATGCCCCTCAAAGGAATAGGACCCTGCAAAGGCTGCAAGGGAAAACCATAATGTCTGGCAAATTCTAAGTCCATTAAGTTTAGAGCGGCACCTGAATCCACAAATGCCATGACAGAAAATGACGATAATGAGCAGATCAGGGTCACAGATAACAGAAATTTAGGTTGTACAGTACTGATGGTAACAGAACTAGCAATTCTCTTGGTACGCTTAAGGCAATCAGAAATAACATGAGCAGAATCGCTGCAGTAAAAACACAACCTATTCTGACGTCTGAATCCTTGTCGTTCAGCTCTAGACACAATCCTATCACACTGCATAGGCTCAGGACTCCGCTCGGAAGACAATGCCATAGTGTGCACAACTCTGCGCGTGCGCAAGCGCCGATCAATCTGAATGGCCAGAGACATAGAATCACTCAGACCAGCAGGCGTGGGGAACCCCACCATAACATCTTTAACGGATTCAGAAAGACCCTTTCTGAAGATTGCCGCCAAGGCATCCTCATTCCATTTAGTCAGTACAGACCATTTTCTAAACTTCTGGCAATATGATTCTGCCACTTCTTGACCCTGAGACAGGGCCAACAAGGTCTTCTCAGCATGATCCACTGAATTAGGTTCGTCATACAATAACCCAAGTGCCTAAAAAAAAGGCGTCTACATTAAGCAACGCCGGATTCCCAGGTTCCAGGGCAAATGCCCAATCCTGGGGGTGACCACGCAGCAGAGATATAACAATTTTAACCTGCTGGATGGGATCACTGTTATGATTTGGTGGCCTAGGAGCGGCATGAGACGTACTCTGGAGAATGTGGTAACTGTACTGACCGCAGACCCTGGACTTAACACCGCAACTAGAAGTAGCCGTGGGATGTACCTACCAATCCTAGACACCTCGACACAGCCGGAGGACTAATTAACCCTATAGATAGAAAAGGGAAAGCTATCTTGCCTCAGAGAAAATTCCCAAAGGATAGGCAGCCCCCCACAAATATTGACTGTGATAGGAGAGGAAAAAACATACACAGGCTGAAAACAGAATTTAGCAAAGGAGGCCAATCTAGCTAGAAAGAAAAGATAGGACAGAAAACTATGCGGTCAGTATTAAAATACTATGAAATGTCCACCACAGATCATACAAAAAACTCCACATCTAACTAGAGACATGGAGGGTAAATCTGCCTCTCCAGATTTTCCAGCTTGGCTGTATAAATCCTTACACAGATAAAGCTGGACAAGAAAAAACATGCAAAGCACTGAACAATGAGACCCACAACATGTGGGCAGAAAAACAAGCAGAACTTGTAGAAATGAACTGCAAGCAGGAGCGACCAGGAAGGGATGTGAATCCTCCAGAAACAATGAACAACTGGCACTCACTAAAGGGTGAAGCCAGACTAAATAGCCCCCTCCGAAGTGGATGCACCTGATGACTGCTGTGAAGGACAAACAGCAGCACTACCACTTATAACCACCGGAGGGAGCCCAAGAGCAGAACCCACAACAGAATTCACAACAGATCACCAGAGGAACGGGGTTTCAGAGCAAAAAACAGTTTACAGTTATTGTTAAAGCTCAGAAATTTGGACCTATCTCCAAAAAAAAAAACCGGAGTTGGAATTCTAGGCTCTAAAACCGGAGTCTGAACGAAATAATCGGAAATACCCTGTACTCTAGCAGCAAGTTGATCCACATGAGAAGCCAATCCCTGAACATCCATGCCAGCGCCGAACTCCTGAGCCACCCGGAGGTAAAGAGGGAAGAAAAAAAAAAAAACACAACAGACTACAGAAAAAAAAATGGCTCAGCACTTTCCTTCCCTTCTTGAGATGCGGTTAACTCATTGTTGGCCAGTTGTACTGTTATGATCTGGTGGCCTAAGAGCAGCATGAGACGTACTCTGGAGAAGGTGGTACCTGTACTGACCGCAGACCCTGAACTTAACACCGCAACTAGAAGTAGCCGTGGAATGTACCTAGCGCTCCCTAGACATCTCGGATAGACAGCCCCCCACAAATATTGACTGTGAGAGGAGAGGGAAAAAACATACACAGACTGAAATGAGAATTTAGCAAAGGAGGCCACTTCTAGCTAAATAGAAAGGATAGGACAGAGTACTATGCGGTCAATATTAAAACACTAGAAAATATCCACCACAGAAAATACAAAATCTCCACAGCTAACTAAAGATATGGAGGGTATATCTGCATCTCCAGAGATACCAGCTTGGCTAAACAAATCCTTATACAGACCAAGCTGGACAAGACTAAAACATGGAAAAGCACTGAACAATAAGGCCACAGCATGTGGACAGCAAAAATCAAGGCCAGAACTTATCTTTGTTGAAATGAACTGCAAAGCAGAAGAGACCAGGCAGGGATGTGAATCCTCCAGGAACAATGGACAACTGGCACTGACTAAAGGGTGAAGCAAGACTAAATAGCCCAGTCAAAATTGCAAAAATGAACACACCTGATAAATGCTGCGATTCAGAGACAGCAGCGCTACCACTTACAACCACCGGAGGGAGCCCAAGAGCAGAATTCACAACAGCGAGCCCAGTGTAGGCAGAGGTTTCGGCTTGCTCCCACTTTCGCCAAAACTTTGAGATCTCCGGTCCAGGTGCCCGAGTCACATGAGGCCATGGAGGTGTCATGAGCGGTATCTAAGTTCCGAATCGCTCGTGCACTCAAGGTCTGTTATGTCTGCCGGCAGTCAGGACATCTTGCCTCCAGATGTTCTCAGTGGTCGGGAAAACGTCAGCTTCTAGTGGTTGTAGGAGGAGGTACACTAGACACGGCAACGTTTTCCTCCAAACTGTCCTTTTAAGGGCACAATTACTATAGGCTCATCCACTCTTTTGGTAGAGCTTTGCATGGATTCCGGGGCGGAGGGAATTTTATGTCATCTGCCTTCGCCCAACGACACGCAATACCCCTGGTAACGCTCGCCAAACCAGTGACCGTACGAGTGGTGAATGGGTCGACACTGCCCTCACAGATTACACACCAGACCATCCCATTTACTTTATCCATGTCTCCATCCCATCAGGAGATTATCTCCCTGCTAGTCATTCCCAAGGGAATTGATCGAGGTCCTGTCAGGGATACCTTGGCTACGGTACCACTCCCCTCATATTGAGTGGTCCACAGGCAGAATTTTGGGATGGAGTGAATCTTGTGAGGGTAGATGCCAGAGGGAGTGCGTTCAGGTTGCTACTACTGAGGTACCCGCATATCTTTCCTCTCTCATCAAGCAATATTGGCCCTATGCGGATGTGTTCTCCAAAAGGGCTGCAGAGACCCTTCCGCCTCACCACCCCTATGATTGTCCTATTGACCTCTTGCCTGGTGCTGAGCCTCCCCGGGGTTAAGTCTACCCATTATCTCTCCAAGAGATGGAGGCAATGTCTCAGTACATACAGGAGAATATGGCAAGAGGATTCATTAGGAAGTCAGTGTCACCTGCAGGGGCAGAGTTCTTCTTTGTGCAGAAGAAGAACAACGGAGAATTACGACCATGCATTGATTACAGGGGTCTTAACGCCATCAACGTTAAGAACAAATACCCACTGCCCCTGATATCTGAGCTCTTTGATAGGCTTCAGGGAGCAAGGGTATTTACTAAACTAGATCTGCGGGGTGCTTACAACCTGATTTGCATCCATGAGGGGGATGAATGGAAGGTGGCTTTTAACACCAGGGATGGGCACTATGAATACCTGGTGATGCCCTTCGGACTCTGTAATGCCCCAGCCATTTTCCAAGACTTTGTGAACGATATCTTCCCAGATATGCTCTTCACCTCGATTGTAGTCTATCTGGATGATATTCTCATCTACTCTCCAGAGTCTATCTGGATGATATTCTCATCTAGATATAGACTCCCACCGGAGAGATGTTTGCAAAGTCTTCGACCTCCTATGGGAAAACTCCCTCTATGTCAAGTTGGAGAAGTATGTGTTTGAGCAGGAGTCCTTGCCTTTCCTTGGCTATATCATCTCCACCCAGGGATTGGCTAAGGATCCTGTCAAGCTACAGGCTGTGATGGACTAGCAGGAACCCCATTCTCTCAAAGCGGTGCAGCGCTTTACGGGGTTCATTAATTACTATCACCAAGTCATTCCCCACTTCTCAACTTTGGTAGCTCCTTTGGTTGTCCTCACCAAAAAAGGAGCAAATCCCAAATTGTGGTCGGAGGAGGTCTCCAAGGTCTTCCTCTCTATTAAGTCCCATTTTGCTAGCGCTCCCATTCTACAACGCCCCGATGTAGATAAACCTTTCATAATGGAGGTGGATGCCTAATCTGTCGGTGCAGGAGCAGTCCTCTTCCAAAAGGATGCTCAAGGTCGGAAGCAACCTTGCTTCTTTTTCTCTAAGACCTTCTCACCCGCAGAGAGGAATTACTCCATCGGGGACAGGGAGTTGCTAGCTATGAAGTTGGCTTTTTCAGAATGGAGACACCTTCTGGTAGGGGCTTGCTATCCCTTCCAAGTCTACACCGACCAGAAGAATTTGGTATATTTGCAGACAGCCCGGGGGCTGAATTCTCGCCAGGCCAGATGGTCCCTGTTCTTCTCCCGTTTCCACTTCACCCTTCATTTCCCATCTGGGGAGAAGAACATTCGTGCTGATGCTCTTTCCTGCTCGGTGGTATCGTCGTCGTCGGAGGAGCCTCGGCTTATTGTTCCCTCTGAGAGTCTGAGAACTGTGGCTCCAGTGTCGCTAGAGTCTGTCCCTCTGGGAAAGACTTTCGTGCCAACCAAGTTGCGACCAGAGGTTCTCTCTTGGGCTCATTCGTCCAGGGTGGGTGGACATTTTGGGATCAAAAGTACATCTGAGCTTCTGGCGAGGACGTAGTGGTGGCCGCATATGGCCCGTGACGTTAGAGACTATATTCAGGTGTGCATCTCCTGCGCCAAGAATCAGTCTTCTCAGCAACGGCCTGCTGGGCTACTTTATCACCTGTCGGTGGCAGACAGGCCCTGGGAGATGGTCGGGATGGACTTCGTAGTGGGCTTACCCAGGTCTCGTAGCTGCACCATTATCTGGGTAGTAACCGATCATTTTTCTAAAATGGTGCACTTGGTGCCGCTTCCACAGTTACCTTCTGCATGGGCCTTGGTAGCATTGTTCATTAAACATGTTTTCTGTCTACATGGCATTCCTGACAAAATTGCCAGTGACCGGGGTCCCCATTTTGCGTCTCGGTTTTGGAAAGAGCTCTGTGGTTTACTCAGCATTGAGCTGAACCTCTCTTCTGGGTACCATCCCGAGACAAATGGGTTTGGTAGAGAGGGCCAACCAGACTCTGGTCACATACCTGCAACATTTTGTCTCCACCAGGCAGGATGACTGGGCATCTTTGTTACCTTGGGCGGAATTTGCTTTGAACAACGCCGCAGCCGACTCCACCGGGCAGAGTTAATTTTTCCTCAATTACGGCCAGCATCTACGTGTCCATGTGCCCATGCCCGTGTCATCCACCGATTCTAGGGTAGCAGACTGGGCGGTGGAGGTAGTGACTTTTGGGACCGCACACAGGATGCCATCCGGGCCTCCAAGGAGAGAATGAGGGTTTCTGCCAATGCACACCGGCGCCTCACTCCGACCTTTGCTCCAGGCGACTTAGTGTGGCTCTCCGCCCGTAACATCAGGCTGCGAGTTGAGTCCACTAAGTTTGCGCCTTGCTACATAGGCCCTTTCAAGGTTCTGGAACAGGTTAACCCTGTGGTCTACTATCTGGCTATTCCTCCATGCCTAGGTATCACCGAAACTTTTCATGTATCCCTCTTAAAGCCCGTCTATATGTCCTGGTTTTCCGAGTCATCTGCCGGGACATCAGGTTAGTCCATGGATGAGTACGAGGTGAACTCTATCTTGTGGTGCAAGGTGGTGCGTGGCAAAAAATACCATCTGGTGGGCTGGAAGGGTCACGGCCCTGAGGACAGAACCTGGGGAGCACATTCGGGCTCCGTTGCTCATTGCGGCCTTTGAGCATAGCGAGGCCCTAGGAGAGGGGGTAATGTTAGGAGTCGAGTTCCTGCTACTGCACGGGGGGAATCTCGAACCCTGTCCACTGCAGTCTCCCATTCTTCTCCAACCGCAGTGCAGCCTGCTAAGCGGAGATGTCGTTCTCAGCGCCTGGCTTGGACAGATACTACACATTTGGTTACTGCTGCCCTTCCAAGTTCAGCCATTGTAACCAGTACAGTTCGGCGGTGAGCAGGCGCTCCTGGGACTAAGTCCTGCTTCTCTCCTTCTGAGCATGCCCAAGGGAAGACCTCTCAATTGGAGGTCGGGGGTCACACGCTCAGGTCCTGTAGCCGCTTCTATTGGTCCTCTAGAAAGGTCCTGAAGAGCTACAACTATAAAAGGCATACCTCCCAACTTTTGAAGATGGGAAAGAGGGATAAAGTTTTAGGCCACGCCTCTGACCACACCCATTCATAATTAGCCACACCCATATCCATGTCCCAACCACACCCATTTAGCACTGCTGATCACACTGTTTCATATACAATAATTATAAACAAAAAAATATGGCCACACAGTGCTCCATACTGTATAATGACCGCACATGATGCTCCATACCGTATAATGACTGCACATGATGCCCCATACTGTATAATGACTGCACATGATGCTCCATACTGTATAATGACTGCACATGATGCCCCATACTGTATAATGACTGCACATGATGCTCCATACTGTATAATGACTGCACATGATGCTCCATACTGTATATTGGCTGCACATGATGCTCCATACTGTATATTGGCTGCACATGATGCTCCATACTGTATAATGACCGCACATGATGCTCCATACTGTATAATGACTGCACATGATGCTCCATACTGTATAAAGGCCACACATGATGCTCCATACTGTATATTGGCTGCACATGATGCTCCATACTGTATATTGGCTGCACATGATGCTCCATACTGTATAATGACCGCACATGATGCTCCATATTGTATAATGGCCGCACATGATGCTCCATACTGTATAATGGCCGCACATGATGCTCCATACTGTATAATGGCTGCACATGATACTTCGTACCATATAATGGCCACACATAGCTACTCCTACACACGCGGCTGCACTCCGTACACTTTGCACACGGCTCCGCTCCGTACACACGCGCTCCGCTCAATACACCTCGTACACACGTGGCTCCGCTCCAGACACCTCGTACACACACTGCTCCACTCCAGACACCTCGCACACACACACGGCTCCGCTCCGCACACCTCGCGCACACACACGGCTCCGCTCCGCACACCTCGCGCACACACACGGCTCCTCTCCGCACACCTCGCGCACACACACACACGGCTCCGCTCCGCACACCTCGCGCACACACACGGCTCCGCTCCGCACACCTCGTGCACACACAGCTCCGCTCCGCACACCTCGCACACACTCGGCTCCGCTCCGCACACCTCGTACACACACGGCTCCGCTCCGCACACCTCGTACACACACGGCTCCGCTCCGCACACCTCGTACACACACGGCTCCGCTCCACACACCTCGTACACACTCGGCTCCGCTCCGCACACCTCGTACACACACGGCTCCGCTCCGCACACCTCGTACACACACGGCTCCGCTCCGCACACCTCGTACACACACGGCTCCGCTCCGCACACCTCGTACACACACGGCTCCGCTCCGCACACCTCGTACACACACGGCTCCGCTCCGCACACCTCGTACACACACGGCTCTGCTACATCCACACTGTACACCTCCTGACCCCATACAAGGCATTACTTACCTCCTGCAAGACCATGTGGCAAGGTGGCAGCAAGTCTCCGTACACTTTGCACACGGCTCCGCTCTGTACACACGCGCTCCGCTCAATACACCTCGTACACACGTGGCTCCGCTCCAGACACTTCGTACACACACTGCTCCACTCCAGACACCTCGCGCACACACACGGCTCCGCTCCGCACACCTCGCGCACACACACGGCTCCTCTCCGCACACCTCGCGCACACACACACACACGGCTCCGCTCCGCACACCTCGCGCACACACACACACACGGCTCCGCTCCGCACACCTCGCGCACACACACGGCTCCGCTCCGCACACCTCGCGCACACACAGCTCCGCTCCGCACACCTCGTACACACACGGCTCTGCTACATCCACACTGTACACCTCCTGACCCCATAAAAGGCATTACTTACCTCCTGCAAGACCATGTGGCAAGGTGGCAGCAAGTCTTGCAATCCATGGAGGTCCCGATCTGCCGATCATGTGACCGCTGACTCCTCCCCTCCTGTGACCTCATCACAGGTCCTGTGCGCAGAAAGCAGGCAGCCATACAGACGGTAAGGGCCCGGGGCATGGCTTAACTATACAAGGGGGCGTGTCGGTCCTGCTGTCTGCGCCGCAGGATTAGAGCGTCCCATGCGGGAGTGCGGGGCAGAGGCTGAAAACCGGGACAATCCCGCACAATGAGGGACGGTTGGGAGCTATGTAAAAGGTTTGCATGGCCGCACGGCCATGCGCTAGTATCAATTGTGTTTGGCTGTTGCCAGTGGATACTCTACCACTCAGTCATATGTGGAGAGTCTGTTTAGTTCTGGGGCTGTACACTCAGGCAGGCAGCTAGCGTCAGTGGGGGCAATTATCCTAGGCTTAGCATCTGGTTCCTTCATGTGTGCGGTGAGCACAGAAGAGTTAAGAGCAAGCACAACCCTAGTTAGGGTAATAGTTTTCTGTGTACAGCTCGACCCTGTGAAGCAATAGAGGTTGCTTACATTTCAAACAGGGTGAGGTTAACCTACGTGTGAGCTTAGTGTCCATTCGCCATTACTTAGCAGCAGGTATCTCTGCATGGTGGCCCCCAGGCTGCGAACGCACCTCGTATCTATCTCTCATTACTCAGTGCGCTCCGCTAGCCCTAACAACATATTTGCTAGTGCGGCATTTCTGTGACAGCCCTCATATATCTGTGTGCTCTAAGTTTGTGCATTGTAGGCCGGTGTACCTCTTTTTTTGCTGTGTGATACTCTAATTCTATAAAGCAGTATTTTGCATTTTATAAAAAAAAGACAGGCCACATATTTGCCAGTGTGGCATTTCCGTGACAGCCCTCATACATCTGTGTGCTTCAAGTTTGTGCATTGTAGGCCGGTGTACCTCTTTTATTTTGCTGTCTGATACTCTAATTCTATACAGCAGTATTTTACATTTTATAAAAAAAAGACAGGCCACATATTTGCCAGTGTGGTATTTCCGTTACAGCAGTCATATATTTCTGTGCTCCAAGTTTGGGCATTGGAGGCTGGTGTACTTATTTTGTGGCTGTGTGATACTCAAATTCTATACAGCGCTATTTAGCATACAAAAAAATTGAAAGGCCACAGATTTAACAGTGTGGTATTTCCGTTACAGCCGTCAACCGTCATATATCTCTGTGCTCTAAGTTTGGGCATTGGAGGTCGGTGCACTTATTTTGTGGCTGTGTGATACTCAAATTCTATACAGCGCGATTTAGTATCCAAAAAAATTGAAAGGCCACAGATTTGCCAGTGTGGTATTTCCGTTACAGCCGTCATAAATCTCTGTGCTCTATATTTGGGCATTGGAGGTCAGTATACTTACTTTGTGGCTGTGTGATGCTCAAATTCTATACAGTGCTATTTAGCATCCCAAAAAATTGAAAGGCCACAGATTTACCAGTGTGGTATTTCCGTTACAGCCATCATATATCTCTGTGCTCTAAGTTTGGCATTCATTGGAGGCCGGTGTACTTATTTTTTGGCTGTGTGATACTCAATTTCTATACAGCACTATTTCACATAAATTAACTTTAAAAAAAAAAAAAAAACTAAACATTTTATACAGTCTGTTAGGTCAGGCTGAGGCCTGCCTGGTGTTTGGTTTGAAAAATTGTAGATTTGCAGGCATACTGATCACATATTATTTCGCTAGTAATAAAGACATTTGTGTTGAGCATTTGAAATAGTGCAGTAGTCCATTTAAAATGGTTAAGGCAAGGGGCAAGGGATGGTGCATCCAGAGCACGAGGCCGTGGGCAAGGTGAAAGTGGGCAACAACAAAGACCCACATCTTCTCGCTCAACCTTCCTGTCCCAGTTTCTAGGGGACCGCAGCACATCACTAATGAAGCCAGAGCAGTGTGAAACTGTAGTTGGTTGGATAGCGAATAATGCTTCCAGTCACTTAGCCACCACCACCACCACCTTGTCTTCCACATGATCAAGTCTGAGTAGCCATGAATGTGGCCAGGATATTCCTCACCCTGATCCTCCTTCACAGGCTGTGATGAAGCTAATCTGCATAGGTGACAAACCACACAATTCAGAAGAGTTGTGGACAGCACTGAAAGAGCAGTCAGATGTTTGGATGACACCGCTGAACCTACAGCCAGGCATGGTCGTGTGTGACAATGGCCGTAAACTGGTGGCGGCTCTGAGGCAAGGTGAGCTCACACACGTACCTTGCTTGGCCCATGTGCTTAACCTCGTGGTTCAACATTTTCTGAAAAGCTACCCAGAGCTGCCGGATCTGCTAGTGAAACTACACCATCTATCTGCCCATTTTAGAAAGTTAGCTACAGCTTCAGCCACCCTTGCCGTGCTTCAGCAGCGCTTTCAGCTTCCAGCTTACCGACTGTTGCGTGATGTCCCCACGCGATGGAACTCTATGCTGCATATGCTGGAAAGGATTTGCGAGCAGAAGAGGGCCGTTGTTGACTACCAACATCAGCAAGGCCGTTGAATTGCAGGTCAGACTCTACACATAAGACCTCAGGAGTGGACATGGATGTCAGACATATGTAACATCTTTCAAAACTTTGAGGACTGCACCAATATGGTGAGCGGCGATGACACCATAATTAGCATCACCATCCAGCTTCTAAGCATTCTGAAAAACTCTCTGCTCACAATCAAAGAGGATGCATTACAGGCGGAGCACGAGGACATGGAGCAAGGAAACATACAGGGGGATTAAACTCAGCCCAGCCTCATGTCTTCTCAACGTGGATTGGTAGGCAATGTGGAGGATGAGATGGAAGAACAGGAGCTACTTTTCATGCGTTATAAATGGTACTTCAAACACATCTGTATTAGCTTCTGTTCAGCAGGGATGGCCTGTGGACAGGGAGGAGGAGGATGAGGAGTAGGAAGACAGCATGGTCAGTCGTCCTGTTGGTGAGGACATGGAAGTCTTGCCTGTTAGCAGTCTGGCATGCATGGCTGACTTTATGGTGCGCTGCATTTCACGTGACCTCCGGATTATAAAAATTTTGGGTGACACTCATTACTGGTTGCTGACACTTCTAGACCCATGCTACAAGGAGAACTTTCAATCTCTTCTGACTGAGGCAGAGAGGTGTACTAAAATGTTCCAGTGCCACAGGGCCCATGTAGCAGAATTACTTCGAAAATTCCCATGTGAGAACGTTGGCAGCAGACGCCAGAGTTTGTTGTACAACCAAGGACTCCAAGCGAGAGAGACAGAAGTACAATCCAGCTCAGGCAGGGGAACAATGGCCTATTTCTGGGACAGTTTTCTCAGACCCTCCCATCGTGGCAGCACAGAGGCAAGGGGTGCTATTTAGGAAGACGGTGAGGGAGTACCTTGCAGATCGTACAAAAGTCCTCCGTGATTCCTCTGTGCCTTTTAATTATTGGGTATCCAAGCTGAACATGTGGCATGAACTGGCTCTCTACGCCTTGGAGGTCCTGGCCTGCCCTACTGCTAGCGTTCTGTCAGAGAGTTTTTAGTGCCGCTGTTGGAATTATAACAGATACGCGCATCCGCCTGCCAACTGAAAATGCTGACAGGCTGACTCTTATAAAAATGAACAAGGCCTGGATTGGGAAAGACTTCTGTACACCACCAAGTGAAAACAGCAAAACATAACCTCAAATACATTCTCTCTTTTGGGGAGGTGTATTCTCATGCACCTCTTCACAACCACACATGGGTATACGCTTCCAAATTTGGTCTGTTTGTTCTTATCCTCCTCCTTATCCTCATTCCCCTCATCCAGAACCAGTATATCACCAGGGTGAACGTGCTCTGTATGGTGCATTTTGGCCAAGGGTGCTGTGATGGCACTCTTTTATTTTTTTAAAAAAGGACAACACATTGGGGAATTGGGCATGACATTACTTTGGGCCATCTTCTTAACTCGATGTCCTGCAATCTGTCCTGTACCTGCCAGTAGATCACCAGGGTGAACGTGCTCTGTATGGTGCATGTTGGCCAAAGGGCCTGTGATGGCACTCTTTGATTTTTTAAAAAAAAAAGGATTTTACATTGGGGAATTGGGCATGACATAACATTGGGCCTACTTCTTAACTCTGTCTCCTGCAATCTGTCCTGTACCTGCCAGTAGATCACCAGGGTGAACTTGCTCTGTACGGTGCATGTTGGCCAAGGGGCCTGTGATGGCACTCTTTTATTTTTTTAAAAAAGGACAACACATTGAGGAATTGGGCATCGCATTACGTTGGGCTGAATTCTTAACTCGGTTTCCTGCAGTCTAAAATGTACCTGCCACTAGATCACCAGGGTGAACGTGCTCAGTACTGTTATAGGCCGTTGAAGTTCGGGCTAGGGGCAAGCGATGGCACTAGTGTATTTTTTTAAAAAGGTACCCCCATTGGGGAATTGTTTGGCAGATCATGCACTGCATTAAAAGTCTCAGAGACCCACACCACTACATTGGCCCTAATTCTTAACTCTGTCTCCTGCAATGTCTCTTCCTTATCTCCGACGACATGACCAGGGTGCATGTGCTCAGTAGTGTTATAGGCCGGTGGTTTTTGGGTACAGGGGCTATGAATGCACTGGGGGCTGTGGAGGCACTATATCATTTTGTAAAAACAGGACCCCACATTGGGGAATTGGGCATTACATTACATTAGGCCTACTTCTTAAGTCTGTCTCCTGCAATGTGTCCTTTAACTGCCACTGGATGACCAGGGTGCACTGTCATGATTCTCAATGGCGAGAGAACATAGCCCAGCATATATGAGAACTAGCTCTTGGAAGATGGAAACTATGCTGACCATGAACTAAACCTGCCGCACAACTAGAAGTGGCCGGGTAGCATGCCTACGTTTTTTTATCCCTAGATGCCCAGCGCCAGCCGGAGAACTACCTAATCCTAGCAGAGGAAAAGACAGTCCTGGCTCACCTCTAGAGAAATTTTCCCAAAAGGCAGACAGAGGCCCCCACATATATTGGCGGTGATTTAAGATGAAATGACAAACGTAGTATGAAAATAGGTTTAGCAAAATCGAGGTCCGCTTACTAGATAGCATGAAGACAGAAAGGGCACTTTCATGGTCAGCAGAAAACCCTATCAAAACACCATCCAGAAATTACTTTAAGACTCTAGCATTAACTCATAACACCAGAGTGGCAATTTCCGCTCACAAGAGCTTTCCAGACACAGTAACGAAACAGCAGCTGTGAACAGGAACAAAATGCAAAAACACACAAGGACAAAAGTCCAACTTAGCTGGGAGTTGTCTAGTAGCAGGAACATGCACAGAAAGGCTACTGATTACATTGTTGACCGGCATGAAACTGACAGAGGAGCAAGGTTATATAGCGACTCCCACATCCTGATAGGAGCAGGTGAACAGAGGGGATGATGCACACAAGTTAAATTCCACAAGTGGCCACCGGGGGAGCCCAGAATCCAATTTCACAACAGTGCACGTGCCCAGTACTGTTATAGGCCGGTGATTTTTGGGCATGGGGGCTGTGAATGCACTATTTCATTTTGTAAAAACCAGACCCCTCATTGGGGAATTGGGCATTACATTAAATTGGGCCTACTTCTTAACTCTGTCTCCTGCAACGTCTCTTGTTTAACAGCCACTAGATCACCAGGGTAAACGTGCTTTGTACTGTTATAGGCCGGTGAAGTTTGGTCAAGGGGGGCTGTGATGGCACTAGTCTATTTTTACAAAAGGTACCCCCCATTGGTGAAACCACATCCTTGTTGGATAACACTTCATAACATTTTTGTACCTTAAAGAGCTCTCTTGAAAAGCTCCTTTTTGTGTTGCCTGGTTGCTAAGATTGAACACAATACACTTCATATAAATTTGATAAAGCAATGCTGTTACTTTGCCTCAGTAGTTCATTAAAAATATAGCTTTGTCCACTATATTTGTTTCTCTCCTTGTGAGACCTTAACTTTGTCTGCCTCAAATGTACAAATGGAGAATATACAAATGGCGATTTGTAAACAAGATTGAAATACTGTATACCGAATGCATTCAGACAGTCACATAGCTGCAGTTCTTGTAAAACATTTAGAGATGTGACAGACAATGCTCATAGTGACATAATCTTGATAAATGTTTGTTTATTCACTTCACAAACAGTTCTAAGCCTCTATATATTTGCTGTTTGTCATTGTAAAACATTAAGGTTTACTGAAAATATGACGGTGGTGATTTGATCTAAATCCTTGTGGCTTTTATTTTTTAGGGGTTTATGGCCCCTCGTCTGATGACTCCATGATATCTGTTTCATCCAACCTTGAAAAGAGGCCACTTGAAGGTGTTGGTGAAACCAGAGTTACAACATGGTGTTATTGTCACGGGGAATGTCACGGGGATGCTAGGTGAGCGAGAGCTAAAAACCCGGGCCCCTGCAGTTTCCCTCAGACTAGGGAAATCCTGACTGACCCTCTACCTGGAGTTTACACTGATGGTGTGCATGTCCAGGCCTCGAACCTCACCCTGACTCCTGTTTTAACCCTAGGCTGATACCTCCGACCTCCATCCAGTGAAGAGGTAATAATCCAATACCCACAGTTAGCACAGACAAGGATAAAGGAAAATATACACCACGCCACAGTCACTCAGGAATACACTATAAATGTGCAGGGGAAAATAAATACAAATATAGGAAGGAGTAAATAAGACAGAGGAAAATACACCACCAGCAACGAATCTCCAACAACCAGCTCTCCATTCCAGACCGAGATAACAACGCACAAGACAGAAGCTATAATCGGCGACGCCCAATGAACAGGAGAACTATTTAAAGGCCATGGGAATGGCCCAGCTTCCAACCCAAGGATTAGGTAAATTAACCCCGAAACAGCTAGATAAAATCTAGCAGATGCCAATGAGCAAATAGTGGTCAAAAGCGGAATTACTGCTGTCTGTCGGACGACCTGGTCTGAACAGCGTCCGACATGACAGTACCCCACCTTCTACGAGGGACCCCAGAGCCCTCACGGCTTGTCTGGATGGCGACGATGAAAAAACCTGACCAGCCGATCTGCATGAATGTCTGAGGCTGGTACCCAGGACCTCTCCTCAGGCCCATAACCACGCCAGTTTACCAAGTACTGTAAAGTGCGACGCACTACACGAGAGTCAACCACCTTGGAGACTTCAAATTCCAAATTGCCATCCACCAAGACTGGAGGTGGCATAGGCGCTGCGTCCACAGAACCCACCACCTTCTTTAGAAGAGACCTGTGGAACACGTTGTGTATCTTATACACCGCAGGGAGCTCCAATCGGTACGCTACTGGGTTAATGACGGCGGTGACCCTAAATGGACGAATAAACCGTGGACCCAATTTAAGGGACGGTATTTTGAGTCTTGTTTTTTGTGGATAACCACACCTAGTCATCCACACTCAGGTCCGGACCTGGCACATGCCTACTGTCAGCCACACTCTTGTACCTAGCACCCACACTTAACAGGCGCTGCTTAACTCTCCTCCAGACTGATGACAATTGTGTCCCCAACTGGTCCTCCTCCGGAATGCCAGAAGAGCCCCTCTGACTCAAGGTACAAAATTGAGGATGTAGCCCATAAACACAAAAAAACGGAGACTCCCCAGACGACTCCTGGCGGTGATTATTGATGGCAAACTCAGCCAAAGGAAGAAAGGTAGACCACTCCTCCTGGTTATCAGAGACAAAGCAGCATAAGTACTGTTCCAAATTTTTTTTTTCATACGCTCAGTCTGACCATTTGACTGAGGATGAAACGTCGAAGAATGAGATAACTTGATCCCCAGCCGTGAGCAAAATGCTCTCCAAAATTTTGCCACAAACTGAGACCCCCTATCAGACATGATGTCAGATGGAACCCCATGAAGTCTGACCACCTCCTGCACAAATACCTGAGCCAGAGTCTTAGCGTTAGGCAACAAAGGCAGACACAAAGTGTGACATTTTAGAAAACCGATCAACAATCACCAAGATGACCGTGTTCCCAGCTGATGAGGGCAAATCAGTGATGAAATCCATAGAAATTTCCGTCCATGGCTTACTAGGTACTTCAAGAGGAAGTAGTGTGCCAACAGGACAGGAGCGGGGCGTCTTAGCCCTAGCGCACGTGGTACAAGCTGACACATATGAGACCACGTCCTGTCGGATCTTGGGCCACCAAATCCGACGTGACACCAACTCCAAAGTACCTCTAACCCCTGGGTGGCCAGCCAGGACAGCATCATGATGCTCCGCCAAAACCTTTAGGCGGAGATGAAGTGGTACAAAAGATTTGTTGATGGGAAGCTCAGATGGTACCTCCTCCTGAGCCTCGGCAATCTCAGCCTCAACCTCAGTAGTGAGAGCCGAAACCACAACACCCTTTTGGAGGATGGGTACTGGATCCTCCCGAGGTTCTCCCCCCGGAAAACACCTGGACAGAGCATCCGCCTTAGTGTTTTTTAGACCCCGGTCTGAAAGTGACCACAAAATTGAACCGCGTGAAAAACAATGCCCAGCGAGCCTGCCTGGGGGACAGACGCTTGGCTGACTCCAAATACAGCAGATTCTTATGATCGGTAATAACAGTAACCTGATGTACCGACCCCTCCAAGAAGTGTCGCCATTCCTCAAAGGCCAACTTAATTGCCAACAACTCCCTGTTGCCAATATCGTAGTTACGTTCGGCGGACGACAGTTTCTTGGAGAAATAGGCACACGGATGTAAACCACTCAAAGATGAGCCTTGAGATAGTACCGCCCCCACACCAACCTCAGACGCATCGACTTCCACAACAAAGGGTTTAGATACGTCTAGCTGCACAAGAATGGGGGCTGAAACAAACTGTTCTTAAGAAATTCAAATGCGCGCACAGCAGCCTCAGGCCAAACGGAGAAATTGGTACCCTTTTTAGTCATGTCAGTTAGCGGTTTAGCAATGATGGAAAAATCCTTGATAAATTTCTTATAGTAGTTAAAAAACCCAAGGAACCGCTGAAGTGCTTTCAGGTTATCAGGACGTTCCCAATGCAGCACCACCTGCACCTTAGCGGCATCCATTTTAAACCCAGAAGCAGACACAATATAACCCAAGAAAGGCAACTCTTGAACAGAAAATACACATTTCTCAAGTTTAGCATACAGCTTATTCTCTCTGAGAAGCTGTAACACCTGCCTGACATAATCTAAATGAGCATCACGGTCGCAAGAATATATGAGAATGTCATCTAGATACATGATAACGAATTTCCCCAAAACATGCGAGAACACATCATTAATGAAATGTTGGAACACTGCAGGTGCATTAGTCAACCCAAACTGCATCACCAAATTTTCAAAATGACCCTCAGGGGTATTAAAAGCCGTCTTCCACTCATCACCTTGACGGACTCTTATGAGGATGTACGCCCCCCTGAGGTCAAGTTTGGTAAACCACTTAGCACCTGCCACCTGGTTGAACAAATCTGGTATCAGAGGCAAGGGGTATGGATCACGAACCGTAATCTGGTTCAACTCCCTGAAATCCAAACACGGGCGTAATCCGCCATCTTTCTTCTTCACGAAGAAGAACCCTGCTGCCACCGGCGAGGATGGCGGCCTGATGTGCCCTTTGCTCAAGTTTTCAGCAATGTAATCTTTTAACGCTTGTCTCTCCGGACCGGAGATGTTAAACATCCTTGCTTTAGGCAATTTGGCCCCTGGTTTAAACCTGATAGAACAGTCATAAGGAAGATGTGGCAGCAACTCTGAACAACCCTTCTCAGAGAACACATCCACAAAATCCAGAAGTGACTCCGGAACGCTTGAAGTCACCGCAGCCACACATGTGGCCAGGCAATTCTCCTGGCAGAACTCGCTCCACCGAATTATGTCCTGAGTTTTCCAGTCAATTACCGGGTTGTGCATAGACAACCAAGGAAAACCCAAATCCACCTGAGCAGGAAGATTCCTGAGCACCTTACATGTAACCCACTCGGAATGTAGAACTCCTATGTGGAGTTTCACCTCAGCCACAAATTCAGTTATCTCCCCCTGAGAGAGAGGAGCAGCATTGATGGCGACCACGCGGATAGGATGAGACAGTTTTTCAATCCTAAAACCTGCTGTGCGCGCAAACTCCTCATCAATGAGATTTGTGGCTGAACCACTATCCACAAAAACAGTAATTGGCAGCTCACTGCCAGCAATAAAAACCTTAGCAGGGAGCATGCATTGAGAAACCACCATGGAGGATATACATAAGCTCAGATTGGTCAACTCCACACCCTCTGAGCTTAGAAGTTTTCCACCGTGGCGTTTTTCCTAGACAGCAGAGGACAGATGTTAATAAAATGACCAGTTTTACCACAGTAAAAACAGGCTCCCTGCCTCCTGAGCTCAGGGGCTTGACGCTTGACATGTGACACCCCTGCGATTTGCATAGGTTCCGTGGGCTCACCTGCAGCAACCTCACGTGAACCTAAAACTTCTCACACAGGCGGCGTCTCATGCTCCCCCTGACGCAAACGACGATCAATGCAGACAACCAGATTCATGGCGGAATCTAGAGAAACAGGAGTCTCGTACATCAGAAGGGCTTTTTTAACCCTTCCAGAAATCCGATGTATAAACTGACACCGCAATGCTGGATCATTCCATTGTGTATCGATCGCCCAGCGACGAAATTCAGAACAGTAATCCTCTGCAACTCGCTCCCCCTGGTGAATAGTGCGTATCTTAGATTCTGCTAGAGCCATTCTGTCAGGTTCATCGTAGATTTTCCCAAGAGAAGAAAAAAAACTCTCCACAGAGTCAAATGCAACAGAATCAGATGGCAAAGAAAACGCCCATGCTTGGGGATCCCCGCTTAGCAATGACAACACCAGGCCCACACGCTGAGCCTCATTACCCGAGGAGATCGGGCGCATGCGGAAATATAGTTTGCAAGCTTCATGAAAAGAAACAAATTTACTGCGTTCCCCAGTAAATCTTTCAGGCAAAGGAAATTTAGGCTCAGCAACTCTACCTGTCGCTCCAGCCTGCACATTAGATACTGCTAGTCCCTGTTGCTGCACTGCCCCCCTCAACTCAGTGACCTGTAGGGACAGCGCCTCCAACTGGCGGGTTATGGAAGTCATGGGATCCATGACAAAACACAAAAAAAACAAACCCTTTTTTTGTTGTTGGGCCGGTTATAATGTCTCGGGGAATGTCACGGGGATGCTAGGTGAGCGAGAGCTAAAAACCCGGGCCCCTGCAGTTTCCCTCAGACTAGGGAAATCCGGACTGACCCTCTACCTGGAGTTTACACTGATGGTGTGCATGTCCAGGCCTCGAACCTCACCCTGACTCCTGTTTTAACCCTAGGCTGATACCTCCGACCTCCACCCAGTGAAGAGGTAATATTCCAATACCCACAGTTAGCACAGACAAGGATAAAGGAAAATATACACCACGCCGCAGTCACTCAGGAATACACTATAAATGTGCAGGGGAAAATAAATACAAATATAGGAAGGAGTAAATAAGACAGAGGAAAATACACCACCAGCAACGAATCTCCAACAACCAGCTCTCCACTCCAGACCGAGATAACAACGCACAAGACAGAAGCTATAATCGGCGACGCCCAATGAACAGGAGAACTATTTAAAGGCCATGGGAATGGCCCAGCTTCCAACCCAAGGATTAGGTAAATTAACCCCAGAACAGCTAGATAAAATCTAGCAGACGTCAATGAGCAAATAGTGGTCAAAAGCGGAATTACCGCTGTCTGTCGGGCGACCTGGTCTGAACAGTGTCCGACATGACAGTTATTCACTATATAAGAAACATGACTAAGACAGATGCCAAAACTGAGGTACCTGTACACGTACAGTGTGCTGATACCTGCATAATTGGGGATGCCCATGCAGTGTAGGCAAGCTCCCAGGTGTTCTCTGTCTTGGTGTTGCTCTCTGATATTTCAGACGGATGATGTTTAAAAGCCTCTTGGTGATGATCTAACTATATTGTATGTAGTTTATCTTCATATATACATAATCACTGTAATTGCTGTAATATCTATTGTCTGTACAAGTCCTCTCTATAATTTGTAAAGTGCTGCGGAATATGTTGGTACTATATAAATAAAATTATTATTATTATTATAATCATTATATTTATTTAATCCTTATATGTACTTATTAACCTGTGTATGTTAACACATACAAAAGTGTACGCACTCACAGTATTCAATCATATTATTCCTTGAATTTTGTAGTTTGCAATAAAATTGCCTTGTATTGCAAGTATTTGCCTTTTTTAAAGCCGTATCTGAACCTTAATGCTAAAAACATGTCAAATAAAATTGCAAAATTCTCCTGTAAATAATTGTGCAAAGAGGGAAACATCATACTATTAAAAATACGAGTGAATTTTCCTGGGCCCATCCAGTATGTGGGTTCCAATGCTTAATGGGGTGCATATGACTATGCAGCAGGACTCGCCTTCCTGTCAATGTATAAAACAAAGGAGTATGGAGCACACAATGCATATTCTGAAGTGGATTTTCCTGGGCCCAACCAGTATGTGGGTTCCAAGGCCTATTAAGGTGCATTTGACTGACTATGCAGCAGGGCTTGCCTTGCCGCCAATGTATAAAACCAAGGTGTACGGGAGTACAAAATGCATATTGTGAAGTGGATTTTCATGGGCACATCCAGTATGTGGGTTCCAAGATCTAATGGGGTGCATATGACTGACTATGCAGCAGGGCTGGCCTTGCTCCCAATGTATAAAACAAAGGAGTATGGAGCACAAAATGTATATTGTGAAGTGGATTTTCCTGGGCCCTATCTACCAATGCCTCTACCCTGCACCAGTCATTACACTGGTTACCCATCCACTCCAGAATCCAGTACAAAACTATTGCCCTCATTCATAAAGCGCTCTATGGCTCAGCACCACCCTACATCTCCTCCCTCGGCTCAGCCTACCACCCTACCCGTGCTCTCCGTTCTGATAATGACCTGAGGTTTGCATCCTCAATAATCAGAACTTCCCACTCCCGTCTCCAAGACTTATCACGTGCTTCACCAATTCTTTGGAATGCACTACCCAGGTTAATACGATTAATCCCCAATCACAACAGGTTTAAGCGTGCCCTAAAAACGCATTTGTTCAGAGTGGCCTAAAGCCTCAACGCATTAACCTAATTACTCCTGTGTGGCCCATTCATATAAGTTAAACCAAAATCAGGTTCCTCGCATCATGTTCTCATACAATTTATGCAGTTAATAGCCCTCTGTGTCTGCATTGCTACATACTTAGGCTGTTAGCTGGTTCATGCAGCTTTACATGAACACTCGATCCTTCACTGTGGCTGGTCCGAACAACAAATCAATTGTTACCATTCACCTCTTGTGTCTCGCCTTTTTCCTCATAGTTTGTGAGCTTGAAAGCAGGGCCCTCACTCCTCTTGGTATCTATTTTGAACTGGGATTATTGTTATGCTGTAATGTCTATTGTCTGTACAAATCCCCTCTATAATTTGTAATGCGCTGCGGAACATGTTGGCGCTATATAAATAAAATTATTATTATTATTATTTGGGTTCCAAGGCCTAAAGGGGTGTATATGACTGACTATGCAGCAAGGCTGGCCTTCCTACCAATGTATAAAACAAAGGAGTATGGAGCACACATTGAATTCAAGGCCTGCCCTGCTACCAATTCATATGCACCCCAATAAGCCTTTGAACCCATATACTGGATGGGCCCAGGAAAATCCACTTTACAATATGCATTTTGAGCTCCATACTTCTTTGTTTTATACATTGGCGGCAAGGGCAGCCCTGCTGCATAGTCAGTCATATGCACTCCATTAGGCCTTGGAACCCACATACTGGATGGGCCCAGGAAAATTCACTCTTATTTTTTAATAGTATGCTGGTTCCCTCTTTTCACAATTATTTACAGGAGAATTTTGCAATTTTATTTGACATGTTTTTTAACACTAAGGTTCAGATACGGCTTTAAAAAAGGCAAATACTTGCAATACAAGGCAATTTTATTGCAAACTACAAAATTCTGGGAATTGTAAGATTGAATAGTGTGAGTGTGTACACTTTTGTATGTGTTAACATACACAGGTTAATAAGTACCGTATATACTCGAGTATAAGCCGAGAATTTCAGCCTATTTTTTTAGGCTGAAATTGCCCCTCTCGGCTTATACTCGAGTCATACCCAGGGGTCTGCAGGGGAGGGGGAGCGGCAGCTGTGTAATAATACTCACCTGCTCCTGGCGCGGTGTCCCTGGTTTCTCAGCGCTGGCAGCTTGTTCCTGTAGTGAGCAATCACATGGTACCGCTCATTACAGCAATGAATATGGACCCGAATCCACTCCCATAGGGGTGGAGCTGCATATTCATTACTGTAATGAGCGATACCATGTGACCGCTCACTACAGGAACAAGCTGCCGGCGCCGGGGAACAGACGTGAAGGGATAGCGCCAGGAGCAGGTGAGTATGATGGGGGCAGTGCGCGATATTCACCTGCTCCCCATTCCACCGTCGGCGCCGCTGCGTCTTCCCCGTCCTCTGCACTGACGCTCAGGTCAGAGGGCGCGATGACTCGATTAATGCGCGCCGCCCTCTGCCTGATCAGTCAGTGCAGAGGACGGGGAAGACACACCAGTGGTCAGCGCTGGTACGGGGAGCAGGTGAATATAGCAAGTGCCAGCGGCCTGAGAGGTGAGTATGTAATTTTTTATTTTTTTAATCGCAGCAACAGCATATGGGGCAAATATCTGTATTGAGCATCTTATGGAGCCATGTGCAGCATTATATGGGGCAAATATCTGTATGGGGCCATGTGCAGTTTTATTTGGGGCAAATATCTGTATGGGGCCATGTGCAGCATTATATGGGGCAAATATCTGTATAGAGCATCTTATGGGGCCGTGTGCAGCATTATATGGGGCAAATATCTGTATGGGGCCATGTGCAGCATTATATGGGGCAAATATCTCTATGGAGCATCTTATGGGGCCATGTGCAGCATTATATGGGGCAAAATATCTCTATGGAGCATCTTATGGGGCCATAATCCGCATTTGTGGAGCATTGTATGGGGCAAATGTCTGTGTGGAGCATCTTATGGGGTCGTAATCAACATTTTTGTAGCATTATATGGGGCATATTTTAATATGGAGCATCTTATGGAGTCCATCATAAACTGCTTGGAGCATTTTATGGGGCGTATTTTGTATGGAGCATCTTATGGGGCCATCATGAACTGTATGGAGCATTATTTGGGGCTCCTGATTCAATATGGATATTCAAAAACACTTAAACTACTGATGTCTCAATTAATTTTACTTTTATTGGTATCTATTTTTATTTTTGAAATTTACCAGTAGCTGCTGCATTTTCCACCCTAGGCTTATACTCGAGTCATTAAGTTTTCCCAGTTTTTTTGTGGCAAAATTAGGAGGGTCGGCTTATACTCGGGTCGGCTTATACTCGAGTATATATGGTACATATAAGGATTAAATAAATATAGTGATTACGTATATATGAAGATTAACTACATACAGTATAGCTAGATCGTCACTAAGAGGCTTTTAAACATCATCTGTCTGGAATATCAGAGAAGCAACACCAAGACAGAGAACCCCTGGGAGATTACTTACACTGCATGGGCGTCCCCAATTATGCAGGTATCAGCACACTGTACATGCACAGGTACCCCAGTTTTGGCATCTGTCTTAGTCATGTTTCTCTGGTCTCATATAGTGAATAACACTATGTAGTAACTCTAGTTTCACCCTCACCTTAAAGTGGCCACTTTTCAAAATTGGATGAAAATGAGATGATATGGAGTCATCAAACGAGGGGCCATAAACTCCTACAAAATAAAAGCCACAACGATTTAGATCAAATCACCACCGGCATAGTTTCAGTAATCCTTAATGTTTTACAATGACAAACAGCAAATATAAAGAGGCTTAGAACTGTTTGTGAAGTGAATAAACAAACATTTATCAAGATTGTGTCACTATGAGCATTGTCTGTCACATCTCTAAATGTTTTACAAGAACTGCAGCTATGTGATTGTCTGAATGCATTCGGTATACAGTATTTCAATCATGTATACAAATCACCATTTGTATATTCTCCATTTGTACATTTGAGGCAGACAAAGTTAAGGTCTCACAAGGAGAGAAACAAATATAGTGGACAAAGCTATATTTTTAATGAACTACTGAGGCAAAGTAACAGCATTGTTTTATCAAATTTATATGAGGTGTATTGTGTTCAATGTTCGCAACCAGGCAACACAAAAAGGAGCTTTTCAAGTGAGCTCTTTAAGGTACACAAATGTTATGAAGTGTTTTCCATCAAGGATGTGGTTTCACCAATGGGGGTACCTTTTGTAAAAATAGACTAATGCCACCACAGCCTCCCTTTACCAAACTTCACCGGCCTATAACAGTACAAAGCACGTTTACCCTGGTGATCTAGTGGCAGTTACACAAGAGACATTGCAGGAAACAGGGTTAAGAAGTAGGCTCAATGGAATGCCATGACCGATTCCCCAATGTGGGGTCCTTTTTAGACTTAAAAATATAGTGCCATTTCAGCCCCTAGACCTAAATGCCAAGTACAGACCACGTTCACCCTTATGATCTACTGGCAGGTACAGGACAGATTGCAGGAGACCGAGTTAAGAAGTAGGCCCAAAGAAATGCCATGCCCAATTCCCCAATGTGTTGTCCTTTTTGGACTTAAAAATATAGTGCCATCACATCCCACTTGCCCAAAATTCACTGGCCTATAACAGTACTGAGCACGTGCACCCTGGTTATCTAGTGGCAGTTAAAGGACACATTGCAGGAAACAGACTTAAGAAGTAGGCCCAATGTAATGTAATGCCCAATTCCCCAATGTGGGATCCTGCTTTTACAAAATGAAATAGTGCCTCCACAGCACCCATGCCCAAAAATCTCCGGCCTATAAAAGTACTAAGTACGTGCACCCTGGTCATATCGTCGGTGATAAGGAAGAGACATTGCAGGAGACAGAGTTAAGAATTAGGGTGTTATGGACCTGGTGGTTAGGAGCACCCGGAATGACCTGATGAGTAAATTCAAAAACAGGACTAGCTCTGGGTAAGTGGGAACTCTGCTGACCGCAACCCTACTCCTATCACACACAACTAGAAATAGCCGTGGAGTGTACCTAACTCTTCCTAGACACCTCTTCACAGCCTAAGAGCTAACTACACCTAAAGATATAAATAGAGCCTTACCTTGCCTCAGAGAAATTCCCAAAGGTAAAGGCAGACCCCCACATATATTGACTGTGAGTTAAGAGGAAAGTCACAAACACAGGAATGAAACCGGTTTTAGCAAAGGAGGCCAGATTTCACTAAATAGTCAGAGGATAGAAAAGGGATCTATGCGGTCAGCACAAAAGACTACAAAAAACCACGCAGAGTAAGCAAAAAGGCTCCCCACACCGACTCACGGTGTGGAGGTGCCACTCTGCACCCCAGAGCTTCCAGCTAGCAAGGGAACATCATGATAGTAAGCTGGACTAGAAATTAGTAGTAACAACAAATGAACTAGCAAAGACTTAGCTTCTGCTGGAGTAGACAGGTCCTCAGAGAAGTCCAAGAGAGATCTGAACAAATACTGAAACAATGACAGCTGGCATGAAGTAACGATCTGAGTGGAGTTAAATAGGGAAGCAGCATAGCAATAAACGAGAGCAGCTGATAAAGCCAACCTCAGTGACCAGCAGTTCCGCTCGAAGCCACCAGAGGGAGTCCAAGAGCAGAACCAACCAAAGTACCATTCATGACCACAGGAGGGAGTCCGAGAACAGAATTCACAACATTAGGGCCAATGTAGTGGTGTGGGTCTCTGAGACTTTTAATGCAGTGCATGATCTGCCAAACAATTCCCCAATGGGGTACCTTTTTTAAAAATACACTAGTGCCATCGCATGCCCCTAGCCCAAACTTCAACGGCCTATAACAGTACTGAGCACGTTCACCCTGGTGATCTAGTGGCAGGTACATTTTAGATTGCAGTAGACAGTAGTGTTGAGCGATACCGTCCGATACTTGAAAGTATCGGTATCGGAAAGTATCGGCCGATACCGTCACAGTATCGGAATCCAATCCGATACCGATACCCGATACCAATACAAGTCAATGGGACTCATGTATCGGACGGTATCCCTGATGGTTCCCAGGGTCTGAAGGAGAGGAAACTCTCCTTCAGGCCCTGGGAACCATATAAATGTGTAAAAGAAAGAATTAAAATAAAAAATATCGCTATACTCACCTGTCCGACGCAGCCGGGACTTCAGCGAGGGAACCGGCAGCGTTGTTTGTTTAAAAATCGCGCTATTACTTGGTTACGTGAATTCCCGGCTTGTGATTGGTCAGGTCGGCCATGTTGCCGGGACGCGGACCAATCACAGCAAGCCGTGACGAAATTACGTCACGGCTTGCTGTGATTGGTCCGCGTCCCGGCAATATGGCCGCCCTGACCAATCACAAGCCGGGACGTCACGGGAGGCTGGACACGCGCTCATTTTAAAATGGGCGCGTGTCCAGCCTCCCGTGACGTCACGGCTTGTGATTGGTTGCGCCGCGATCAACCAATCACAAGCCGGGAGGCTGGACGCGCTCATTTTGAAATGGGCGCGTGTCCAGCCTCCCGTGACGTCACGGCTTGTGATTGGTTGCGCCGCGATCAACCAATCACAAGCCGGGAGGCTGGACGCGCTCATTTTGAAATGGGCGCGTGTCCAGCCTCCCGGCTTGTGATTGGTTGACCGCGACGCAACCAATCACAAGCCGTGACGTCACGGGAGGCTGGACACGCGCCCTTTTTAAAATGAGCGCGTTTCCAGCCTCCCGTGACGTCACGGCTTGTGATTGGTTAATGGCGGCCATGTTGCCGGGACGCGGACCAATCACAGCAAGCCGTGACGTATTTTCGTCACGGCTTGCTGTGATTGGTCCGCGGCCCGGCAACATGGCCGCCCTGACCAATCACAAGCCGGGACTTCGCGTAACCATGTAAAAGCGGGAATTTTAAACAAACAACGCTGCCGGTTCCTGCGCTGAGGTCCCGGCTGCGTCGGACAGGTGAGTATAGCGATATTTTTTATTTTAATTCTCTATTTTACACATTTTAACATTAATGTTGTTCCGATACCCGATACCCGATACCACAAGAGTATCGGAATCCCGGTATCGGAATTCCGATACAGCAAGTATCGGCCGATACCCGATACTTGCAGCATCGGAATGCTCAACACTAGTAGACAGAGTTAAGAAGTCGGCTCTATGTAATTACATGAACATTTCCCCAATGTGCTGTCATATTCTAAAAAAATAAAAGAGTGCCATCAGAGCACCCTTGGCCAAAATGCACCGTACAGACCACATTCACCCTGGTGATCTACTGGCAGGTACAGGACAGATTGCAGGAGACAGAGTTATGAAGTAGGCCCAATGTAATGTCCTGCCCAATTCCCCAATGTGTTGTCCTTTATTTAAAAAATAAAAGAGTGCCATCACAGCACCCTTGGCCAAAATGCACCGTACAGAGCACGTTCATGCTGGTGATATAGTGGTTCTGGAAGAGGAGGATGAGGATAAGGAGGAGGATAAGAACAAACAGATGAAATTTGGAAGCGTATACCCATGTGTGGTTGTGAAGAGGTGCATGAGAATACACCTCCCCAAAAGAGAGAATGTATTTGAGGTTATGTTTCACTGGTTTCACTTAGTGGTGTACAGAAGTCTTTCCCAATCCAGGCCTTGTTCATTTTTATAAGAGACAGCCTGTCAGCATTTTCAGTTGACAGGCAGATGCGCTTATCTGTTATAATTCCACCAGCGGCACTAAAAACACTCTCTGACAGAATGCTAGCAGCAGGGCAGGCCAGGACCTCCAAGGCGAAGAGAGTCAGTTCATGCCATGTGTTCAGCTTGGATTCCCAGTAATTAAAAGGCACAGAGGGATTACGGAGGACGTTTGTCCGATCTGCAAGGTACTCCCTCACCATCTTCCCAAACATTGCACTTCTTTTGACAGCACCCCTTGCCTCTGTGCTGCCATGATGGGAGGGTCTGAGAAAACTGTCCCAAAACTTGGCCATTGTTCCCCTGCCTGAGCTAGATTGTACTTCTGTGTCTCTCGCTTGGAGTCCTTGGTTGTACAACAAACTCTGATGTCTGCTGCCAGTGTTCTCACATGGGAATTTTCGAAGTAATTCTGCTACAAGGGCCCTGTGGTACTGCAGCATTTTAGTACACCTCTCTGCCTCAGGCAGAAGAGATTGAAAGTTCTCCTTGCAGCATGGGTCTAGAAGTGTCACCTATCAGTAATGAGTGTCATCCAAAATTTTGATAATACGAGGGTCACGTGAAATGCAGCGCAACATAAAGTCAGCCATGCATACCAGACTGCTAATAGGCAAGACTTCTGTGTCCTCACCAACAGGATGACAGACCATGCTGTCCTCCTCCTCCTCATCCTCCTCCTCCCTGTCCTCAAGCCATCCCCGCTGAACAGAAGCTAATACAGATGTACCGTCTATAGCGCATGAAAGTAGCTCCTGTTCTTCCTCCTCCTCCTCCTCATTGCCTACCAATCCACATTGAGAAGACATGAGGCTGGGCTGAGTGTAATCCCCCTGTATGTTTCCTTGCTCCATGTCCTCGTGCTCCGCCTGCAAGGCATCCTCCTTGATTGTGAGCAGAGAGTTTTTCAGAATGCTTAGAAGCAGGATGGTGATGCTAATTATGGCATCATCGCCGCTCACATATTGGAGCAGTCCTCAAAGTTTTAGAGGATGTTACATATGTCTGACATCCATGTCCACTCCTGAGGTCTTATGTGTGGAGTCTAACCAGAAATTCGACGGCCTTGTTGATGTTGGTAGTCAACAACGGCCCTCTTCTGTTCAGAAATCCTTTCCAACATATGCAGCGTAGAGTTCCAGCGCATGGGGACATCACACAACAGTTGGTGAGCTGGAAGCTGAAACCGCTGCTGAAGCATGGCAAGGGCGTCTGAAGCTGTGGCTGACTTTCTAAAATGGGCAGACAGATGGCGTACTTTCACTAGCAGATCCGGCAGCTCCGGGTAGCTTTTCAGAAAACGTTGAACCACGAGGTTAAGCACATGGGCCAAGCAAGGTACGTGTGTGAGCTCACCTTGCGGTGTCATCCAAACATCTGACTGCTCATTCAGCGCTGTCCACAACTCTTCTGCATTGTGCGGTTTGTCACCTATGCAGATTAGCTTCAGCACAGCCTGTTGCCGCTTGGCTGAGGCAGTGCTGCAGTGCTTCCAGCTTCTGACTGATGTGTTGATTTCAGAGATGGAGGATGAAGAGGAGGAGGTGCAGGAGCTGTAGACTGTGGGGGCAACCCTGATTGATGTAGGGCCAGCAATCCTCGGCATGGGGAGGATGTGTTCCATCCCAAGTTCCGACTGGGTCCCGGCTTCCACTATGTTAACCCAGTGTGCCATCATTGAGATGTGCTGTCACTGCCCACAAGCACTTATCCATGTGTCCGTGGTTAGGTGGACTTTCCCGGTAACAGCATTGTTGAGGGCACGGGTAATGTTGTGGTACACATGCTGGTGTAATGCAGGTACGGCACACCGGGAGAAATAGTGGTGACTAGGGACCGAGTACCTTGGGACGGCCGCCGTCATCAGGTTGCGGAAAGCTTCTGTCTCAACAAGCCTAAAAGGCAGCATTTCTAGTGCAAGAAGAAGGGAAATATTAGAATTGAGGACTGTGGCCTGTGGGGCGTTGGCTGGGTATTTCCGCTTGCGTTCCAAAGACTGGGTTATAGACAACTGAATGCTGTGCTGGGACAAGGATGTGAACGCGCTTCCTGATGGTGCTGCTTGACTGTGGGCCACAACAGGTGCAGGGCTAGAGGCATCTTCACATGCACGGTGTACTGGGGATTGGCTTCTACGTAAAACAGTGGAAGAAGCAATGGTGTGACCAGCAGGCAGTGTTCCTGGAGCCTGTGGTTCAGCCCACAAAGTCGGGTGCATTGCTTACATGTACCTGATCATGCTGGTGGTGGTCAGGCAGTTTGTTTTGCTACCCCCGCTGGTGCGGGCATGGCAGGTGCTGCAAATGGCCTGTTTGGGGTTATCAGCAGAGTCTTTAAAAAATAGCCAGACTCGGGAAGATCTCACAGGTGGAATGGCAACTTCACTCATGTTGGTGTTACGGGGAACGGATGCACGCCTTCTGTCTGTGATCACCATACTGCTTCTTTCTGCCTGTTGGGTGGAGATGCCTCCTTCCCCATTTGTGCTGCAGTCCTCGCTATGCATGTCCTTCTTCCAGGTTGGGTTAGTCACTATGTCATCCACCACCTCGTCTTCCACATCCACAGGCAGCAGGCAGTTATGGAGCTTTGGGAAGGATGCAGTGGAAGCAATGGACGCACATACAGTGCCTGCAGGCCTTGCACTGATGTGGATATGCTGTGCCCTGCATGCCTAAAGCTGCAATATCGGGACCCACGAATTAGCCCTAAAAAGGACTGTTGGTTTCTCAGGAGTTGTGGATGTAAGAGTTGCAGACCTACACTACCTCTAAAAACCATGATTCTGACCCTATCTCGGCAGCAGCTCTCCCTACTCTCGCTAAAACAGGAACAGAATGCGGCAAGCAGTGCAGCGTCAGGCCTCTTACACTCGGGATGATGCTGTACAGCCCAGCCAATCACTGCACGACCACAACAAAGATGGCTGCGGCATTTCATGGCCTGGCAGACAATCCCTGCACCGTGATTGTGTCTTTAAAGTCTGCCAAAACTGCTGGGTGGAGACTGTAGTTACCGCCAAATAATGCCGGAAAGTCTCGCTGCTTGGCGAGTTCCCCGATACTCGCGCGAGTAACGAATAGCGGCGAGCACATTCACTCATCACTAGTATTAACCTCAAACCACCATAGATCACTTATTGTTGTGAATTTGCTTTTTGCTCCCTCTAGTGGTTACTAGTTTTTTGACTCTGGTTTTTCTGTCATTCCTTTTATCCGCACCTGGGTCATTAGTTAGGGGTGTTGCTATATAAGCTCCCTGGACCTTCAGTTCAATGCCTGGCAACGTAGTTATCAGAGCTAGTCTGCTGTGCTCTTGTCTACTGATCCTGGTTCCAGTTATATCAGCTAAGTCTGCCTTTTGCTTTTTGCTATTTGTTTTGGTTTTGTATTTTTGTCCAGCTTGTTCCAAATCTATATCCTGACCTTTGCTGGAAGCTCTAGGGGGCTGGTGTTCTCCCCCCGGACCGTTAGACGGTTCGGGGGTTCTTGAATTTCCAGTGTGGATTTTGATAGGGTTTTTGTTGACCATATAAGTTACCTTTCTTTATTCTGCTATCAGTAAGCGGGCCTCTCTGTGCTAAACCTGGTTCATTTCTGTGTTTGTCATTTCCTCTTACCTCACCGTCATTATTTGTGGGGGGCTTCTATCCAGCTTTGGGGTCCCCTTCTCTGGAGGCAAGAAAGGTCTTTGTTTTCCTCTACTAGGGGTAGCTAGATTCTCCGGCTGGCGCGTGTCATCTAGAATCAACGTAGGAATGATCCCCGGCTACTTCTAGTGTTGGCGTTAGGAGTAGATATATGGTCAACCCAGTTACCACTGCCCTATGAGCTGGATTTTTGTATTCTGCAGACTTCCACGTTCCTCTGAGACCCTCGCCATTGGGGTCATAACAGTTTGCCAGGCCAGTATTAAATGTTTAATGCATTGCAGAAGAGGGATTATAAGAAAGAAGATTCTGAGTTTTTTTTTTTTCTTCTTCCCCTTTACCTCAGAGTGGCTATGCTTGCTGCAGACATGAATGTCCAGACCTTGATTACAAGTGTGGACCAGCTGGCTACTCGTGTGCAGGGCATACAAGACTATGTTATCAGAAATCCTAGGTCAGAACCTACAATACCGATTCCTGAACTGTTTTCCGGAGACAGGTTTAAGTTTAGGAATTTCGTGAATAATTGTAAATTGTTTTTGTCCCTGAGACCCTGTTCATCTGGAGATTCTGCTCAGCAAGTAAAAATTGTTATTTCGTTCTTACGGGGCGACCCTCAGGATTGGTCTTTTTCGCTGGCGCCAGGAGATCCGGCATTGGCTGATCTTGATGCGTTTTTTCTGGCGCTCGGTTTACTTTATGAGGAACCCAATCTTGAGATTCAGGCAGAAAAGGCCTTGCTGGCTATGTCTCAGGGGCAGGACGAGGCTGAAGTGTATTGCCAAAAATTTCGGAAATGGTCCGTGCTGACACATTGGAACGAGTGTGCACTGGCCGCTAATTTTAGAAATGGCCTTTCTGAAGCCATTAAGAATGTTATGGTGGGTTTTCCCATTCCCACAGGTCTGAATGATACTATGGCACTGGCTATTCAAATTGACCGGCGGTTGCGGGAGCGCAAAACCGCAAATTCCCTCATGGTGTTGTCTGAACAGACACCTGATTTAATGCAATGTGATAGAATCCTGACTAGAAATGAGCGGAAAATTCATAGACGCCGGAATGGCTTGTGCTACTACTGTGGTGATTCTACACATGTTATCTCAGCATGCTCTAAACGTATAGCTAAGGTTGTTAGTCCTGTCACCGTTGGTAATTTGCAACCTAAATTTATTCTGTCTGTAACTTTGATTTGCTCACTGTCTTCTTATCCTGTCATGGCATTTGTAGATTCAGGTGCTGCCCTGAGTCTTATGGATCTCTCATTTGCTAAGCGCTGTGGTTTTACTCTTGAACCATTAGAAAATCCTATTCCTCTTAGGGGTATTGATGCTACACCATTGGCAGCAAATAAACCGCAGTATTGGACACAGGTTACCATGTGCATGACTCCTGAACACCGCGAGGTGATACGTTTCCTGGTTTTACATAAAATGCATGATTTGGTTGTTTTAGGGCTGCCATGGTTACAGACCCATAATCCAGTCCTGGACTGGAAGGCTATGTCAGTCTCAAGTTGGGGCTGTCGTGGTATTCATGGGGATTCCCTGCCTGTGTCTATTGCTTCTTCTACGCCTTCGGAAGTTCCGGAGTATTTGTCTGATTATCAGGATGTCTTCAGTGAGTCTGAGTCCAGTGCACTGCCTCCTCATAGGGACTGTGACTGTGCTATAGATTTGATCCCAGGCAGTAAATTTCCTAAGGGAAGACTGTTTAATCTGTCGATACCTGAACATACCGCTATGCGTTCATATATCAAGGAGTCTCTGGAGAAAGGACATATTCGTCCGTCTTCTTCCCCTCTTGGTGCGGGATTCTTTTTTGTGGCAAAAAAGGACGGATCTTTGAGACCTTGTATTGATTATCGGCTTTTAAATAAGATCACTGTCAAATTTCAGTATCCTTTACCGCTGTTGTCTGACTTGTTTGCCCGGATTAAGGGTGCCAAGTGGTTCACCAAGATAGACCTTCGTGGTGCGTACAATCTTGTGCGCATTAAGCAAGGTGATGAATGGAAAACCGCATTCAATACGCCCGAAGGTCATTTTGAGTACTTGGTGATGCCTTTTGGGCTCTCCAATGCGCCTTCAGTTTTTCAGTCCTTTATGCATGACATTTTCCGGAAGTATCTGGATAAATTTTTGATTGTTTATCTGGATGATATTTTGTTTTTTTCTGATAATTGGGATTCGCATGTGGAGCAGGTCAGGTTGGTCTTTAAAATTTTGCGTGAAAATTCTTTGTTTGTCAAGGGCTCAAAGTGTCTCTTTGGTGTACAGAAGGTTCCCTTTTTGGGGTTCATTTTTTCCCCTTCTGCTGTGGAGATGGACCCAGTCAAGGTCCGAGCTATTCTTGATTGGACTCAGCCCTCGTCAGTTAAGAGTCTTCAGAAGTTCTTGGGCTTCGCTAACTTCTACCGTCGTTTTATCGCTAATTTTTCTAGCATTGTGAAACCTTTGACGGATATGACCAAGAAGGGCTCCGATGTAGCTAACTGGGCTCCTGCTGCCGTGGAGGCTTTCCAGGAGTTGAAACGCCGGTTTACTTCGGCGCCTGTTTTGTGCCAGCCTGACGTCTCACTTCCCTTTCAGGTTGAGGTGGATGCTTCGGAGATTGGGGCAGGGGCCGTTTTGTCGCAGAGAGGCCCTGGTTGCTCTGTTATGAAACCTTGTGCCTTTTTCTCTAGGAAGTTTTCGCCTGCCGAGCGAAATTATGATGTGGGCAATCGGGAGTTGTTGGCCATGAAATGGGCATTTGAGGAGTGGCGTCATTGGCTCGAGGGTGCTAAGCATCGTGTGGTGGTCTTGACTGATCACAAAAATCTGATGTATCTCGAGTCTGCTAAACGCCTTAATCCGAGACAGGCCCGCTGGTCATTGTTTTTCTCCCGCTTTGATTTTGTTGTCTCGTATTTACCAGGTTCAAAGAATGTGAAGGCCGATGCTCTTTCTAGGAGCTTTGTGCCTGATGCTCCTGGAGTCGCGGATCCTGTTGGTATTCTTAAAGATGGAGTTATCTTGTCAGCTATTTCTCCGGATCTGCGACGTGTGTTGCAGAGATTTCAGGCTGATAGGCCTGAGTCTTGTCCACCTGACAGACTGTTTGTCCCGGATAAGTGGACCAGCAGAGTCATTTCCGAGGTTCATTCCTCGGTGTTGGCAGGTCACCCGGGAATTTTTGGCACCAGAGATCTGGTGGCCAGGTCCTTTTGGTGGCCTTCCTTGTCAAGGGATGTGCGGTCATTTGTGCAGTCCTGTGGGACTTGTGCTCGAGCTAAGCCTTGCTGTTCTCGTGCCAGCGGTTTGCTCTTGCCCTTGCCTGTCCCGAAGAGACCTTGGACACATATCTCCATGGATTTCATTTCTGATCTTCCGCTATCTCAGGGCATGTCCGTTATCTGGGTGATATGTGATCGCTTCTCTAAGATGGTCCATTTGGTTCCTTTGCCTAAGCTGCCTTCCTCTTCCGATCTGGTTCCTGTATTTTTCCAGAACGTGGTTCGTTTGCACGGCATCCCTGAGAATATTGTGTCAGACAGAGGATCCCAGTTCGTTTCCAGGTTCTGGCGATCCTTTTGTAGTAGGATGGGCATTGATTTGTCGTTTTCGTCTGCTTTCCATCCTCAGACTAATGGACAGACGGAGCGAACCAATCAGACTTTGGAGGCTTATTTGAGGTGTTTTGTCTCTGCTGATCAGGACGATTGGGTGACATTCTTGCCGTTGGCTGAGTTTGCCCTTAATAATCGGGCTAGTTCCGCCACCTTGGTTTCGCCTTTTTTCTGCAACTCTGGTTTCCATCCTCGCTTTTCTTCGGGTCATGTGGAGCCTTCTGACTGTCCTGGGGTGGATTCTGTGGTGGATAGGTTGCAGCAGATCTGGAATCATGTGGTGGACAACTTGAAGTTGTCACAGGAGAAGGCTCAGCGCTTTGCCAACCGCCGCCGCGGTGTGGGTCCCCGACTACGCGTTGGGGATTTGGTATGGCTTTCTTCCCGCTTTGTTCCTATGAAGGTCTCCTCTCCCAAATTTAAACCTCGTTTTATTGGGCCTTACAAGATATTGGAAATCCTTAATCCTGTATCTTTTCGTCTGGATCTTCCTGTGTCGTTTGCTATTCACAATGTATTTCATAGGTCCTTGTTGCGGCGGTACATTGTGCCTGTAGTTCCTTCTGCTGAGCCTCCTGCTCCGGTGTTGGTTGAGGGCGAGTTGGATTACGTGGTGGAGAAGATCTTGGATTCTCGCCTCTCCAGGCGGAGGCTTCAGTACCTGGTCAAGTGGAAGGGCTATGGTCAGGAGGATAATTCCTGGGTGGTCGCCTCTGATGTTCATGCGGCCGATTTAGTTCGTGCCTTTCATGCCGCTCATCCTGATCGCCCTGGTGGTCGTGGTGAGGGTTCGGTGACCCCTCACTAAGGGGGGGGTACTGTTGTGAATTTGCTTTTTGCTCCCTCTAGTGGTTACTAGTTTTTTGACTCTGGTTTTTCTGTCATTCCTTTTATCCGCACCTGGGTCGTTAGTTAGGGGTGTTGCTATATAAGCTCCCTGGACCTTCAGTTCAATGCCTGGCAACGTAGTTATCAGAGCTAGTCTGCTGTGCTCTTGTCTACTGATCCTGGTTCCAGTTATATCAGCTAAGTCTGCCTTTTGCTTTTTGCTATTTGTTTTGGTTTTGTATTTTTGTCCAGCTTGTTCCAAATCTATATCCTGACCTTTGCTGGAAGCTCTAGGGGGCTGGTGTTCTCCCCCCGGACCGTTAGACGGTTCGGGGGTTCTTGAATTTCCAGTGTGGATTTTGATAGGGTTTTTGTTGACCATATAAGTTACCTTTCTTTATTCTGCTATCAGTAAGCGGGCCTCTCTGTGCTAAACCTGGTTCATTTCTGTGTTTGTCATTTCCTCTTACCTCACCGTCATTATTTGTGGGGGGCTTCTATCCAGCTTTGGGGTCCCCTTCTCTGGAGGCAAGAAAGGTCTTTGTTTTCCTCTACTAGGGGTAGCTAGATTCTCCGGCTGGCGCGTGTCATCTAGAATCAACGTAGGAATGATCCCCGGCTACTTCTAGTGTTGGCGTTAGGAGTAGATATATGGTCAACCCAGTTACCACTGCCCTATGAGCTGGATTTTTGTATTCTGCAGACTTCCACGTTCCTCTGAGACCCTCGCCATTGGGGTCATAACAACTTATCTTTCAAATGCAAAAAATGTGTTAGTAGTTTCAAAATTTAGGAAGATCTATATAACTTGGTGAACGTTGCCCAATTATGTTTCCCCATTGTTGAAACTAACACAGTTGGAAGCCCTCTTGAAAAATCCATTCTTATTCTTGATGTCACTACATTAATAGCATAGGCTTACCTTGGGGATGTCGTGGTTATGAAAGTTCACATGCCTTGCGGTGGATCGAACTACACCCATTGGGAGGACATCACTATATCTCTGTATCTCATGTAGGAAAGTATTTGTATAAGGCATATGGTCACAGCCGTATTTGCCACTAGGCACTTGAGGGCACCTCCCGACCGACCGCCCACCGGCCATCCGCTCGCCCGCCTGCATGCCTCCCACCCTCCTTGAAGACGTCATACTCACCCTGCTCCAGCAATGCCTGGTCTCAGCGCCTGCAGCTCGTCCTGAGTGAGCGGTCACATGGTACCGCTCATTAAGATCATGAATATGGGCATATGAGCGGTACCACATGACCGCTCATGCACGAAGAAGGTGCTGCGCCTGGAGTCGGGACAGTGATAGAGGGTTGTTCGGCGCGACCATGCGGTGTGGGAAAAGTGAGTATGAAGGACGGGGGGATGGGGGACAAGGGATGGGGGGATGAAGGAGGACAGGGAGCCAAGCCATGCAAGATGGGAGCAGGAGCGGGGGGGGTTGAGAGATGAGCCATGAATACAGGAGGGAGGAATATGAGCCATGCATACAGGAGGGGGGAATATGAGCCATGTATACAGGAGGGGGGAATATGAGCCACGCATATAGGATGGGATGGGGGGGAGATGAGCCATGCATAGAGAAGAGGTGGGTGGGGATATGAGCCATGCATATGGGATGGGAGGGAGATGAGCCATGCATACAGGAGGGGGGATATGAGCCATGCATACAGGATGGGATGGGAGGTAGATGAGCCATGCATACAGGATCGGGGGAGATGGGCCATGCATACAAGATGGGAGGGGGCATTATACAGTATTGAGCATCATGTGGGGTCATTATACACTATAGAGCATCATGTGTGGCCATTATATGGTATTGAGCATCATGTGGGTTCATTATACAGTATGGAGCATCATGTGTGGCCATTATACAGTATAGAGCATCATGTGTGGCCATTATACAGTATTGAGCATCATGTGTGGCCATTATACAGTATGGCGCATCATGTGTGGCCATTATACAGTATGGAGCATTGTGGGGCCATTATACAGTATGGAGCATCATGTGTGGCCATTATACAGTATGGAGCATCATGTGGGGTCATTATACAGTATGGAGCATCATGTGTGGCCACTATACAGTATAGAGCATCATGTGTGGCCATTATACAGTATTGAGCATCATGTGTGGCCATTATACAGTATGGAGCATCATGTGTGTCTATTATACAGTATAGAGCATCATGTGTGGCCATTATAAAGTATGGAGCATCATGTGTGGCCATTATACAGTATTGAGCATCATGTGTGGCCATTATACAGTATTGGCAGAAAACAAGAAAAAGCCTACTGGTAAATATGCACACCAATAATATAAGTAACATGAATAAAATACAAAACTGCTTTTATTTAGACAATCCAATAACATCACATACAGTTAAAACACAATTAAAAAAATTACATCATCCATAATACACAAAGGTAGAGATCAAATGACAATATGTGCTGTGTGAAGGTCCCCCCACATAAAGCGTACCCTTACCCCAAACTACTGGCTCATGGGAGAATGCAAGCCGAAAAAAGGGGGCCTATATACCGTGCTGAATGGCCACACGCCGAAAGGCTATGTAAAACTGATGTGTAGCCATGACCCTAATGGCACAATGCAGGGCCAGACAGAATGGGGAAGGGAAAGGAAAAAGGGAAATAAAGGGTTAAAAATAACCCATGCAATGAAAGGACCAGCTAGATCTCAGAACTGTAAGAGGAGGAAACCCTCCATACAAATACAACCTGGTGTAATATGGCGATGCCGACGCGTATCGCCTGGCAAGCAGGCTTCCTCAGGGACATCTTCCCTGAGGAAGCCTGCTTGCCAGGCGATACGCGTCGGCATCGCCATATTACACCAGGTTGTATTTGTATGGAGGGTTTCCTCCTCTTACAGTTCTGAGATCTAGCTGGTCCTTTCATTGCATGGGTTATTTTTAACCCTTTATTTCCCTTTTTCCTTTCCCTTCCCCATTCTGTCTGGCCCTGCATTGTGCCATTAGGGTCATGGCTACACATCAGTTTTACATAGCCTTTCGGCGTGTGGCCATTCAGCACGGTATATAGGCCCCCTTTTTTCGGCTTGCATTCTCCCATGAGCCAGTAGTTTGGGGTAAGGGTACGCTTTATGTGGGGGGACCTTCACACAGCACATATTGTCATTTGATCTCTACCTTTGTGTATTATGGATGATGTAATTTTTTTAATTGTGTTTTAACTGTATGTGATGTTATTGGATTGTCTAAATAAAAGCAGTTTTGTATTTTATTCATGTTACTTATATTATTGGTGTGCATATTTACCAGTAGGCTTTTTCTTGTTTTCTGTCTCAGTTTAACTACTGATTTTGCACCCATCATTTGTCTTATTGTTATATGGCGGTGCACCCATACCCTGTCTATTCATTATACAGTATTGAGCATCATGTAGGGCCATTATACAGCATGTGGAGCACTGCATAGCCATTATACAGTATGGAGCATCATGTGTGGCCATTATACAGTATCGAGCACTGTGTGCCCAAATTTTTTTGTTTATAATTATTGTTTATGAAGCAGTGTGATCAGCAGTGCTAAATGGGTGTGGTTGGGACGTGGATATCGGTGCAACTAGTTGTGAAATGGGTGTGGTCAGAGGTGTGGCCTAAAATTTGCAGCGGCGCACTACGTGCGCCGCAAACTTATACCTCTTTCCCTTCTTCAAAAGTTGGGAGGTATGGTACCGCATTTACCAGACCACAGCAAGTGCCGCAAATTCCATAGGGAATGAATGAAGCCAAACGCAGTGTTGCTGTAAGTGATCCGTTACGCGGCAGATGCAGAAAAACTGCCCGATCTGCTGCAAAAGGCGACTTTCACATCAGGGATTCTTTCCAAAGTCACTGTCGATAGTGTCATACTCACCAAAGTGGGAGGCAGAAATAAAAGTTCCTAGGGCAGCATAAACTCTAAATACGGCCCTGCATATGGTTCCTGTCATCTGCCCTGGGCTCCTTCTCTCGTCCAATCACTTTGTCAATCTCCTTATGTGCTTTATCTGTAGGTTAATAAATAAAATGTACAGATAGTCGGCTTATGCTGTTTCAAGCTTCTACAATGTCTTGCATAGAAATGAAAACCGATGGAGATAGATACAAAATGAAAAGGAATCAATATCAGATAATTAGTTTTGGGCAGATTCACTTTAATCAGTAAAAATTTTGTCCAGTCGGCCAGCATTTTGCTGGATTCATGCAAATTAAAGCGAAAAACGTTAAACATTTCATGGAATCTGAAGTTTTTAGCAACTTTGGCTCAAATTTTATTAATCAAGATATGATTTGCTCATCTGAAATTAGCAATAATAATTGAAGATGATTTTCACTTCGGCAACTCAAAAATGGTTATGCAATATCAGTTGGATATTATTTACTGTATGGTATTCATAAAAGAATGGAAAGGTTGAAGGGTTTTCAGGATTACAATATTGTTAGCATATCATAAATATAAGTCCTCAATATCAGATCAATGAGAGTCTAATTCTCAGTTCAGGCACTCAACTCTTTGAGGGGGAATGGTGAGTTAGCCAATACATCATCTCCAAATTATAGATATGAATTTTTCATTTTTCATTTTATCCTCCTATTTTGCAAAAATCTATTAATGTCTTTGAAATAATATGTCATAACCTGAAAATATATTGCAGCCATGTGAATGACAATTACCACTGTGAGGAGTTTTCTAGGGACATATTGGGTTGTCCTGAATCTGTTTCGAAAGGCCATCTTGAACATTTAAAGGGAATATATGGAGTTACCAGATCCAGATAATATACACCTGACTACTTACCTTGTATCTCAGGATACTTTGCAAGTATTAAGAAACCAAAGTTTACTGTAATTGCAGTAGTCTCAACACCACCAGGGAACATGTTATATATAGTTGCAACAAGATTTGGTATGGTAAAAGCTGTATTGTCATTCTTCTCTTCCTGTAAAAAAACAACCCAAAGGTTTCAATCTTTCAATTCATTTTTCTTGAGTACAACTTGACCATGGAGAACATAAAGGGAGTCTGTAAAGGGAGTCTGTAAGCAAAATTTGACTATGTAAATCAAGTGCAGTCGGTCAGCCCATCTTTGGCATGGTAGACCAGGAGAGTGCACCTCCACACCACAGTTGTCAATGAAGGAGGACAGGGGTGGAGTTGGATACAAAACAAGTAGATGTGAAGGTTCACTGAACTGCTAGCCATGCAAAAGGTGCACTGATGTGATGAGCGAGTGCACTCGCTCAGGTGACCTCCGAGTATTTATGACTGCTCGGAGATTTAGTTTTCATCCCGGCAGCTGAATGATTTACAGCTATTAGCCTGCTTAATTACATGTGGGGATTCCCTAGCAACCAGGCAACCCCCACATGTATTCAGCCTGTCTAGCAGCTGTAAATCATTCAGCTGCCCCCAATGAAAACTAAATCTCCGAGCAGTCATAAATACTCGGAGGTCACCCGAGCATGCTCGGGAAAACCCGAGCAAAGAGTACACTCGCTCATCACTATTAGTTTTGAATGCGATGCTACCCTAAAAGTTTTTAAGTAATGCTGTAATGTGTCAATATATTTTACTTCATATGTAATATAATCATATTTTGGATCTTGGACCCAGAACAAAGTTCTACAGAGTGAAGAGAAAGCAGTCGCAATTGGGCCCTGGTGCCTGAGGAGACCCAACAGTGCTATCATGTGTTTCAGATTTTGCATTGAGACTGAATAAGGATGATGGGCTGTTTTTTATAGTTCTGTCCATATAGACATAAAACAATGGTTGTGGTTGGAGATGAACAAATTTATTCATGTCTAGTGTTGAGCGATACCTTCCGATATTTGAAAGTATCGGTATCGGATTGTATCGGCCGATATCCGAAAAATATCGGATATCGCCGATACCAATACAAGTCAATGGGACACAAATATCGAAGTGATCCTGGATGGTTCCCAGGGTCTGAAGGAGAGGAAACTCTCCTTCAGGCCCTGGGATCCATATTCATGTGTAAAATAAAGAATAAAAATAAAAAATAGGGATATACTCACACTCTGACGCGCCCTGGTAGTAACCGCTGCAACCGGCAGCCTCCGTTCCTAAGAATGAGCGAGTGAAGGACCTTCGATGACGTGGCGGCTTGTGATTGGTCGCGTGACCACTCATGTGACCGCTCACGCGACCAATCACAAGACCGCGACGTCATCGCAGGTCCTTCACTCGCTCATTCTTAGGAATGGAGGCTGCCGGTTGCAGCGGTTACTACCAGGGCGCGTCAGAGGGTGAGTATATCCCTATTTTTTATTTTTATTCTTTATTTTACACATGAATATGCATTCCGATCCCGATTCCCGATTTCGCAAAAATATCGGAACTCAGTATCGGAATTCCGATACCGCAAATATCGGCCGATACCCGATACTTGCGTTATCGGAATGCTCAACACTATAATCATGTCTAATTTAATTCTCAATTACAAAAATTTGCATTCTTAGAACATAGATTTTTTTCAATTCACTCTACGTGAATTCAGGAAAATGGCACCAAGCTTCAGCTGCCATTTTGCTGATCAGCAGACAGCAAGGCAAAACCATAAAAAAAATAGAACACACGTCTTTGCTCACCTGTCCCCATAGCCTCATTTTTCTCCTTCTCTATTCCCCTTATCCCATTGCATGCATCCTGTTGTCTTCAATCCAGTCCATGGCTTCCATCTTGATCTCTCCCTATGATGTCTCAACACACAGTGTTTTCATTCAGATGTATAGCTGAAGTGGAGCCACAGCCAGGACTGAAGAAACTGAAGAGGACACAGAACAGAGGAAAAGAAGAGGAGCTGAGGACCAAACTGCAGGCTCTGGAGACAGCACCTCTAGTGAATAATTATTTTTTTTATTTACTCCCAATTAGGGTTGAGCGACTTTCATTTTTTTAAGATCGAGTCGGGTTTTGTGAAACCCGATTTTGTCCAGAGTCGAGTCGAGTGCAGTCGGCCGATTATCGCGAAAAGTCGGGGATCGACCGAAACACGAAACCCAATGCAAGTCAATGGGGAAGCATAGTCGGCAGTGAGTGGAGGCCAGGAAAACACCTACAGTGCCCATTTTAATGCTAAAAAATCCACTCTTGTTTCTGAAGCTTGTCAATCTTAATTAACTTTATAATAATAGTTGGGCATTGGAACTTGGGGGTCATTTTGCAAAAGTTGTTGAGGGTAGGGCTGGTTCAAGCTTTTAGTGGGCCCAGGAAACGTGGACTACGTCACGGCGGTGGAGCAGGGAGAGGTAAGTATGTCAAGTTTGCAAGTGCTGTGATCCTAAGCAAGCAGGGAGGCCCCCTCGTTGGCATTGGCACTGGCACAGGGCCCCTCAAAGTACAGCGGTGTGTTTGCACGGCGGGGGCGCCTCCCACCAGCAGCGACACTTTTGCGTACTCTGAGGGGCCCTGTGCCAGTGACGTCGCCAACGAGTATGCCCCCCCACCTGATGAAGGAACCTGCACTTTCATCTGCACCTTCCTCTTTGTCCCTGTGTAAGGTGGTATAACATGCGGGAAGGGGAACCTTACTTTCAGCAGGGTCAGATTCTGGCTGTGTAGAGTGCAAGGGGAATGTAGTGGTCTAGGTCAATGTACCAGCAGACTCATCTAGCAGTGGCTGGGGAATGGGCAGGATGAGGAGGAAACAGATATAGGGCCAAAGAATAAAGTAGGCTAAATGCAGTTCAAAATTGGTAACAGGACTAAACAGGCGGCATCGCTTTGTTGAGTGGAGTAGCAAACCCAGGAGCAGCAGACACTGTTTTAAGGGCCCAAACACACTAATAGGCCAAATGCAGTTTAATATTTGCTACTGTAGGCCAAAAGCCAGAAGGTTGAAGCTCAGCTTTATTCAGTTGAGGACAACACCAGGCAGGGGCAGACACCGTTAGTAGGCCGGAACCACCAATTTTTTTAAAAAACAGCACTTAATGAGAGCCAGAAGGTAGAAGCTCAGCTTTATTCAGTTGAGGACAAACACCAGGGAGCAGCAAACAGAGGTATTAGGCCCCATCCAGCAATTAAAAAAAAAAAAAAAAAAAGCTTAATAAGAGCCAGAAGGTAGAAGCTCAGCTTTATTCAGTTGAGGACAACACCAGGCAGGGGCAGACACCGTTAGTAGGCCCTAAACACCATTTTTTTTATAAAATAGCTTAATCAGAGCCAGAAGGTAGAAGCTCAGCTTTGTTCAGTTGAGGACAACACCAGGCAGGGGCAGACACCATTAGTAGGCCCATAACCACCTATTTTTAAAAGCACAGCACTTAAAGAGAGCAAGAAGGTGGAAACTCAGCTTTGTTCAGTGGAGGACAACACCAGGCAGGGGCAGACACTGTTAGTAGGCCGGAACTAACAATCTTTTAAAAAACAGCACTTAATGAGAGCCAGAAGGTAGAAGCTCAGCTTTATTCAGTTGAGGACAACACCAGGCAGGGGCAGACACCGTTAGTAGGCCGGAACCACCAATTTTTTAAAAAACAGCACTTAATGAGAGCCAGAAGGTGGAAGCTCAGCTTTGTTCAGTGGAGGACAACACCAGGCAGGGGCAGACACCGTTAGTAGGCCCATAACCACCTATTTTTAAAAACACAGCACTTAAAGAGAGCCAGAAGGTGGAAGCTCAGCTTTGTTCAGTGGAGGACAACACCAGGCAGGGGCAGACACCGTTAGTAGGCCGGAACCAACAATCTTTTAAAAAACAGCACTTAATGAGAGCCAGAAGGTGGAAGCTCAGATTTATTCATTTGAGGACAACTTGAATTAGGGACTGCAGACAGACTTACCAGGCTGTCCCCTGTGTGGACCATGCATCCAATACATTAACCCATTGCACCACAAAGGACACGTAACCTTCCGTGGCCATGCCTACAGGTCCATGTGTCTGTTGTCAGGTGTACCTTTGGACTCACAGATTGACAGAATGCAAGGACAATGTGGTCTTTAACATGCTGGTGGAGGGGTGGGATGGCTTTTCTCGCAAAAGAATTGTCAACTGGGTAGCTCATAGCGTGGTACAGCGTAGTCCATCATGGCTTTATTAATATTAAATAAAATAAAAAAAATAGGCTCTATGCACTGTAAAATAGGTTCCAGGGGTACACGGGCAGCAGTGGTCTGGTCAGTGGAGGCCTAGTGGAAGGAGGGACCGCAGACAGGCTTCGAAGGCCTAACATAATAAAATGGGCTGGCTGTAGGCACTTTATAATTGGTTCCAGGGGTACACGGGCAGCAGTGGTCTGGTCAGTGGAGGCCTAGTGGAAGGAGGGACCGCAGACAGGCTTCGAAGGCCTAACATAATAAAATGGGCAGGCTGTAGGCACTTTATAATTGGTTCCAGGGGTACACGGGCAGCAGTGGTCTGGTCAGTGGAGGCCTAGTAGAAGGAGGGACCGCAGACAGGCTTCGAAGGCCTAACATAATAAAATGGGCAGGCTGTAGGCACTTTATAATTGGTTCCAGGGGTACACGGGCAGCAGTGGTCTGGTCAGTGGAGGCCTAGTGGAAGGAGGGACCACAGACAGGCTTCGAAGGCCTAACATAATAAAATGGGCAGGCTGTAGGCACTTTATAATTGGTTCCAGGGGTACACGGGCAGCAGTGGTCTGGTCAGTGGAGGCCTAGTGGAAGGAGGGACCGCAGACAGGCTTTGAAGGCCTAACATAATAAAATGGGCAGGCTTTATGCACTGTAAAATAGGTTCCAGGGGTACACGGGCAGCAGTGGTCTGGTCAGTGCAGGCCTAGTGGAAGGAGGGACCGCAGACAGGCTTCGAAGGCCTAACATAATAAAATGGCCAGGCTCTATGCACTGTAAAATAGGTTCCAGGGGTACACGGGCAGCAGTGGTCTGGTCAGTGGAGGCCTAGTGGAAGGAGGGACCGCAGACAGGCTTCAAAGGCCTAACATAATAAAATGGGCTGGCTGTAGGCACTTTATAATTGGTTCCAGGGGTACACGGGCAGCAGTGGTCTGGTCAACGGAGGCCGATTGTAATGAGTGTCTGCCAGTTAGTAGTCCAAAACAACAAATAAATGTGAATGTCTCGCATTAAAACAAAACAAAAACACTAAAGGGTGCAATCATTAGGTTCAGGGGTGGGATCCTCTGCGTTGTTTCAGACCTACTAATTTAGCGCAAAGTATTTACTGTGGTAAATAGAGGACACTGCCCCTGACTATGTTAAGTACCATCATACATGTCAACACAATGGTATTGTCAGTGGCAGGTATGGAAGGATGTCAGCGCATAGACTAAACATTGGTGGAAGTGTGAGAGATAACTGTGGAAGTGGTAGAGCAATGTTTGACCTGGGGGTGGGTGAACTCTCTTGTGGCCGGCGGTACAGGTCCAGGGCCCCTCATGTTACAACAGTGTGTCTGACGTTGGGTGCGCACCACCACCGCCAGAGACACTTTATTGTACTATGAGGGACCCAGTAGCAATGCCGTCGACCAAAAGCGAGCACACCCACCTCTTCAGACAAACAGCAGTCTCACGGGTGCTTGCGCCAAGTCGCGATACCACGGCCCCGTGTGGGGAGTTTGGCCATTTAGGGAGGTGTAAACATGTCGTATGCTGGACAATCAGCTGCAGCAAATTAGACATTAGAAAAGTAATTCACAGTAGTCCACAGGCAAGAGCTTTTCATAGGAAAGCTAGGTGTCGGCCGGGCAAGGTGGGGCAAAAGATTTCGAAATCCAGTTGTGGTTCATTTTAATGAATGTTAGATCATCAACATTTTGGGTAGCCAGACGAGTCCTTTTTTCGGTTAATATTGAACCTGCAGCACTGAATACTCTTTCTGATAGGACACTAGCTGCCGGGCAAGCAAGCTCCTGCAATGCATATTCTGCCAATTCTGGCCAGGTGTCTAACCAGTAATCAAATGGGAATGACGGTTGAGGGAGAACATCGATAAGGGATGAAAAATAGTTAGTAACCATACTGGACAAATGTTGTCTCCTGTCACTTTCAATTGATGCAGCAGTACCTGTCCTGTCTGCGGTCATAGCAAAATCACTCCACAACCTGGTCAGAAAACCCCTCTGTCCAACGCCACTTCTGATGTGTGCACCCCTAACACTCCTAGTCTGCTGGCCCCTGGAGCTCGTGTGAGAACGATCACGTGCGCTGTGTGCTGGGAATGCCTGAAGCAAACGGTCAACAAGAGTTGATTGTTTGGTTGTTAATATTAGTTCCAAGTTCTCATGTGGCATAATATTTTGCAATTTGCCTTTATAGCGTGGATCAAGGAGGCAGGCCAACCAGTAATCGTCATCGTTCATCATTTTCGTAATGCGTGTGTCCCTTTTTAGGATACGTAAGGCATAATCCGCCATGTGGGCCAAAGTTCCAGTTGTCAAATCTCTGGTTGTGATTGGTTGAGGGGCAGTTTCAGGCAAATCTACGTCCCTTGTGTCCCTCAAAAAACCAGAACCCGGCCTTGCAACGCAACCAATTTCCAGTGCCCCGGGAAAGCTTCCTCATTAAAAATATACTCATCCCCATCATCCTCCTCGTCCTCCACCTCCTCTTCGCCGGCTACCTCGTCCTGTACACTGCCCTGACCAGACAATGGCTGACTGTCATCAAGGCATTCCTCTTCCTCTGGTGCAGACGCCTGATCCTTTATGTGCGTCAAACTTTGCATCAGCAGACACATTAGGGGGAAGCTCATGCTTATTATGGCGTTGTCTGCACTAACCAGCCGTGTGCATTCCTCAAAACACTGAAGGACTTGACACATGTCTTGTATCTTCGACCACTGCACACCAGACAACTCCATCTTCCATGGTCTGCCATCCTACTGCCTGCCCGTGTATGTGTATCCTCCCACAAAAACATAACAGCCCGCCTCTGTTGGCACAGTCTCTGAAGCATGTGCAGTGTTGAGTTCCACCTTGTTGCAACGTCTATGATTAGGCGATGCTGGGGAAGGTTCAAAGACCGCTGATAGGTCTGCATACGGCTGGAGTGTACAGGCGAACGTCGGATATGTGAGCAAAGTCCATGCACTTTGAGGAGCAGGTCGGAGAACCCAGGATAAGTTTTCAATAAGCACTGCACCACCAGGTTTAAGGTGTGAGCCAGGCAAGGAATGTGTTTCAGTTGGGAAAGGGAGATGGCAGCCATGAAATTCCTTCCGTTATCACTCACTACCTTGCCTGCCTCAAGATCTACTGTGCCCAGCCACGACTGCGTTTCTTGTTGCAAGAACTTGGACAGAACTTCCGCGGTGTGTCTGTTGTCACCCAAACACTTCATAGCCAATACAGCCTGCTGACGCTTGCCAGTAGCTGACCCATAATGGGACCACTGGTGTGCAACAGTGTCATCTGCCGATGGAGTGGTTGGCCGACTGCGGTCTGTGGAAGAGCTGTCGCTTCTGCAGGAGGACGAGGAGGAGGAGGAGGGGGTGCGTACGCCTACAGCCAACTGTTTCCTAGACCGTGGGCTAGGCACAACTGTCCCGAAATTGATGTCCCCTGTGGACCCTGCATCCACCACATTCACCCAGTGTGCCGTGATGGACACATAACGTCCCTGGCCATGCCTACTGGTCCATGCATCTGTAGTCAGGTGCACCTTTGTACTCACAGATTGCCTGAGTGCATGGACGATGCGCTGTTTAACATGCTGGTGCAGGGCTGGGATGGCTTTTCTGGAAAAAAAGTGTCGACTGTGTAGCTCGTATCGTGGTTCAGCGTACTCCATCAGGGCTTTGAAAGCTTCGCTTTCAACTAACCGGTAGGGCATCATCTCTAACGAGATTAGTCTAGCTATGTGGGCGTTAAAACCCTGTGTACGCGGATGCGAGGATAAGTACTTCCTTTTTCTAACCAGAGTCTCATGTAGGGTGAGCTGGACTGGAGAGCTGGAGATCGTGGAACTTTCGGGTGTGCCGGTGGACATGGCAGACTGAGAGACGGTTGGAGACGGTATTGTTTCCGCCGGTGCCCTAGATGCAATATTTCCTCCTACAATACTGGTGATTCCCTGACCCTGACTGCTTTTGGCTGGCAAAGAAACCTGCACAGATACTTCCGGTGGTGCGGAAAATGGTGGCCTTGCAGTGACAGAAGGGATGTTGCGTTGCTGACTAGCTTCATTGGCCGAGGGTGCTACCACCTTAAGGGACGTTTGGTAGTTAGTCCAGGCTTGAAAATGCATGGTGGTTAAGTGTCTATGCATGCAACTAGTATTGAGACTTTTCAGATTCTGACCTCTGCTTAAGCTAGTTGAACATTTTTGACAGATGACTTTGCGCTGATCAATTGGATGTTGTTTAAAAAAATGCCAGACTGCACTCTTCCTAGCATCGGATCCCTTTTCAGGGATTGCAGACTGAGCTTTAACCGGATGGCCACGCTGTCCTCCAACAGGTTTTGGCTTTGACACGCGTTTTGGCCCAGATATGGGACCGGCAGATGGAACCTGTTGCGATGTTGATGCCTGCTGCAGCCCCTCCTCCACCTCCGCTTCTGAACTACTGCCACCTGCACCCTGTTCCCCCAATGGCTACCAATCGGGGTCAACAACTGGGTCATCTATTACCTCCTTTTCGAGCTCGTGTGCAACTTCGTCTGTGTCACCGTGTCGGTCGGTGGTATAGCGTTCGTGGCGGGGCAACATAGTCTCATCAGGGTCTGATTGTGGATCAGTACCCTGAGAGGGCAATGTTGTGGTCTGAGTCAAAGGAGCAGCATAGTACTCTGGCTGTGGCTGTGCATCAGTGCACTCCATGTCAGAATCTACTTGTAATGGGCATGGCCTGTTAAGTGTTTCACTTTCTAAGCCAGGGACGGTATGTGTAAAGAGCTCCATGGAGTAACCCGTTGTGTCGCCTGCTGCATCCTTCTCTCTTGTTGTTTTTGCTGAAGAGGACAAGGAAGCGACTTGTCCCTGACCGTGAACATCCACAAGCGACGCGCTGTTTTTACATTTACCAGTTTCAGAAGAGGAGGCAAAAGAGCTAGAGGCTGAGTCTGCAAGGTAAGCCAAAACTTGCTGTTGCTGCTCCGGCTTTAAAAGCGGTTTTCCTACTCCCAGAAAAGAGAGTGTTCGAGGCCTTGTGTAGCCAGACGACGAACCTGGCTCCACAGCTCCAGACTTAGGTGGAATATTTTTATCCCCACGACCACCTGATGCTCCACTACCACTACCATCATTACCAGCTGACAATGAACGCCCACGGCCATGACCTCTTGCACCAGACTTCCTCATTGTTTTAAAAACTTAACCAAAGTAACTTTATTTGTTGCTGTCAAACAACTTACACGATGAGCTATAACTTCAGTATGATTTCAATATCCCTTTACAGGTTGGTGAGACCACAAGGAAAATCAGGCCCAACGTTACACACTCTGTTTTCTGTGGCACCAAATCACAGAGATGCCACACACGCAGGACTGTCACTCAAGCACAAATGTCAATATTAATCTCCCACCTATTTTTTTTTTTTTTCTTTTTTTTTCAGGGAGACTTTAGAAACCAAATAAGATAAAATGATTTTTTTCAGTGACAATTTAGAAACCAAATAATACAAAAAAAAAGGCTTTCTATGGCCCACTGAGTGAGAGATGGCACACACAGGAGTCAGGAGTGGCACACAAGCCCTGAGGCCAATATTTTTCTCCCACTGATTGATGTAGTGATTTTTTTTCAGGTAGATTTTAGAACCCAAATCAAGCAAAAAAATAAATAGGCTTACTATGGCCCACTGAGTGAGAGATGGCACACACAGGAGTCAGGAGTGGCACACAAGCAGAAAGGGCAATATTAATCTCCCACTGTTTTATTTTTTTTTATTTTTTTCAGGGAGACTTTAGAAACCAAATAAGATAAAATAATTTTTTCAGGGACAATTTAGAAACCAAATAATAATAATAAAAAAAAAGGCTTTCTATGGCCCACTGAGTGAGAGATGGCACACACAGGAGTCAGGAGTGGCACACAAGCCCTGAGGCCAATATTTTTCTCCCACTGATTGATGTAGTGATTTTTTTTCAGGTAGATTTTAGAACCCAAATCAAGCAAAAAACTAAATAGGCTTTCTATGGCCCACTGAGTGAGAGATGGCACACACAGGAGTCAGGAGTGGCACACAAGCCCTGAGGCCAATATTTTTCTCCCACTGATTGATGTAGTGATTTTTTTTCAGGTAGATTTTAGAACCCAAATCAAGCAAACAAATAAATAGGCTTTCTATGGCCCACAATTTGAGAGAGAGATGGCACACCCAGGAGTCAAGACTGGCATACAAGCAGAAAGGGCAATATTAATCTCCCACTGTTTTATTTTATTTTTTTTTTTCAGGGAGACTTTAAAAACCAAATAAGATAAAATGATTTTTTCAGGGACAATTTAGAAACCAAATAATAAAAAAAAAAGGCTTTCTATGGCCCACTGAGTGAGAGATGGCACACACAGGAGTCAGGAGTGGCACACAAGCCCTGAGGCCAATATTTTTCTCCCACTGATTGATGTAGTGATTTTTTTTCAGGTAGATTTTAGAACCCAAATCAAGCAAAAAAATAAATAGGCTTTCTATGGCCCACTGAGTGAGAGATGGCACACACAGGAGTCAGGAGTGGCACACAAGCAGAAAGGGCAATATTAATCTCCCACTGTTTTATTTTTTTTTTTTTTTCAGGGAGACTTTAGAAACCAAATAAGATAAAATGATTTTTTCAGGGACAATTTAGAAACCAAATAATAAAAAAAAGGCTTTCTATGGCCCACTGAGTGAGAGATGGCACACACAGGAGTCAGGAGTGGCACACAAGCCCTGAGGCCAATATTTTTCTCCCACTGATTGATGTAGTGATTTTTTTTAGGTAGATTTTAGAACCCAAATCAAGCAAAAAAATAAAAAGGCTTTCTATGGCCCACTGAGTGAGAGATGGCACACACAGGAGTCAGGAGTGGCACACCAGCCCTGAGGCCAATATTTTTCTCCCACTGATTGATGTAGTGATTTTTTTTCAGGTAGATTTTAGAACCCAAATCAAGCAAAAAAATAAATAGGCTTTCTATGGCCCATAATTTGAGAGAGAGAGATGGCACACCCAGGAGTCAAGACTGGCACACAAGCAGAAAGGGCAATATTAATCTCCCACTGTTTTATTTATTTATTTATTTTCAGGGAGACTTTAGAAACCAAATAAGATAAAATGATTTTTTCAGGGACAATTTAGAAACCAAATAATAAAAAAAAAAAAAGGCTTTCTATGGCCCACTGAGTGAGAGATGGCACACAGAGGAGTAAGGAGTGGCACACAAGCCCTGAGGCCAATATTTTTCTCCCACTGATTGATGTAGTGATTTTTTTTCAGGTAGATTTTAGAACCCAAATCAAGCAAAAAAATAAATAGGCTTTCTATGGCCCACTGAGTGAGAGATGGCACACACAGGGATGGCACTCTAGCAGAAATGCCAATCTTAATCTCCCACAAAAAAAAAAAACAGGGACTGTCCTACAATTACTATCTCCCTGCAGTAATCTCAGCCAGGTATGGCAGGCAGCAATAAGGAGTGGACTGATGCACAAATTAAATAAAAAGTGTGGACAAACAAAAAAGATAGCTGTGCAGAAAGGAAGGAACAAGAGGATTTGTGCTTTGAAAAAAGCAGTTGGTTTGCACAGTGGCGTACACACAGCAATGCAGCTATCAGGGAGCCTTCTAGGGCAGCCCAATGAGCTACAGCGCTGAGGAAAAAAAAAAAAAATGTAGCTTCCACTGTCCCTGCACACTGAAGGTGGTGTTGGACAGTGGAAATCGCTACAGCACAAGCGGTTTGGTGGTTAATGGACCCTGCCTAACGCTATTTCTGCTTCTGACGAAGCGGCAGCAACCTCTCCCTAAGCTCAGAGCAGCAGCAGTGAGATGGCGGTCGGCGGGAACGCCCCTTTATAGCCCCTGTGACGCCGCAGACAGCAAGCCAATCACTGCAATGCCCTTCTCTAAGATGGTGGGGACCAGGACCTATGTCATCACGCTGCCCACACTCTGCGTTCACCTTCATTGGCTGAGAAATGGCGCTTTTCGCGTCATTGAAACGCGACTTTGGCGCGAAAGTCGCGTACCGCATGGCCGACCACGCACAGGGGTCGGATCGGGTTTCATGAAGCCCAACTTTGCCAAAAGTCGGCGACTTTTGAAAATGAACGACCCGTTTCGCTCAACCCTACTCCCAATGGTCATTATGCTTTGGGGTCTGTACAGACATTACATTTGCAAAGCGTAACTTTGCTGTAAATTTTAATTTAATTATAAAATCTGTGCATTTTGGCAAATTTGAATCTTGGGAAAATGTGATCACCTCTAGATTCTTCTTTGTTGTTGCTAGAAATTTGGGTCTCAATGAAGCTCCACCATAAATAGGCATGTAAATATTCAATTACTACATATATACATATTTTTATTCCAAATCTTACTTTGTTCTGAGATTTTCCTTTGATACAGTGGTGTCTACCTCTACATATTCATAGTCTGATAAGTAACATGATAAAACTATGGAGAGAAGATGTAGAATGACATCAAATGAATGGCTGTGTAATGGTCAGGCCTGATCCACCAGAGTGAGAGCTATTGTTTGCAGTGGTTCCTTCACTGTGGTCCAGTTCTGTACAGATGACCGCTAAAAGAGATATCTATATCCAGGGATGGCGTTATGGGCAGGCAGACCAGGCAGCTGCCTAAGGATCCCAGGCACAGAAAGGGCCCCCTGCTGGTTCCACAATGGAGCACAAGGCAGTTCTTTGCTTTGCAGAAGAGGCAGATATAAGTGCATCTAATCTGTTTTTCAATGCAAGCCTTTCCGTGCGCTGCCTTGTGTTATTTATTGTAATGTCGGCTGCGATCTTGGAGGTAGAAGCAGTCAGGCATGTTATACTGACCTGACCTGCGCTCTGCATGTTCTCTTGTTCTTCTGCTATGGCCATCCATCCTCACTGCTGCAGGCTTCAGGGTTATCATTTATACTGTGTCCTGATGGCTGCTGTTCAGCATCAGGACCTTACTATGTGACACCTGACCACTGACGTAGTCCTGAGGCTGTACAGCAGCGCCTGACAGTACACATTACAATAGCTGTGCTGCCACCCAGGAGAAGTTTTCCCATGTAGACAACGCTACATCACTGATGAGCTTTTTCACTGCACCTCCACACCAGTCACACACTGCACAGCAACACAAACCTCCAATGTAATAAACATAACAAAAATGACAACCCCCCCCCCACAAAATAATATAAAACAAATGATTGATACCTGCTGTCAATCATCAGGATCCTGCACAGGCCGCTCTGTGGTGTGCGCTGGCTCCGGGACTGATGACGTCACTGTGATCGCTAGCCACAGGAACACTGCGTTTTAGGACTCATTCACACTAGCGAGAGAATTGCACCGATTATCCTAATGACACTCAACACAATCTCTCATCAGAGTTTAAGCAGAGTGTCAGTTCCTGTGATCCGATTCTCTCACATGAGAGAATGGTATCACAGATGCAGATGCAGTGAAGACAGAGAACTTAATTTCTCCATCTTCTCCATAGTCTCTGTGTGCGTACATCAGACTGCACTCGGATAACATCTTACATGCATCCATAGACTTGTACAGGTGCATATGGTCCAATTTGTGGAGCACTCGCTGGACCCTGCCATTGTCTTCTTATTCAGGTCTATGTTAACCCATAGTATAACTTTAGATTATGCGCTAATGTGAGCAAGACCATAAGCTGCATCAGCCAGGTGACTTGTATGATCTATCTTCGTATATTTTCATAATGGCGCTCTGCTCAAGTCATCTGACTTCTGCAGCTTATTACAGAACGCAGTGGTCCTGTGGTCAGAGATAACAGTGATGTCATCACTCCTGGTGCCAGCGCACACCACAGAGCGGGCTGTGCAGGATCCTGATCAGTGACATCATCACTCCTGAAGCCATCGCGAACCACAGAGTGGCCTGTGCAGGATCCTGATCAGTGACATCATCACTCCTGGTGCCAGCGCACACCACAGAGTGGCCTGTGCAGGATCCTGATCAGTGACGTCATCACTCTTGATGCCAGCGCACATCACAGAGTGGCCTGTGCAGGTTCGTGATGAGTGACAGCAAGTATCAATCATTTAGTTATTTGTAGTGAATCCAAGCCACCATGTAATATTATATTTAGCCCAGACAACCCTGTTCAAGGGGGTTCTCAAGATTAGAAAACATCACTTATCCGCGGGATTATTTTCAGATCTCCGGGGTCCAACTGCCATGGCCCACACCAATCCCAAGAATCAGAGCAAAGACCCAGCTGAATGGAGCGGAGATCGATCGTGTGCACCATCAGTCCATTCATTCTTAATGGGAGCACCAGAGGTTGCTGAGCACAGTGCTTGGCTGACCTCCTATTAGACCAATTGTCTCAAATTCAAAGGGTACATAGGCCGCATATAGAAAAAAAATTAATTTGGGGGGCCGCATTCTTTGAAGGACAAAGTGACATTTTTAGTGGTACCATTTTTTTTTCTGCACACCTTTTGAACATGTTTGCTATGTTTTTTTTATTTATTTAGAGCTTGGGTCGTTATGATGTGGTGATAACAAATGTGCATCATATTGTAGTTATGTCCCAATATTGTATTTATGGCCCCATATCCTGGTCCCCATATTGTAGTCATGTCCCTAGGTTTTAGAAAAGGAAAACAGAAAAAATGGGATGCAAAAAATGTGGTCAATTCTGTACTAATATCCCCCATCCTGGTATATATATGTCCCCAATCCTGATATGCATGGCCCCTCATCCTCATCCTGGTATACATGATCAACTCTCCCCTATCCTGGTACGCATGGCCCCCTCATCCCCATCCTGGTATATATGGCCCCCTCATCCCCATCCGGGTGTGCATGGTCCCCTCCTTGGACAGAAATGTTGTCTTTGTTATGTGAATGGCTTCTTGGCTCTTAAAAATGTTGATACTAGCTCAAAACTCACTTCAATTCACTGAATTGACTGTAATGCTGTTGTTAGTGCAATAGTTCAGAATCTGTGACCCCAATTTGAATTTTGCCTAGGGCCACAATTTGCCTAAACTGTCCCTGTCTATATCCCTCCTACTATACCATGTAACACACTTGCCAACTTTTCAAATTAGCTTCATAAGATTATTTTTTTAACTTACATAGTCTCAACACTTTCTGGCAGGTCAAGCCCCACAATGCTCCTTTACTGTTCACAAAAGGTGAATCTGGATGGCAAAGCTCAATTTTACAAAATGAAATGAAAAATGTTTGGGGGAGATGGTTTTCCAGAGGTACTGGAAGGCTTCTGAGGCATCAAATTAGATCTTTTCCAAGTCTGTGAAGTACTGTATCTATATTTTCCAGAAGCCTCCATAGGTTCCTTGGGAATAAGTAAGTATGAAATATTGACAGCGGTTGTCACTATGGAAAAGTGTTAGTGTCAGGTCACTCCCCTTATCTTGGACTTCATAGCAGTACCTTGATCTCTCTGTATGATAGTCCGATAAATAGCACTGACTTACCTATCTGTTTATATATAAGTTTCAATTAGCAGTATATTGCATATCTATCTTGACTAACCTATTATAATATAACTAGATTCTAACGCATCGGGTATTCTAGAATATGCATGTCCACGTGGTATGTTGCACAGCCCACGTAGTATATTGCCCAGTCACGTAGTATATTGCCCAGTGACGTAGTATATTGCCCAGCCACGTAGTATATTGCCCAGTGACTTTGTATATTGCCCAGCCACGTAGTATATTGCCCAGCCACGTAGTATATTGCCGAGTGACTTAGTATATTGCCCAGTGACATAGTATACAGCACAGAGCCACGTAGTATATTGCCCAGCCATGTAGTATATTGCCCAGTGACATAGTATATTGCCCAGCGACGTGGTATATAGCCCAGCCATGTAGTATAATGCCAAGTCACGTAGAATGTAGTCCAGCCATGTAGTATATTGCCCAGCCACATAGTATATTGCCCAGCCACATAGAATATTGCCCAGTCATGTAGTATATTGCCCAGCCACGTAGTATATTGCCCTGCCACGTAGTATATTGCCCAGCCACATAGTATATTGCCCAGCCATGTAGTATATTGCCCAGTCACGTGGTATATTGCCCAGTCACGTAGTATATTGCCCAGCCATGTAGTATATTGCCCAGTGACGTAGTATATTGCACAGCGATGTAGTATACAGCACAGAGCCACGTAGTATATTGCCCAGCCACATAGTATGTTGCCTAGCTATGTAGTAGATTGCCCAGCCACGTAAGTGACAGGGTAAAAAATAAAAAATAAACATACTCACCTTCCGATCCGAAGTCCCCTTGTAGTTCGAACATACTCACCATACTTGTAGTTCTGTCGCCTGTGCGCGGTACAGGCGGCAGCTTCTGGTCCCAGGGTGTGATGACGTCGCGGTCACATGACCGTGACGTAATGACAGGTCCTGCTTGCGCAGGGCCTGTGATGACGTCGCGGTCACATGACTGTGACGTCATGGCAGGTCCTTCTGCCATACGATAATTGGTACCGGAACCTGCCGCTTGCACAGAGCGGTTACCGGAGGGTGGCAAGGAGCGGGGAAGGCAGCAGAAGGTGAGTATATAATGATTTTTTATTTTTTTTAACATTAGACACTTTTACTATTGACGCTGCATAGGCAGCATCAATAGTAAAAACTTGGTCACACAGGGTTAATAGCAGCGGTAACGGAGTGCGTTACCTGTGGCATAACGCGGTCCGTTACCGCCGGCATTAACCCTGTGTGAGCGGTGAGCGGAGGGGTGTATGCGGGCGCCGGGCAGTGAGTGCGGGGAGTAAGGAGCGGCCATTTTCTTCCGGACTGTGAGCGTCGCAGATTGGTCGTGGCAGCCATGACAGGCAGCTGGCGAGACCAATCAGCGAATGAATAACCGTGACAGACAGACAGAAGGACAGACAGACGGAAGTGACCCTTAGACAATTTTATAGTAGATTCTTTACATATGAGTTTTCAAAAAACATAAAAATTTAATTTACAGTCATTTTTAGGTGTCCACTTACTTGCTTCATGCAAAGAAGAAAGCAATCAATATAATCTCGAGGGCAAGCTGTTTTTTGGTGGCTTCTAACTGATTCTTCCACAGCATCTCCAAGAGGTTTGAGAAGACTAAATATTTTTTTGTGTGGCCCAGGTAAATAATACATTATTCCAGGAAAGATATCAAACAACTGCAATGAAGAAATAAAAAATAAATTGCAGATGAAATATATAGAACCCAAGATAGCTTTAACTGTTTACTTATAAAAACTTGGCTAGCCTTCTATGTACTTTACGACGAGTGGACTTTCATGGACAGACATTGCACAAACCATTTTGTTCAGCAGGATGCAGGACCAACCTGGTCTTTCACAGATACAGGGATTCAGTGAAATTTACAAAGTAGCTGATGGCTGGTGGAGCGAGTTGAAGGAAATATTTAAAAAGCCAGGTCAGAATCAGAGAGATTGGAAGGACAAAATAGGAATCAATAGCCAAGGCAGAAAATTGAGTCTGAGAACCGGAGGCCAGGCAGTAACAATAGGAAGAGAGAAAAGTCAGACCTTGGGTCAATCCAGTATGGCATCCAGAGGTTAATTAAATATACTGTTAGGAAAGGAGCCAGGTCAGAATCATAGAAGATGAGCTCATTATCATAGAAACTGGAGGTTTAAATAAGGCATCCTAAAAGTTCATTGGTCATTGAACCTGCCATGTTTCACTTACTGAAACCATTACTTGGCTAACTATTCCTCAGAAAACCCTGTAAATCATAATAGTCACCTATTATCATAGAGGTTATGGTAATTAAAATTCATAAAGCCATCTCTTAAGAAGGAAAGTGTCACCCTCACATTGAGGATTAAAGCATGGCTTAAAGAGGTTGTCCTCTACTAGGACAACCCCTGTTGTGAACTCTATTTTTGGGCTCCCTCTAGTGGTCACAAGCGGTACTGTGTAGTGTTGTCTTTCTGCAGGTTGGCTTCATCACCTGGTTCGTTATCCTTGGTTGGTTTCCTATTTAGCTCACCTGGATACTCAGTTCCTTGCCTGCTATCAATGTATTCAGTGCTCTTCAGTTTCCTGGTGACTACCTTGCTCCCAGTCTCTCCAAGACAAGCTAAGTTTTTGTTCAGTTTCTGATTATCAGCGTTCATCATGTTTTTTGTCCAGCTTGTTAAAATGTGATTTCTTACTTGCTGGTTGCTCTAGGGGACTGAGTTTCTCCCCTCACACCGTTAGTTGGTGTGGGGGTTCTTGAAATCTCAGTGTGGATATTTTGTAAGGGTTTTTTACTGACTGCATAGACCCCTTTTCTATTTTCTGCTATCTAGAATTAGTGGGCCTCTTTTGCTGAATCTGCTTTCACCTCTGTGTATGTGCCTTCCTCTTACCTCACCGTTATTATCTGTTGGGGGCTTCTATATCTTTTGGGGATTATTTCTCTGGAGGCAAGAGAGGTCTTTCTTTCTCTCTAGGGGTAGTTAGTTCCTCAGGCTGGCTCGAGACGTCTAGGATTTTAGACACATTCACCGGCTGCCTCTAGTGTGGTTGGATAGGTTCAGTTTTGCGGTCAGTCCAGTTTTCCACCTCTCTAGAGCTTGTCCTTTGTTTAGTCACCTTGCTGGAGTAATTTGTGATCCTCAACCACTAAGGATCATAACAAACCCCTTCTTGATCTAAATGTTTGGCACCAATTAAATAAAAAAGCTTATATTCACCTCCTGTGCCGGTGCCATTCCAGCAGTGTCAGCATTCGTGTTCTTGGGGGTCTTGTGCGATTGTTATGATAGGTGATCCTTGTGTCCAATCAGCGCTGTCCTCACTGTCTCTGCCTATGTATAAATCAAACATCAAGAGGAAGTGAGAGAGCAGCCGCAGCCCTGACTTCCTCGTGATGTTCAATTTGTCCGTAGGCGGGGCCAGTGAGGCCAGCGCTGATTGGGTGCCAGGCTGACTTTACATAGCAACTGCACAAGAGCCCCAGGAACGTGAGTGCCAACACCGCTGAAATGGCGCCGGCACAGGAGGTGAGTATAAGCTTTTTTATTTTATCAGGGCCAAGCATGGGATATGAGAAGGGGATGTTCAAATAGTGTACAACTTCTTTAGCTATGAATGAAAGGAAACAAGTGCTCGCACTTCATTCCCATCACTATTCTGGAAACAATCTCATTCATTAAAAATAAATACAGTACTTTATTAATACCTTTATTAAAAAGGAACTTTGATATATGTTCCAGATCAAACACAAAAATTGTAAATAAGTGCAACTACAAAAATAACCAAATAAATAAATGTACTAGGCCATACAGTAGGTGCAGAAAGTATTCAGACCCCTTTAAATATTTCACTTTTTGTTTCATTGGGAGGGAATGGAACCTTAATACCTCCCCTAGTAATGTCACTCATTAATTACCCTTCCCAACCTCAGAGGTTGGCACCCTAAATCAAGCACGCAATTTATGGTGCCCCTGCTCACCGTCGTCTCACCCTGATAATCCCTAGGTGATCCTAGGTACTACAACCCCTCACAGGAAGAAAAATAACAGACCAAATGTAGATTTGGCAAATAATATGAAAAAAAGCTGAGATATCCATAAACAAAGTAATAATCCATAGAACACAAATATGAATTATACTGCATCATGGGCATCTCCAACATTTGCAGAGGTATAGGTAAAATATTCACAAAACAAATTTATAAAGTGTCAATGCCTATGATAAGGTGCCAATAGTGCTACAGTGCTGATCAAGATGTGGATGTAAAGTCCAATTAAATGAAGTAGGTCCCAGGTTATCAAAAAAGATAGAAATCCTACATACAGTTGAAACCAGAAGTTTACATACACTATATAAAAAAATACATATGCAAGTTGCCTGTTATGATCTGGTGGTTTAGGAACAACATGGGACGTGCTCTGGAGGAGGTGGTACCTGTACTGACCGCAGACCTTGAACTTAACACAACAACTAGAAGTAGCCGTGGGATGTTCCTAACACTGCCTAGACACCTCGTCACAGCCTGAGGACTAAATACCCCTAAAGATAGAAACAGGAAAGCTATCTTGCCTCAGAGAAAATCCCCAAAGGATAGACAGCCCCCCATAAATATTGACTGTGAGAGGAGAGGAAAATAACAAACGCAGAATGAAACCAGGATTTAGCAAAGGAGGCCACTCTAGCTAAATAGAAAGTACAGGACAGAATGCTGTGCGGTCAGTATTAAAATACTAGAAAAATCCACCACAGAGATTACAAAAATCTCCACACCTGACTAAAGGTGTGGAGGGTAAATCTGCTTCTCCAGAGCTTCCAGCTTAACTGAATAAATCCATACTGACAAAGCTGGACAAGAGAAAACATAAAATGCACTGAACTATTAGGCCATGTGCACATGTTCAGGATTTTTAGCGTTTTTTCGTGTTTTTTCGCTATAAAAACGTGATAAAAACGCGAAAAAAACGCTAACATATGCCTCCTATTATTTACAGTGTATTCCGCATTTTTTGTGCAAATGTTGCGATTTTTTCCACGAAAAAATCGCATCGCGGAAAAAAAAGCAACATGTTCATTAAAAATGCGGAATTGCGAGGATTCCGCACACCTAGGAGTCCATTGATCTACTTATTTCTCGCACGGGGCTGTGCACACCATGCGGGAAGTAAGCAGATTATGTGCGGTTGGTACCCAGGGTGGAGGAGAGGAGACTCTCCTCCACGCACTGGGCACCATATAATTGGTAAAAAAAAAAGAATTAAAATAAAAAATAGTCCTATACTCACCCTCGATGTCTTCCTGCCTCACCGCTGCATGCTGCCGCTTCGGTTCCTATAGCTGCTGTGTGGTGAAGGACCTGCCGATGACGTCACTGTCTTGTGATTGGTCGTGAGTGGTCATGTGACCGCTCACGTGACCGCTCACATGACCGCGAAGTCATGGAAGGTCCTGCGCGCACACACCAGCTATAGGAAGAGAAACGGACGCCGCTGATGAGATGTCTGGGTGAGTATAACCATTTTTTTTATTATTTTTAAACATTCTATCTTTTACTACAGATGCTGCATAAGCTGCATCTATAGTAAAAAGTTGGTCACACTTGTCAAACAGTAAACAGCAAAAAAAATGCGGATTTCTTGCAGAAAATTTCCGGTTTTCTTCAGGAAATTTCTGCAAGAAATCCGGACGTGTGCACATACCCTTAAGTCCACAGCATGTGGACTGCAATAAACCAAGCCAGGACTTATCTTTGATGATTTGGTCAGAATAGCAGGAGAATCCAAGCAGAGATGTGAATCCGCCAAAGAACAATTGACAACTGGCACTAAGGAAAGGGTCTAGCCAGATTAAATAGCCCAATCAGAACTGGTAATAAGTGAATGCACCTGATAATTGCTGAAATCCAAAGGAGCAGCAGTACCACTTATAACCACCGGAGGGAGGCCAAGATCAGAACTCACAACATTACCACTTATAACCACCGGAGGGAGCCCAAGAGCGGAATTCACAACAGTACCCCCCCCTTGAGGAGGTGTCACCGAACCCTCACCAGAGCCCCCAGGCTGATCAGGACTAGCCAAGTGAAAAGCACGAACCAAATCGGCAGCATGAACATCGGAGGCAACAACCCAAGAATTATCCTCCTGGCCATAACCCTTCCATTTGACAAAATACTGAAGCCTCCGCCTCGAAAAACGAGAATCCAAAATTTTCTCAACCACATATTCCAACTCCCCCTCATCCAACACTGGGGCAGGAGGATCAGCAGAGGGAACAACAGGCATCACATATCTCCGCAACAAAGATCAATGGAAAACATTATGGATGGCAAAAGAGGCTGGAAGGGCCAAACGAAAAGACACAGGATTGATAATCTCAGAAATCTTATAAGGACCAATAAACCGAGGCTTGAACTTAGGGGAAGAAACCTTCATAGGAACATGACGAGAAGATAACCAGACTAAATCCCCAACCCGAAGCCGGGGACCAACACATCGACGACAGTTAGCAAAACGTTGAGCCTTCTCCTGAGACAACGTCAAATTGTCTACCACATGAGTCCAAATCTGCTGTAACCTGTCCACCACAGAATCCACACCAGGACAATCAGAAGGCTCAACCTGCCCTGAAGAAAAAGGAGGATGAAAACCAAAATTACAAAAGAAGGGCGAAACCAAAGTAGCCGAACTAACCCGATTATTAAGGGCAAACTCGGCCAACGGCAAGAAATCATCCTGATCAGCAGACACAAAGCATCTCAAATACGTTTCCAAGGTCTGATTAGTTCATTCAGTTTGGCCATTTGCCTGAGGATGAAATGCTGAAGAAAAAGACAAATCAATGCCCATCCTAGCACAAAAGGCCCGCCAAAACCTAGAAACAAACTGGGAACCTCTGTCAGACACACTATTCTCTGGAATGCCATGCAAACGAACCACATGCTGAAAAAACAACGCAACCAAATCAGAGGAGGAAGGCAATTTAGGCAAAGGTACCAAATGGACCATCTTAGAAAACCGATCACAAACCACCCAGATAACAGACATCTTCTGGGAAACAGGAAGATCTGAAATAAAATCCATGGAAATATGCGTCCAAGGCCTCTCAGGGACCGGCAAAGGCAAAAGCAACCCACTAGCGCGGGAACAGCAAGGCTTGGCCCGCGCTAAAGTCCCACAGGACTGCACAAAAGAACGCACATCCCGTGACAAGGAAGGCCACCAAAAGGACCTAGCAACCAAATCTCTGGTACCAAAAATCCCAGGATGACCAGCCAACACAGAACAATGAACCTCAGAAATTACCTTACTAGTCCATCTATCAGGAACAAACAGTTTCCCCATTGGACAGCGGTCAGGTTTATCAGCCTGAAATTCCTGAAGAACCCGCCGTAAATCAGAGGAGATGGCAGAAAGAATCACCCCTTCCTTGAGAATGCCACCTGGCTCAAGGACTCCAGGAGAATCAGGCAAAAAACTCCTAGAGAGGGCATCAGCCTTAACATTCTTAGAACCCGGAAGATACGAGACCACAAAATCAAAACGGGAGAAAAACAGGGACCATCGAGCCTGTCTAGGATTCAGCCGCTTGGCAGACTCGAGGTAAATCAGATTCTTATGATCGGTCAAGACCACAATGCGGTGCTTGGCTCCCTCAAGCCAATGTCGCCACTCCTCAAATGCCCACTTCATAGCCAACAACTCCCGATTGCCGACATCATAATTGCGTTCAGCAGGCGAAAACGTTCTGGAAAAGAAGGCACACGGTTTCATCAAAGAACCATCAGAATTCCTCTGAGACAAAACGGCCCCTGCCCCAATCTCAGAAGCGTCAACCTCAACCTGAAAAGGAAGAGAAACATCCGGCTGACACAACACAGGGGCAGAAGTAAATCGGCGTTTAAGCTCCTGAAAGGCAGCAACCGCCGCAGAGGACCAATTCGTCACATCAGCGCCTTTCTTTGTCAAATCGGTCAGGGGCTTAACCACACTGGAAAAGTTGGCAATGAAACGGCGATAAAAATTAGCAAAGCCCAAAAATTTCTGAAGGCTCTTCAGAGATGTGGGTTGAATCCAATCATGAATGGCCTGGACCTTAACAGGATCCATTTCTATAGACGAGGGAGAAAAAATGAAACCCAAAAAAGAAACCTTCTGAACTCCAAATAGGCACTTAGACCCCTTCACAAATAAAGCATTATCACGAAGGATCTGAAATACCATCCTAACCTGCTTCACATGAGACTCCCAATCATCGGAAAAAATCAAAATATCATCCAAATATACAGTACAATCATGAATTTATCAAGATAATTCCGGAAGATATCATGCATGAAGGGCTGAAATACAGATGGAGCATTAGAAAGCCCGAAAGGCATCACAAGGTATTCAAAATGGCCTTCGGGCGTATTAAATGCAGTTTTCCATTCGTCACCCTGTTTAATACGAACAAGATTATACGCCCCTCGAAGGTCAATCTTAGTAAACCAACTAGCACCCTTAATCCTAGCAAACAAATCAGAAAGCAAAGGCAAAGGGTATTGAAATTTGACCGTGATCTTATTAAGAAGGCGATAACACAGGTCAACAAAAAAAAAAATTTTTTCTGGTGTCCAAAATATTTTAATGAATTTGGGGTATTTTTGGGGTGCTGATTCTGAATATGCTATCAGTTTTGCCAGATTGGCTCAAGTTTTTGAGATTTTTGGTATCTTATTTATAGCACTTGTTGGTAAATGCGACGCATCATCTCATTAATTTCTTTGGATTAGTACTTGAACTGAGCAGTTCTCAATATAGTTTTGTGTTAATTAGTGTTCTAAAAGTTTGTTCATAGCTTGATTTTTGCACTAACTTTATGTTGTTGTCTGTTTTCCAGTGAAAAGCATGAACTCATCAAGAAGAAGTTGTCTTAACGATCCAGACTCATTCTGTTACATTTGTGGTGAATACACACTGCCAAAACATAGAAGAAACATAACAGACTTCGTAAAAAAAGTGTATTTTGCCTATTTTGGGGTTATGCTTGGGGACCAAGACAAGTTTTGGGCACCACACATAGTGTGCAAAGCATGTATCTAATTATTACGAAAATGGAGCAAAGGACAAAGAAAAAGCTTCAAATTTGGTGTTCCAATGGTGTAGAGAGAGCCAAAAAATCATCATGATGACTGTTATTTCTGTGCAGTGCAAGTGCAAGGATTCAATAAGCATAAGAAACGAAAATGGGAGTAACATGGAATCTGCAAGAAGGCCTGTCCTGTTGTGAATTTGGATTCTGGGCTCCCCCGGTGGCTACTGGTGGAATTGAACTGGTGTTTTCATCTTCTCTGTTCACCTGTTCCCATCAAGATGTGGGAGTCGCTATATAACCTTGCTGCTCTGTTAGTTGCTTGCCAGTCAACAATGTTATCAGAAGCCTCTCTGTGCTTGTTCCTGCTCCTAGACAACTACTAGATAAGTTGGACTCTTGTCCATGTTTGTTTTTGCATTTTTGTTCCAGTTCACAGCTGTAGTTTCGTTACTGTGTCTGGAAAGCTCTTGTGAACAGGAATTGCCACTCTGGTGTTATGAGTTAATGCCAGAGTTTTAAAGTAATTTCTGGATGGTGTTTTGATAGGGTTTTCAGCTGACCATGAAAGTGTCCTTTCTGTCTTCTGCTATGTAGTAAGTGGACCTCAAATTTGCTAAACCTATTTTCATACTACGTTTGTTATTTCATCTTAATTCACCGCCAATACATGTGGGGGGCCTCTGTCTCCTTTCGGGGTATTTCTCTAGAGGTGAGCTAGGACTAATATTTTCCTCTGCTAGCATTATTTAGTCCTCCGGCTGGTGCTGGGCATCTAGAATCAACGTAGGCATGCTACCCGGCCACTGCTAGTTGTGCGTTAGGTTTAGTTCATGGTCAGCTCAGTTCCCATCTTCCAAGAGCTAGTTCCTATATATGCTGATGCTATGTTCTCTTGCCATTGAGAACATGACAGTTTGACCGGCCCACTAAAGGGTTAAAATCCTTGGCTGAGAAAGGAGAGAAATAAGAAGTCTGCTGAGAATTTTTTTTTTTTTTTCTCCTTCTAATCTTTGAATGGCTCTGTGTCCACCTGTTTGTAATGGATCTTCAGAGTGTAACTGCAGGTTTGAATAATCTCGCCACGAAGGTACAAAATTTGCAAGACTTTGTTTGTCATGCACCTGTATCTGAGCCGAGAATTCCTTTGCCGGAATTTTTCTCGGGGAATAGATCTGGGTTTCAGAATTTTCGAAATAATTGCAAATTATTTTTGTCCCTGAAATTTCGCTCTGCCGGAGACCCTGCACAGCAGGTCAGGATTGTGATTTCCTTGCTCCGGGGCGACCCTCAAGACTGGGCTTTTTCATTGACACCAGGGGATCCTGCGTTGCTCAATGTGGATGCGTTTTTTCTGGCCTTGGGGTTGCTTTATGACGAACCTCATTTGGAGCTTCAGGCAGAAAAAACTTTGATGTCCCTATCTCAGGGGCAAGATGAAGCGGAAATTTACTGTCAAAGATTCCGTAAATGGTCTGTGCTTACTCAGTGGAATGAGTGCGCCCTGGCGGCGACTTTCAGAGAGGGTCTCTCTGATGCCATTAAGGATGTTATGGTGGGGTTCCCTGTGCCTGCGGGTCTGAATGAGTCCATGACAATGGCTATTCAGATCGATAGGCGTTTGCGGGAGCGCAAACCAGTGCACCATCTGGCGGTGTCCACTGAGAAGTCGCCAGAGAGTATGCAGTGTGATAGAATTCTGTCCCGAAGCGAGCGGCAGAATTTTAGACGGAAAAATGGGTTGTGTTTCTATTGTGGTGATTCTACTCATGTTATATCAGCATGCTCTAAGCGCACTAAAAAGCTTGATAAATCTGTTTCCATTTGCACCTTACCGTCTAAGTTTATTCTATCTGTGACCCTGATTTGCTCTTTGTCATCTATTACCACGGACGCCTATGTCGACTCTGGCGCCGCTTTGAGTCTTATGGATTGGTCCTTTGCCAAACGCTGTGGGTATGATTTAGAGCCTTTGGAGACTCTTATTCCTCTGAAGGGGATTGACTCCACCCCATTGGATAATAATAAACCACAATACTGGACACAAGTAACAATGCGTATTAATCCGGATCACCAGGAGATTATTCGCTTTCTGGTGCTGTATAATCTACATGATGATTTGGTGCTAGGATTGCCTTGGCTGCAATCTCACAACCCAGTCCTCGACTGGAGAGCTATGTCTGTGTTGAGCTGGGGATGTAAGGGGGCTCATGGGGATGTACCTGTGGTTTCCATTTCATCATCTATTCCCTCTGAAATTCCTGAGTTCCTGTCTGACTATCGTGACGTCTTTGAAGAATCCAAGCTTGGTTCATTACCTCCGCACCGAGAGTGCGATTGTGCCATAGATTTAATCCCGGGTAGTAAATACCCAAAGGGTCGTTTATTTAATCTGTCTGTGCCTGAACATGCTGCTATGCGAGAATATATAAAGGAGTCCTTGGAAAAGGGACATATTCGTCCATCGTCATCTCCCTTAGGAGCCGTTTTTTTCTTTGTGTCAAAAAAAGACGGCTCTTTGAGACCATGTATCGATTATCGGCTTTTGAATAAAATCACTGTAAAATATCAATACCCATTGCCGTTGCTGACTGATTTGTTTGCTCGCATAAAGGGGGCCAAGTGGTTCTCTAAGATTGACCTTCGTGGGGCGTATAATTTGGTGCGAATCAGGCAGGGGGATGAGTGGAAAACCGCATTTAATACGCCCGAGGGCCACTTTGAGTATTTAGTGATGCCTTTTGGTCTTTCAAATGCTCCGTCAGTTTTCCAGTCCTTTATGCATGATATTTTTCGCGATTATTTGGATAAATTTATGATTGTGTATCTGGATGATATTCTGATTTTTTTCGGATGACTGGGACTCTCATGTCCAGCAAGTCAGGAGGGTTTTCCAGGTTTTGCGGTCTAATTCTTTGTGTGTGAAGGGTTCTAAGTGTGTTTTTGGGGTACAGAGGATTTCCTTTTTGGGATATATTTTTTCTCCCTCTTCCATTGAAATGGATCCTGTCAAGGTTCAAGCTATTTGTGATTGGACGCAGCCCTCTTCTCTTAAGAGTCTTCAGAAATTTTTGGGCTTTGCTAACTTTTATCGTCGATTTATTGCTGGTTTTTCGGATATTGCTAAGCCATTGACCGATTTGACTAAGAAGGGTGCTGATGTTGCTGATTGGTCCCCTGACGCTGTGGAGGCCTTTCGGGAGCTTAAGCGCCGTTTTTCCTCTGCCCCTGTGTTGCGTCAGCCTGATGTTGCTCTACCTTTTCAGGTTGAGGTCGACGCTTCTGAGATCGGAGCTGGGGCAGTGTTGTCGCAGAAAAGTTCTGACTGCTCCGTGATGAGGCCTTGTGCCTTCTTTTCCCGTAAATTTTCGCCCGCTGAGCGGAATTATGATGTTGGGAATCGGGAGCTTTTGGCCATGAAGTGGGCTTTTGAGGAGTGGCGCCATTGGCTTGAGGGGGCCAGACATCAGGTGGTGGTATTGACTGACCACAAAAACTTGATTTATCTTGAGACCGCCAGGCGCCTGAATCCTAGACAGGCGCGCTGGTCATTATTTTTCTCTCGGTTTAATTTTGTGGTGTCATACCTACCGGGTTCTAAGAATGTTAAGGCGGATGCCCTTTCTAGGAGTTTTGAGCCTGACTCGCCTGGTAACTCTGAGCCCACAGGTATCCTTAAGGATGGAGTGGTATTGTCAGCCGTTTCTCCAGACCTGCGGCGGGCCTTGCAGGAGTTTCAGGCGGATAGACCGGATCGTTGCCCACCTGATAAACTGTTTGTTCCTGATGATTGGACCAGTAGAGTCATCTCTGAGGTTCATTCTTCTGCGTTGGCAGGTCATCCTGGCATTTTTGGTACCAGGGATTTGGTGGCAAGGTCCTTCTGGTGGCCTTCCCTGTCACGAGATGTGCGAGGCTTTGTGCAGTCTTGTGACGTTTGTGCTCGGGCCAAGCCTTGTTGCTCTCGGGCTAGTGGATTATTGTTGCCCTTGCCTATTCCTAAGAGGCCTTGGACGCACATCTCGATGGATTTTATTTCAGATCTGCCTGTTTCTCAGAAGATGTCTGTCATCTGGGTGGTGTGTGACCGTTTCTCTAAGATGGTCCATTTGGTTCCTCTGCCCAAGTTGCCTTCTTCTTCCGAGTTGGTTCCTCTGTTTTTTCAAAATGTTGTTCGTTTGCATGGTATTCCTGAGAATATCATTTCTGACAGAGGGACCCAATTCGTGTCTAGATTTTGGCGGGCATTCTGTGCTAGGATGGGCATAGATTTATCTTTTTCGTCCGCTTTCCATCCTCAGACGAATGGCCAGACCGAGCGGACTAATCAGACCCTGGAGACATATCTGAGGTGTTTTGTGTCTGCTGACCAGGATGATTGGGTTGCTTTTTTGCCATTGGCAGAGTTCGCTCTCAATAATCGGGCCAGCTCTGCCACTTTGGTGTCCCCGTTTTTCTGTAATTCGGGGTTTCATCCTCGATTTTCCTCTGGTCAGGTGGAATCTTCGGATTGTCCTGGAGTGGATGCTGTGGTGGAGAGATTGCATCAGATCTGGGGGCAGGTGGTGGACAATTTGAGGTTGTCCCAGGAGAAGACTCAGCTTTTTGCCAACCGCCACCGTCGTGTTGGTCCTCGGCTTTGTGTTGGGGATTTGGTGTGGTTGTCTTCTCGTTTTGTCCCTATGAGGGTCTCTTCTCCTAAGTTTAAGCCTCGGTTCATCGGCCCGTATAAGATATTGGAGATTCTTAACCCTGTTTCCTTCCGTTTGGACCTCCCTGCATCCTTTTCTATTCATAACGTTTTTCATCGGTCATTATTGCGCAGGTATGAGGTACCGGTTGTGCCTTCCGTTGAGCCTCCTGCTCCGGTGTTGGTTGAGGGTGAGTTGGAGTACGTTGTGGAGAAAATCTTAGACTCTCGTGTTTCCAGACGGAGACTCCAGTATCTGGTCAAGTGGAAGGGATACGGCCAGGAGGATAATTCTTGGGTGAATGCATCTGATGTTCATGCCTCTGATCTGGTTCGTGCCTTTCATAGGGCCCATCCTGATCGCCCTGGTGGTTCTGGTGAGGGTTCCGTGCCCCCTCCTTGAGGGGGGGGTACTGTTGTGAATTTGGATTCTGGGCTCCCCCGGTGGCTACTGGTGGAATTGAACTGGTGTTTTCATCTTCTCTGTTCACCTGTTCCCATCAAGATGTGGGAGTCGCTATATAACCTTGCTGCTCTGTTAGTTGCTTGCCGGTCAACAATGTTATCAGAAGCCTCTCTGTGCTTGTTCCTGCTCCTAGACAACTACTAGATAAGTTGGACTCTTGTCCATGTTTGTTTTTGCATTTTTGTTCCAGTTCACAGCTGTAGTTTCGTTACTGTGTCTGGAAAGCTCTTGTGAACAGGAATTGCCACTCTGGTGTTATGAGTTAATGCCAGAGTTTTAAAGTAATTTCTGGATGGTGTTTTGATAGGGTTTTCAGCTGACCATGAAAGTGTCCTTTCTGTCTTCTGCTATGTAGTAAGTGGACCTCAAATTTGCTAAACCTATTTTCATACTACGTTTGTTATTTCATCTTAATTCACCGCCAATACATGTGGGGGGCCTCTGTCTCCTTTCGGGGTTTCTCTAGAGGTGAGCTAGGACTAATATTTTCCTCTGCTAGCATTATTTAGTCCTCCGGCTGGTGCTGGGCATCTAGAATCAACGTAGGCATGCTACCCGGCCACTGCTAGTTGTGTGTTAGGTTTAGTTCATGGTCAGCTCAGTTCCCATCTTCCAAGAGCTAGTTCCTATATATGCTGATGCTATGTTCTCTTGCCATTGAGAACATGACACTGTCCATCATTGTGAAGATGTGCCTGTACCTGTGTTTACCATAAATAACAGTCATCATGATGATTTTTTGGCTCTCTCCACACCATTGGAACACCAAATTTGAAGCTTTTTCTTTGTCCTTTGCTCCATTTTCGTAATAATTCGATACATGCTTTGCACACTATGTGTGGTGCCCAAAACTTGTCTTGGTCCCCAAGCATAACCCCAAAATAGGCAAAATACACTTTTTTTACGAAGTCTATTATGTTTCTTCTATGTTTTGGCAGTGTGTATTCACCACAAATGTAACAGAATGAGTCTGGATCGTTAAGACAACTTCTTCTTGATGAGTTCATGCTTTTCACTGGAAAACAGACAACAACATAAAGTTAGTGCAAAAATCAAGCTATGAACAAACTTTTAGAACACTAATTAACACAAAACTATATTGAGAACTGCTCAGTTCAAGCACTAATCCAAAGAAATTAATGAGATGATGCGTCGCATTTACCAACAAGTGCTATAAATAAGATACCAAAAATCTCAAAAACTTGAGCCAATCTGGCAAAACTGATGACATATTCAGAATCAGCACCCCCAAAATACCCTAAATTCGATGAAATATCTTTGGCACCAAAAATGCTGTTGACCAGTGTAATCAATACAGGGTCTCAAGGAGCCATCCTTCTTGGCAACAAAAAAGAATCCCGCTCCCAATGGTGACGAAGATGGCCGAATATGCCCTTTCTCCAAAGACTCCTTAACATAACTCCGCATGGCGGCATGCTCTGGCACAGACAGATTGAAAAGTCGGCCCTTAGGGAACTTACAGCCAGAAATCAAGTTAATAGCACAATCACAGTCCCTATGTGGAGGAAGGGAACTGGACTTGGGCTCATCAAATACATCCTGGAAATCCGACAAAAACTCAGGAACTTCAGAAGAGGGGGAAGAGGAAATTGACATCAAAGGAACGTCACTATGAACCCCTTGACAACCCCAACTAGTCACAGACATAGATTTCCAATCCAGCACCGGATTATGTACCTGTAACCATGGAAAACCCAGTACAACAACATCATGCAAATTATGCAACACCAGAAAACGGCAATCTTCCTGATGTGCTGGCGCCATGCACATGGTCAGCTGTGTCCAAAACTGAGGTTTATCTTTGGCCAAAGGTGTAGCATCAATACCCCTCAAAAGAATAGGGTTCTGCAAAGGCTGCAAGGAGAAACCACAACGCTTGGCGAATTCTAAGTCCATTAAGTTCAGAGCAGCGCCTGAATCCACAAATGCCATGACAGAAAATGACGATAATGAGCAGATCAAGGTCACAGATAAGAGAAATTTAGGCTGGTCAGTACTGATGGTAACAGACCTAGCGACTCTCTTAGTACGCTTAGGGCAACCAGAAATAATATGAGCAGAATCGCCACAGTAAAAACACAGCCTATTCTGATGTCTGAATCCCTGCCACTCAGCTCTAGTCAAAATCCTATCACACTGCATAGGCTCTGGACTCTGCTCAGAGGACAACGCCATAGTGTGCACAACTCTGCGCTCGCGCAAGTGCCGATCAATCTGAATGGCCAGAGACATAGAATCACTCAGACCAGCAGGCGTGGGGAACCCCACCATAACATCTTTAACGGCTTCAGAAAGACCCTTTTTGAAAATTGCTGCCAAAGCATTCTCATTCCATTTAGTGAGCACAGACCATTTTCTAAATTTCTGGCAGTATAATTCTGCCGCTTCCTGACCCTGACACAGGGTTAACAAGGTCTTTTCTGCATGATCCACTGAATTAGGTTCGTCATACAATAATCCTAGCGCTTGAAAAAATGTATCTACATTAAGCAATGCCGGATTCCCTGATTCAAGGGAGAATGCCCAGTCTTGAGGATCACCACGCAGCAGAGATATGACAATTTTAACCTGCTGAATGGGATCACCAGAGGAACGGGGTTTCAGAGCAAAAAACAGTTTGCAGTTATTTTTAAAGTTCAAAAACTTGGACCTGTCCCCAAAAAACAAATCAGGAGTAGGAATTCTAGGCTCTAAAGCCGGAGTCTGAACATCATAATCTAGACTACCCTGTACTCTTGCAGCAAGTTGATCCACACGAGAAGACAAACCCTGAACATCCATGCCAGCGCCAAAGTCCTGAACTACCCAGAGATTAAGAGGAAAGGAAAGACATAACAGACTGCAGAAAAAAAAATGGCTCAGAACTTTTCTTTCCTTCTTTTGAGATGCATTTAACTCATTGTTGGCCAGTTATACTGTTATGATCTGGTGGTTTAGGAGCAACATGGGACGTGCTCTGGAGGAGGTGGTACCTGTACTGACCGCAGACCTTGAACTTAACACAACAACTAGAAGTAGCCGTGGGATGTTCCTAACACTGCCTAGACACCTCGTCACAGCCTGAGGACTAAATACCCCTAAAGATAGAAACAGGAAAGCTATCTTGCCTCAGAGAAAATTCCCAAAGGATAGACAGCCCCCCACAAATATTGACTGTGAGAGGAGAGGAAAATAACAAACGCAGAATGAAACCAGGATTTAGCAAAGGAGGCCACTCTAGCTAAATAGAAAGTACAGGACAGAATGCTGTGCGGTCAGTATTAAAATACTAGAAAAATCCACCACAGAGATTACAAAAATCTCCACACCTGACTAAAGGTGTGGAGGGTAAATCTGCTTCTCCAGAGCTTCCAGCTTAACTGATTAAATCCATACTGACAAAGCTGGACAAGAGAAAACATAAAATGCACTGAACTATTAAGTCCACAGCATGTGGACTGCAAAAAACCAAGCCAGGACTTATCTTTGATGATTTGGTCAGAATAGCAGGAGAATCCAAGCAGAGATGTGAATCCACCAAAGAACAATTGACAGTTGGCACTAAGGAAAGGGTCTAGCCAGATTAAATAGCCCAATCAGAACTGGTAATAAGTGGACGCACCTGATAATTGCTGAAATCCAAAGGAGCAGCAGTACCACTTATAACCACCGGAGGGAGCCCAAGATCAGAACTCACAACATTACCACTTATAACCACCGGAGGGAGCCCAAGAGCGGAATTCACAACAGTTGCCCTCCTCAATATCTGAAATGAAATCAGAATAAACCTTTCCCGTATTAGGTCAATTACCATAATTATTATTTTTGCAATATACCAGAATAATGAGAGAGAAAAAATATTTTAAGGCATTTTTATTACTTGCTGCAAAGTTAAAAGTTTGCATACACTAAGATTACTATGCCTTTAACCACTTTGCGACATGCGCCCTATTAGCACGGCACATGTCGTGTCTCCTGCTTTGATGTCGGCTCTGGCGGTGAGCCCACATGTTTCTGGCACATGTCAGCTGTTTTGAACAGCTGACATGTGCTCAGAACATCCGCGGCTGGAATCGCGATCCACCCATGGCTGTTAACCCATTAAATGCCGCTTTCAAACTCTGACAGTGGCATTTAATGGGTGCTTCCGGGCCATCGGTGACCCCCGTCACTTGATCGCGGGTCACTGATAGGTTGGCATGACAACCAGAGGTCTCATGGAGACCACTATGGTTGTCACTGCCGGCTTGCTGTGTGCACCGCCCGGTGGTTGGCGCTCATAGAAAGTGAGGTATTCTGCTACATACAAGTGATTTGACCATCGCCTGTATGTATGTAACAGAGCCGATCGGGTTATGGTAGCTTCTAGTCTCACATGGAGACTATTAAAGTGTTAGGGTTTGGCAGAATGCACCAAATATATATTTATAGAATAATCGGTGCGTTCGCAACCCGGGGTCCACCGTGCAGGAGTAAAACCCGCTGCTAGTAGCTGATGGTACTATATGGTGGTATAAGTGAACTCTGTTACTTCACAGAGTCACTAAAGACAAGAGAACGCTGTGCCCTGTTAACCTCACAGAGAAACACAGCTACCAAATAAAGCGAACAGTGGTCATGCAGTCAGAATAGCACACGCTAGGGGCTTATTTCAGCCGAACCCTATGATCACACTGGCACAGAACACATAAGTTAGTTGATACTAGCGCATGGCCATGCGGCCATGTGAACCTTTTATAGCTGCAGCAACTTCAGGACCTTCCTAGAGGACCAATGGGAGCTGTTGCAGTACCTGAGCATGTGACCCCCGACCTCCAAGGAGAGGTCTTATCCTGGGCATGCTCAGAAGGGGAAAAGCAGGACTTAGTCCCAGCGATGTCTGCTCGCCGCTGACCAGTACTGGCTACAATGTCTGAGCCTGGAAAGGTAGCAATAACCATCCGCACCATATCAGGCTGAGCCAGACGCTGGGACTGAGGTCTCTGCTGAGCAAGCTCCTCTGCAGCAGGAGAAGAATGGGAGACCGCAGCGGAGATGGCTCAAGATTCCCCCTGTGCAGAGGAACTTGACACCTAACATGAAGCATGCCAAAAGTTTAAAAAAAATGGTTTCAAAAATTTAAAAATATAAAAGTTTAAATCACCCCCTTTTGCCCCATTCAAAATAAAACAATGCAAAAAAATCAAACATACACATATTTGGTATTGCCATATTCAGAATCGCATGATCTATCCATAAAAAGGATTAACCTGATCAATAAATGGCATAGTGAGAAAAAAGTCAAAATGCCTAAATTACATTTTTTGGTCTCCGCGATACTGCAATAAAATGCAATAACGAGCAATCAAAACATCGTATCTTCACCAAAATGATATAAATAAAAACATCAGCTCGGCACGCAAAAAAATAAGCCCTCCCCCAACCCGAGATCACAAAAAATAGAGATGCTCTGGGTCTCGGAAAATGGCGCAATTTTTCTTAAAGAAACTTTGGAATTTTTTCCGCCACCTAAATAAACAAGAACCTAGACATTTTTGGTGCATATGAGCTCGTAATGACTAGTGTTGAGCATTCCCATACCGCAAGTATCGGGTATCGGCCGATATTTGTGGTATCGGAATTCCGATACCGAGTTCCGATACTTTCAGTATATCGGATACCGGAATCAGAAATTCCCATAATTAAATGTGCCCGAATTCAGCCAATGAGGAATGATTAGAAGTGTGGGCCCATCCTGTTCTGCATGGTGGGCATGTAACTACTGGCATGGCTGTGATTGGCTGCTGAAATGATGTCATGATGCACTATAAAAGTCGCCGCTGCCATTTTGGGCTCACTCTGCTGTGAATTCAGTTAGGGACAGGACGCTGTGTTCTGACTGAGGGCCAGTTTAGAGATAGCGATTTACTTCATTGTGCTTTACCCAGGCTAATTTAGCAACCGCTTTGTGAGAACCTTGCTTTTGCCTTGCAGCGCAGTTCACAGCTGTCTGCAAGGTCTCTGTGTGTGTGAGTGCACATTGCTCTGTAGTCTGTCCGCAGCCACAGCCGGTTGTAGTCAGCTCAGGGTGCGTCACTGCCTCATACTGTTCTATCCATTGTCCTTTTTTGCAATTAGTGCAGCCTGCTGAAAATTTTTCAAATATTTCCTATTAGTGGCTTTCCATCCATTTCCAGCTAAATTGTGGAAAAACACTACATAGGATTACATAGAGGAGCTTGTTTTGGCCTTGCAGCGCCGTTTACGGCTGTCTGCATGGTCTCTGTGTGAGTGCACATTGCTCTGTAGTCTGTCCGCAGCCACAGCCGGTTGTAGTCAGCTCAGGGTGTGTCACTGCCTCATACTGTTCAATCCATTGTCCTTTTTTGCAATTAGCGCAGCCTGCTGAAAATGTTTTCTAATATATTTCCTATAAGTGGATTTCCATCCATATCCAGCTAAATTGTGGAAAAACACTACATAGGATACCACAGAGGAGGTTTTTTTGGCCTTGCAGCGCCGTTTACGGCTGTCTGCACGGTCTCTGTGTGAGTGCACATAGCTCTGTAGTCTGTCCGCAGCCACAGCCGGTTGTCATCAGCTCAGGGTGCGTCACTGCCTCATACTGTTCAATCCATTGTCCTTTTTTGCAATTAGTGGAGCCTGCTGAAAATTTTTTCAAATATTTCCTATTAGTGGCTTTCCATCCGTATCCAACTAGATTGTGGAAAAACACTATATAGGATTACATAGAGGAGCTTTTTTTGGCCTTGCAGCGCCGTTTACGGCTGTCTGCATGGTCTCCGTGTGAGTGCAGCTCACTCTGTAGTCAGTTCTGCAAAAAAAAAAAATAATAATAAAGTTCACCAAACACACCACTTTACAGTTGTGTAGGCCACATTAGCTCATATTAAAGTCTAGTCCACACTTTAGAAAATTAGTGTTTCTTATACCTGTTAGGAGCTGTTCAGGAATAAGCACACTTAGCCCTTAGTACTTTTCTGCTTATCTTTATCAGTCAACCAAGATGAAGAAGGCAGGGAGTAAGGCACGTGGGCATGGGCTTGGAGCAGGGAGAGGACATGGGGATTCTGTGCCTGCTGCGGTCACCGATGACTCATCATCACCCAGTTTCATCAGGGAACAGTCCTTCATGTGCAGCTTTGTAGGAGATCGCCGTACACCGCTGCTGCGTGAAGAACAAATTGAAGTCGTTGCCGGATGGATGGCAGCTAACGCACCGACTTCAATTAGTGCCACATCCTCTCGGGCACAGAGGACTGGAGAGCACCCATCTGTCTGTTCACCACCTGCCAAATTGTCCAGGCAGTCATAGAGCCCAGGAGAGGAGCCATCTCTACTTCTGTTCTCTGAATCTCTTGGCTTGGAAAGAGAGGGCCAGCCAAGCAGCATTGGAGAAATGGAAGAGGCAGTATGCAGTGATGCCCAACAGCTTTGTCTCTCTGACTCTGAAGAGACTGGTGGACCACTGCCTCCGGTCAGCACACCTCAGTACGCATCTGATTATGAGACTCAGGTGCCACTTTTAGGTGCGTACTGTGCTGCCGAGACTACCCAGGGGAAGCAGTTGGTGAAAGAGGGTAGTGTTGACGATGAGGTCCTTGACCCGTCATGGCGTGAGGTACAGGAAGGTGGTGGAAGCATCTCTGAGGAAGAGATTCCCCAAACGGCCCAAAGAGGGAGAGGGAGGGGGAAGACTGCGGAGCCTGTAGCCTCCACTTTGGCACCCGTTAGGAGCATGCCTCTTCCAAAAGCCAAAACGGGCGCTCCCAAGTCTTGCAGTGCCTGGTCCTTTTTTGACACAGTTGCAGATGACATTTGTTTTGTCAAGTGCAAGATGTGTCATCACAAAGTCAAAAGAGGGAGAAATGTCAGCAACCTCAATACCACAAATATGTGGAAACATGTGCGGACCAAGCACGGGTGGAGTTACAAAAACACACTGAAGACCTAGGCCAACCTACAGCGGCACCAACCACCTCTTCAGCTCGTGTTGTAGCCTCTTCCTCCAGCTCGCACACAGCTTCCTCTGTTGTGAACTCTGTTTTTGGGCTCCCTCTAGTGGTCACAAGCGGTACTGTGTAGTGTTGTCTTTCTGCAGGTTGGCAGCATCAGCTGGTTCGTTATCCTTGGTTGGTTTCCTATTTAGTTCACCTGGATACTCAGTTCCTTGCCTGCTCTCAATGTATTCAGTGCTCTTCAGATTCCTTGTGACTACCTTGCTTCCAGTCTCTCCAAGACAAGCTAAGTTTTTGTTTGATCATTTTTTGATTATCAGCATTTATTATGTTTTTAGTCCAGCTCGCTAAAATGTGATTTCCTCGCTTGCTGGTTGCTCTAGGGGACTGAGTTTCTCCCCCCCACACCGTTAGTTGGTGCGGGGGTTCTTGAAATCTCAGTGTGGATATTTTGTAAGGGTTTTTTACTGACCACACAGACCCCTTTACTATTTTCTGCTATCTAGTATTAGTGGGCCTCATTTGCTAAATCTGTTTTCACCCCTGTGTATGTGCCTTCCTCTTACCTCACCGTTATTATATGTTGGGGGCTTCTATTTCTTTGGGGATTATTTCTCTGGAGGCAAGAGAGGTCTTTCTTTCTCTCTAGGGGTAGTTAGTTCCTCAGGCTGGCTCGAGAAGTCTAGGATTTTTAGGCACGTTCACTGGCTACTTTAGTGTGTTTGGATAGGTTCAGATTTGCGGTCAGTCCAGTTTGCCACTTCCCTAGAGCTTGTCCTATGTATGTTACTTAGCTGGAGTAATTTGTGATCCTCAACCACTAAGGATCATAACAGTAGAGCAGGCCACAAAAGTGTTTAATGCATCGCAGAAGTGGGATAAAAAGAATACCTGAGTACATTTTTTTTTTCCTCCCGCTTTTCCTTTGCTGCAGTCTGTTTAGCTTCTTTCATCCCCTTGAACTCTGGGTGGTTTTGAGCTCAGCTGCAGACATGAATTTTCAGACTCTGACTTCTAGTGTGGATCATCTGACTGCACGGGTGCAAAGTATTCAGGATTTTGTTATTCATAGCCCTATGTCAGAACCAAAGATACCCATTCCTGAATTGTTTTCTGGTGATAGATCTAGGTTTCTAAACTTTAAGAATAATTGTAAGTTATTTCTATCTCTGAGACCTCGTTCCTCTGGTGATTCCGCTCAGCAAGTTAAAATTGTTATCTCCTTGTTGCATGGCGACCCTCAAGATTGGGCTTTCTCTCTGGCGCCAGGAGATCCTGCATTGCTTAATGTAGATGCATTTTTTCTGGTTCTTGGACTGCTTTATGAGGAGCCTAATCTTGAGAATCAGGCAGAAAAAGCGTTGCTGGCTATCTCTCAAGGTCAGGATGAAGCAGAGGTGTATTGTCAAAAATTTCGGAAATGGTCGGTGCTTACTCAATGGAATGAGTGTGCCTTGGCTGCAAATTTCAGAGAAGGTCTTTCTGAGGCCGTTAAGAATGTTATGGTGGGGTTTCCCACCCCTACAAGTCTGAGTGATTCTATGGCTTTAGCCATTCAGGTTGATCGGCGTTTGCGGGAGCGCAAATCTGCTCATCCTTTGGCGGTATTTTCTGAACAGAGACCTGAGTCTATGCAATGAGACCGAACTCTGACCAGAATTGAGCGACAAAGTCATAGACGTCAAAATGGGTTGTGCTTTTACTGTGGTGATTCTACTCATGTTATCTCAGCATGCTCTAAACGCTTAAAAAAAATCGCTAAACCCTTCACCATTGGTACTATGCAGCCTAAGTTTATTTTGTCTGTTACTTTGATTTGTTCTTTGTCATCCTACCCGGTTATGGCTTTTGTGGATTCGGGTGCTGCCCTGAATCTGATGGATTTGTCGTTTGCCAGACGCTGTGGTTTTGTCCTGGAGCCTTTGGAATTTCCTATTCCTCTGAGGGGAATTGATGCTACGCCATTGGCTGAGAATAAGCCTCAGTATTGGACGCAAATGACCATGTGCATGACTCCCGTACATCAGGAGGTGATTCGCTTTCTTGTTCTGCATAATTTGCATGATGTCGTTTTGGGTCTGCCATGGCTGCAGGCTCATAATCCAGTTTTAGATTGGAAAGCTATGTCTGTGTCAAGTTGGGGTTGTCAGGGAATTCATGGCGATGTTCCGTTGGTGTCTATTGCTTCTTCCACTCCTTCTGAGGTCCCTGAGTTTTTGTCTGACTACCAGGATGTATTTGATGAACCCAGGTCCAGTGCCCTGCCCCCTCATAGGGATTGTGACTGTGCTAAAAATTTAATTCCTGGTAGTAAATTCCCTAAGGGACGACTTTTTAATTTGTCTATACCAGAGCATGCCGCGATGCGGAGTTATATAAAGGAGTCTTTGGAGAAGGGACATATTCGCCCATCCTCTTCCCCTCTTGGTGCAGGATTTTTTTTTGTGGCCAAGAAGGACGGTTCGTTGAGACCTTGTATAGATTATCGTCTTCTGAATAAAATCACAGTCAAATTTCAGTATCCTTTACCACTATTGTCTGATTTGTTTGCTCGGATTAAGGGTGCCAGTTGGTTCACCAAGATAGATCTCCGTGGTGCGTATAACCTTGTGCGCATTAAGCAGGGAGATGAATGGAAAACAGCATTTAATACGCCTGAAGGCCATTTTGAGTACTTGGTGATGCCTTTTGGACTCTCTAATGCTCCTTCTGTGTTTCAGTCTTTCATGCATGACATCTTCCGAGAATATCTGGATAAATTTATGATTGTTTATCTGGATGACATTTTGGTCTTTTCTGATGATTGGGAGTCCCATGTGAAGCAGGTCAGGATGGTGTTTCAGGTCCTGCGTGCTAATGCTTTATTTGTGAAGGGCTCAAAATGCCTCTTCGGAGTACAGAAGGTCTCCTTTTTGGGTTTTATTTTTTCTCCTTCTACTGTGGAGATGGACCCAGTCAAGGTCCAGGCTATTCATGACTGGACTCAGCCCACGTCTGTTAAGAGTCTTCAGAAGTTCTTGGGTTTTGCTAATTTTTACCGTCATTTCATCGCTAATTTTTCTAGCGTGGTTAAACCTTTGACGGATTTGACCAAGAAGGGTTCTGATGTGACTAATTGGTTCCCTGCGGCCGTGGAGGCCTTTCGGGAGCTGAAGCACCGGTTTTCTTCAGCTCCAGTCTTATGTCAGCCAGATGTTTCTCTCCCCTTCCAGGTCGAGGTTGATGCTTCTGAGATTGGAGCAAGGGCTGTTTTGTCGCAGAGAAGCTCTGATGGCTCTGTGATGAAACCATGTGCTTTCTTTTCAAGAAAGTTTTCGCCTGCCGAGCGGAATTATGATGTTGGTAATCGGGAGTTGTTGGCTATGAAGTGGGCATTTGAGGAGTGGCGACATTGGCTCGAAGGAGCTAAACATCGTGTGGTGGTCTTGACTGATCACAAAAATCTGATTTACCTTGAATCTGCCAAGCGCCTGAATCCTAGACAGGCTCGTTGGTCGTTGTTTTTCTCCCGTTTCAACTTCGTGGTCTCATATCTGCCAGGTTCGTAGAACGTGAAAGCTGATGCACTTTCTAGGAGTTTTGTGCCTGACTCTCCGGGAGTTTCTGAGCCGGCTGGTATTCTCAGAGAGGGAGTGATTTTGTCTGCCATTTCCCCAGATTTGCGACGAGTGCTGCAGAAATTTCAGGCGGATAGACCTGATCGTTGTCCACCAGAGAGACTGTTTGTCCCGGATAGATGGACCAGCAGAGTTATTTCCGAGGTTCATTCTTCGGTGTTGGCGGGTCATCCTGGGATTTTTGGTACCAGAGATTTGGTGGCTAGGTCCTTCTGGTGGCCTTCCTTGTCACGGGATGTTCGTTCCTTTGTGCAGTCTTGTGGGATTTGTGCTCGGGCTAAGCCTTGCTGTTCTCGTGCCAGCGGTTTGCTTTTGCCTTTGCCTATTCCGAAAAGGCCTTGGACGCACATTTCCATGGATTTTATTTCGGATCTTCCGGTATCTCAGAAAATGTCTGTCATCTGGGTGGTGTGTGATCGTTTTTCCAAGATGGTCCATTTGGTGCCCTTGCCTAAGTTGCCTTCTGCCTCCGATTTGGTTCCTCTATTTTTTCAGAATGTGGTTCGCTTGCACGGCATTCCTGAAAATATTGTGTCTGATAGAGGATCCCAGTTTGTGTCCAGGTTTTGGCGGACTTTTTGTGCTAAGATGGCCATTGATTTGTCTTTTTCGTCGGCCTTCTATCCTCAGACTAATGGCCAAACCAAGCGAACTAATCAGACGTTGGAAACTTATTTGAGATGTTTTGTTTCTGCTGATCAGGATGATTGGGTGACTTTTTTGCCATTGGCTGAGTTTGCCCTTAATAATCGGGCTAGTTCTGCTACTTTGGTTTCGCCTTTTTTCTGCAATTCTGGTTTCCATCCTCGTTTTTCCTCGGGTCAGGTTGAGCCTTCTGACGGTCCTGGGGTGGATTCTGTGGTGGATAGGTTGCAGCAGATTTGGAACCATGTGGTGGACAATTTGAGGTTGTCAAAAGAGAAGGCTCAGCGCTTTGCCAACCGCCGCCGCGGTGTGGGTCCCCGACTTCGTGTTGGGGATTTGGTGTGGCTGTCTTCTCGGTATGTTCCCATGAAGGTCTCCTCTCCTAAATTCAAGCCTCGCTTCATCGGTCCTTATAAGATCTTGGAAATCCTTAACCCGGTGTCTTTTCGTTTGGATCTCCCAGCATCGTTTGCCATTCATAATGTGTTCCATAGGTCTTTGTTGCGGAGGTATGTGGTACCTGTGGTTCCTTCTGTTGAGCCTCCTGCTCCGGTGCTGGTCGAGGGCGAATAGGAGTACGTGGTGGAGAAGATTTTGGATTCTCGTATCTCTAGACGGAGGCTTCAGTATTTGGTGAAGTGGAAGGGCTATGGTCAGGAGGATAATTCCTGGGTTGTCGCCTCTGATGTTCATGCGGCCGATTTGGTTCGTGCCTTCCACGCGGCTCTTCCTGATCGCCCTGGGGGTCTTGATGAGGGTTCGGTGACCCCTCCTCAAGGGGGGGGTACTGTTGTGAACTCTGTTTCTGGGCTCCCTCTAGTGGTCACAAGCGGTACTGTGTAGTGTTGTCTTTCTGCAGGTTGGCAGCATCAGCTGGTTCGTTATCCTTGGTTGGTTTCCTATTTAGTTCACCTGGATACTCAGTTCCTTGCCTGCTCTCAATGTATTCAGTGCTCTTCAGATTCCTTGTGACTACCTTGCTCCCAGTCTCTCCAAGACAAGCTAAGTTTTTGTTTGATCATTTTTTGATTATCAGCATTTATTATGTTTTTAGTCCAGCTCGCTAAAATGTGATTTCCTCGCTTGCTGGTTGCTCTAGGGGACTAAGTTTCTCCCCCCCACACCGTTAGTTGGTGCGGGGGTTCTTGAAATCTCAGTGTGGATATTTTGTAAGGGTTTTTTACTGACCACACAGACCCCTTTACTATTTTCTGCTATCTAGTATTAGTGGGCCTCATTTGCTAAATCTGTTTTCACCCCTGTGTATGTGCCTTCCTCTTACCTCACCGTTATTATATGTTGGGGGCTTCTATTTCTTTGGGGATTATTTCTCTGGAGGCAAGAGAGGTCTTTCTTTCTCTCTAGGGGTAGTTAGTTCCTCAGGCTGGCTCGAGACGTCTAGGATTTTTAGGCACGTTCACCGGCTACTTTAGTGTGTTTGGATAGGTTCAGATTTGCGGTCAGTCCAGTTTGCCACTTCCCTAGAGCTTGTACTATGTATGTTACTTAGCTGGAGTAATTTGTGATCCTCAACCACTAAGGATCATAACATTCCTCACAAGATCGCCATGGAAGAACCTCTGGCACTGTTGTCCACAGACCCATTGTAATTCCACCCACAGCACCACGTTCCCAGTCATCCTCACACTCCCAGCCCAGTCTACAGCCATCGGTAGCACAGGCATGGGAGAAAAGGTGGCCATTCTCGGCAAACCACCCCCCAGCACAGGTTCTGAATGCTGGCATTGCAAAACTACTGTCCCTTGAAATGCTGTCGTTCAGGCTGGTGGAGACTGACAGCTTCCGTAACTTGATGGCATTGGCAGTCCCATGATAAAATGTGCCCAGCCGCTTTTATTTCAGCAGGCAAGCCGTCCCTGCCCTGCACAAGCATGTGGAGGGACACATAAAACAAATGCTACTGAACGCCGTCAGTAGCAAGGTCCACCTCATCACCGATGCATGGACCAGTCACCATGGACAGGGACGATACCTTTCCCTCACTGCCCATTGGGTTAATGTTGCTGAGCCGGGTACAGATCGTGCGAGTGGGGCAGGACGTGTTCTGCCAACTCCAAGGATTGCAGGAATCCAGTCTGTACGCATTGACTCCTCGTCATACACAAGTTCCTCAGAATCATCGCTGCAGGAGCAGTCACAGTCCACCTCCACATGGACCCGTGAACGTTTTCCTGTTACGACCGATATGAGCACAGCTGTGGCCAAACGTCAACAGGCCATCTTGAAATTAATTTCTTTGGGGAATCGAAGCCACACAGCGCAGGAGCTCTGGAATGCCATCAAGCAGGAGAGCGACGTGTGGTTTGTGCCAGCGAATCTCCAGCCAGGCATGGCAGTGTGTGAAAATGGCCGAAATCTGGTGGCAGCTCTTGCCCTAGGCAACCTCACTCACATCCCATGACTGGCACATGTGCTCAACTTGGTCGTGCAGAGTTTTCTGAGGGTCTATCCGGTCCGCCTAGAGTGTGCTCACTTGCTTCGTTCCAGCATGGCAAGATCCCGCATTGCAGCTCTGCAGCGCCGATTCCGCCTTCCAGAACATCGCATCATATGTGACCTACCCACCAGGTGGAATTCCACATTACATATGTTGGAGCGGTCGTGTGAGCAGCAGCAAGCAGTAATGGAGCACCAGCTACATCAGGCACAAAGAAGTTGCAGTTTGCGCCGTTCAGATTTCACAACCACTGAGTGTGCCACTGTGAAGGACGTCTGCCAGGTTTTGTGTTCCTTCGATAATTCCACGCGGATGGCGAGTGCAGATGATGCACTAGTCAGCATGACTGTCCCCCTCATCTGCCTGCTTCAACAAACACTGCAAGCGCTAAGGGATGATGTTGTGGAAGAGTTGGAGGATGAGGAGTCACCAATTCCAACAGCTTCTGGACAGTCAGCGCTACGTGGTTCCTCACAAAGGCCTAGTCAGTGGTCACTTTGTGAGGAGGATGAGGAGGAGTCAATGGGGGAGGAAGACATTGGTCCAGAGGAGGGAGTTACACAATTCTCCAATAGTCAGTGTGTAGAGCGAGGGTGGGGTGATGCAGAGCAGGCAGAGATCACGCCTCAAGCAGGGGACAGCGTTTCTTGGCCAGTTGGCAGTCTGCAGCACATGGTTGATTACATGCTGCAGTGCCTGAGAAATGACCGCCACATCGCCCACATTCTCAACACGGCTGATTATTGGGTGTACACCCTCCTAGATCCTCGCTACTGGGACAACTTACAAAGCCTCATAACACCGTTGAACCGGGAGCGTAAAATGCGGGAGTACCAAGACACACTGATGAATTCCATCATCTTCTCCAGTCCAACTGAGAGCAGTGCTGCTAGTGCTTTACAAAGCAGCTCAGTGCGTCGAGGCAGTGGAGGAAGCTCAGCACAAAGAGGGAGCATAAGCAGTGCCTCAGCACAAGGCAAGACCAGTATGGCTCAAGTGTGGCATCGTTTTTTTGTGCCTGCCACAAATGTCTACACCATCACAGGCGGCTCCAGTCAGCAGGAGGCAACGTTTCCATCAGATGGTGACAGACTACATGTCTTGCCCTCTTACTGTACTCCCAGACGGCTCTTCCCTTCAAGTTTTGGGTCTCTAAGCTGGATACATGGCCAGAGATAAGCCAGTATGCATTGGAGGTGCTGGCTTGCCCTGCTGCTAGTGTATTATCGGAAAGCGTCTTTAGTGAAGCAGGTGGTGTACTAACAGACCGTTGAATGCGACTATCCTCCGATAACGTTGACCGGCTTACTTTTCTGAAAATGAACAAGGCCTGGATCTCACAGGAATTTGCCACTCCTCTTCCAGATTAAATAATTGGTTGGCTACAGTATCCATGTCTCCTGTTGCGTTCATGTTTCTACCATTTGAACTGTAATCCCTGGGCTCCAACACCGCCAGTTGATGCTCAGAAGTGCCGTCTGCACAGTCAAAACACATGACCCAGTGTTATTGGGTTTCAGGAATGTCAGCTGATCCCCAGCTGTGTATCCGGCAATGTGTCCTGCGACTGCCCCGCTGACACTCCAACAGATGTTAAACTGCCTTGAGTGCAGGCTTCGGCCTACACTCTGCTCCTCCTGCTGACCCTGGGCTCTAACACTGCCAGTTGGTGCTTGGAAGTGCTGGCTGCACAGATGAAAACACTCACCACTGTGAACTTAACACTTATGAAATGTGTCCCTTGATACCGTAAAACCGTCCCAGAGATGGGACTTTCCTTCTTAATGGGATGCAGCACAGCCATCATCCCTACCCCCTTGGCGCCATGCGCCACCTCCTTAGCGTTGTTTGAATCTGTCCCGTAGCCTGCGTTGTTTTGTTCAACCTTGGCAATGCACAGTTTACGCTGCCCGTCTTCTGACATCATTTAGTGTCAGGCGGACTGGGCCTGTGGGCCAGTCCAGGCCGCGCTGCCCGAGATCCCGCCTCGCAGTCTCTTCTGGTTTAATCATATTGCAGGCCTGGGATCCATGGGCATGCACAGTGCATATCTTCACCTCAGGCTCTCACTCATCTCCCTCCGCCTTCTTCAGACTGTGCACCATCAGCTGATCCCTACTAGCATGCCACGGTTGTGACGCCGCACAATCTGAAGAATCCAAAAGGAGATGAGTGAGAAGCGAAGATATGCACTGCGTATGCCCATGGATCCCACGCCTGCAGTGTGATTACATTAGATGACACTGCGAGGCGGGATCTCGGGCAGCGCGGCCGCACAGGCGCAGCCAGCCTGACAACAAATGATGTCAGAAGACGGGCAGCAGTAACTGCGCATGGCCAAGGTTGAACCTAACAGCGCAGGCTCCAGGACAGATTCAAACAACGCTGAGGAGGCGGTGCATGGCGCCAAGGGGGTAGGAATAACGGCTGTGCTGCATACCATTAGGAAGGAAAGTCCTACCTCCGGGACGGTTTCACAGTATCAGGGGACACATTTTATAAGTGTTTAGTTCTGCGTTTGCAAGGAGCATAATTAAAAGAGCCACCTTTTCCTTTTGCAGCATCAGTGCTGAACAAGTTGTCTCTTTCAGCTACAAACACCTGGGGGGGGGTTAAAGGTTCCCTTTCCACTTGCTCCATTTAGGCCTCAGCCTACACTCTGCTCCTCCTGCTTTCCCTGGGCTTCAACACCGCCAGTTGCTGCCTGGAAGTGCTGTCTGCACAGTCAACACTTGCTGCTGGGTTATTGGGGTTCAGTAATGCCAGCTGTTCCCCTGCTGTGTTGCGGCAATAACTCTAGCCTGCTCCTCCTGCTTTCCCTGGGCTCTAACACTGCCAGTTGGTGCTCGGAAGTGCTGTCTGCAGTCAACAGTTGCTCCTCTGTTATTGGGTTTCAGCAACATCAGCTGATCCCCAGCTGTGTATCTGGCAATGTGTCCTGCGACCACCACGCTGACACTCCATCAGATATTAAACTGCCTCCAGTGCAGGCTTCGGCCTACACTCTGCTCCTCCTGCTGACCCTGGGCTCTAACACCGCCAGTTGGTGCTCGGAAGTGCTGGCTGCACAGAGAAAAACACTCACCACTGTGTCAGTGGGGTTGAGTAACGCCAGCTGTTCCCCTGCTGTGTAGCTGGCAATGTGTCCTGCGACCGCCACGCTGACACTCCATCAGATATTAAACTGCCTCGAGTGCAGGCTTAGGCATACACTCTGCTCCTCCTGCTGCCCCTGGGCTCCAACACCGCTAGTTGCTGCCGGGAAGTGCTGTTTGCACAGTCAACACTTGCTGCCGTGTTATTGGGTTTCAGTAACTTCAGCAGATCCCCAGATGTGTATCCGGCAATGTGTCCTGCGACCGCCACGCTGACACTCCAACAGATATTAAACTGCATCCAGTGCAGGCTTCGGCCTACACTCTGCTCCTCCTGCTGACCCTGGGCTCTAACACCACCTGTTGGTGCTCGGAAGTGCTGGCTGCACAGAGAAAAACACTTGCCACTGTGTCAGTGGGGTTCAGTAATACCAGCTGTTCCCCTGCTGTGTAGCCAACAATGTGTCCTGCGACCGCCACGCTGACACTCCATCAGATATTAAACATCCTCGAGTGCAGACTTCGGCCTGCACTCTGCTCCTCCTGCTGCCCCTGGGCTCCAACACCGCTAGTTGCTGCCTGGAAGTGCTGTTTGCACAGTCAACACTTGCTGCCGTGTTATTGGGTTTCAGTAACGTCAGCTGATCCCCAGCTGTGTATCCGGCAATGTGTCCTGCGACCGCCATGCTGACACTCCAACAGATGTTAAACTGTCTCAAGTGCAGGCTTCGGCCTAGAGTCTGCTCCCCCTGCTGACCCTGGGCTCCAACACCGCTAGTTGGGGCTGTAGGAATACAATCTTGAATAGGTCCCCCTGGTTCCAGTACCATCAGCTGGTTCCATTGGCTCTTGTACCTTCGGCTACCCATCCGGGTTCCAGTACCGACAGCTGGTTCTCGGCAGTGTCTTTTGCTCTTCTACCTTCTGCTCCCCATCCTGGTTCCAGTACCGTCAGCTGGTTCCAGGCAGAGCCTTTGGCTTAGGGGACTGTTGTGAATTTGGATTCTGGGCTCCCCCGGTGGCTACTGGTGGAATTGAACTGGTGTCTTCATCTTCTCTGTTCACCTGTTCCCATCAAGATGTGGGAGTCGCTATATAACCTTGCTGCTCTGTTAGTTGCTTGCCGGTCAACAATGTTATCAGAAGCCTCTCTGTGCTTGTTCCTGCTCCTAGACAACTACTAGATAAGTTGGACTCTTGTCCATGTTTGTTTTTGCATTTTTGTTCCAGTTCACAGCTGTAGTTTCGTTACTGTGTCTGGAAAGCTCTTGTGAACAGGAATTGCCACTCTGGTGTTATGAGTTAATGCCAGAGTTTTAAAGTAATTTCTGGATGGTGTTTTGATAGGGTTTTTAGCTGACCATGAAAGTGTCCTTTCTGTCTTCTGCTATGTAGTAAGTGGACCTCAAATTTGCTAAACCTATTTTCATACTACGTTTGTTATTTCATCTTGATTCACCGCCAATACATGTGGGGGGCCTCTGTCTCCTTTCGGGGTATTTCTCTAGAGGTGAGCTAGGACTAATATTTTCCTCTGCTAGCTTTATTTAGTCCTCCGGCTGGTGCTGGGCATCTAGAATCAACGTAGGCATGCTACCCGGCCACTGCTAGTTGTGCGTTAGGTTTAGTTCATGGTCAGCTCAGTTTCCATCTTCCAAGAGCTAGTTCCTATATATGCTGATGCTATGATCTCTTGCCATTGAGATCATGACAGTTTGACCGGCCCACTAAAGGGTTAAAATCCTTGGCTGAGAAAGGAGAGAAATAAGTAGTCTGCTGAAATTTTTTTTTTTTCTTTTTTTTTCCTCTCCTTTGAATGGCTCTGTGTTCACCTGTTTGCAATGGATCTTCAGAGTGTAACTGCAGGTTTGAATAATCTCGCCACGAAGGTACAAAATTTGCAAGATTTTGTTTGTCATGCACCTGTATCTGAGCCGAGAATTCCTTTGCCGGAATTTTTCTCGGGGAATAGATCTGGGTTTCAGAATTTTCGAAATAATTGCAAATTATTTTTGTCCCTGAAATCTCGCTCTGCCGGAGATCCTGCACAGCAGGTCAGGATTGTGATTTCCTTGCTCCGGGGCGACCCTCAAGACTGGGCTTTTTCATTGACACCAGGGGATCCTGCGTTGCTCAATGTGGATGCGTTTTTTCTGGCCTTGGGGTTGCTTTATGACGAACCTCATTTGGAGCTTCAGGCAGAAAAAACTTTGATGTCCCTATCTCAGGGGCAAGATGAAGCGGAAATTTACTGCCAAAGATTCCGTAAATGGTCTGTGCTTACTCAGTGGAATGAGTGCGCCCTGGCGGCGACTTTCAGAGAGGGTCTCTCTGATGCCATTAAGGATGTTATGGTGGGGTTCCCTGTGCCTGCGGGTCTGAATGAGTCCATGACAATGGCTATTCAGATCGATAGGCGTTTGCGGGAGCGCAAACCAGTGCACCATCTGGCGGTGTCCACTGAGAAATCGCCAGAGAGTATGCAGTGTGATAGAATTCTGTCCCGAAGCGAGCGGCAGAATTTTAGACGGAAAAATGGGTTGTGTTTCTATTGTGGTGATTCTACTCATGTTATATCAGCATGCTCTAAGCGCACTAAAAAGCTTGGTAAATCTGTTTCCATTTGCACCTTACCGTCTAAGTTTATTCTATCTGTGACCCTGATTTGCTCTTTGTCATCTATTACCACGGACGCCTATGTCGACTCTGGCGCCGCTTTGAGTCTTATGGATTGGTCCTTTGCCAAACGCTGTGGGTATGATTTAGAGCCTTTGGAGACTCCTATTCCTCTGAAGGGGATTGACTCCACCCCATTGGCTAATAATAAACCACAATACTGGACACAAGTAACTATGCGTATTAATCCGGATCACCAGGAGATTATTCGCTTTCTGGTGCTGTATAATCTACATGATGATTTGGTGCTAGGATTGCCTTGGCTGCAATCTCACAACCCAGTCCTCGACTGGAAAGCTATGTCTGTGTTGAGCTGGGGATGTAAGGGGGCTCATGGGGATGTACCTGTGGTTTCCATTTCATCATCTATTCCCTCTGAAATTCCTGAGTTCCTGTCTGACTATCGTGACGTCTTTGAAGAATCCAAGCTTGGTTCGTTACCTCCGCACCGAGAGTGCGATTGTGCCATAGATTTAATCCCGGGTAGTAAATACCCAAAGGGTCGTTTATTTAATCTGTCTGTGCCTGAACATGCTGCTATGCGTGAATATATAAAGGAGTCCTTGGAAAAGGGACATATTCGTCCATCGTCATCTCCCTTAGGAGCCGGTTTTTTCTTTGTGTCAAAAAAAGACGGCTCTTTGAGACCATGTATTGATTATCGGCTTTTGAATAAAATCACTGTTAAATATCAATACCCATTGCCGTTGCTGACTGATTTGTTTGCTCGCATAAAGGGGGCCAAGTGGTTCTCTAAGATTGACCTTCGTGGGGCGTATAATTTGGTGCGAATCAGGCAGGGGGATGAGTGGAAAACCGCATTTAATACGCCCGAGGGCCACTTTGAGTATTTAGTGATGCCTTTTGGTCTTTCAAATGCTCCGTCAGTTTTCCAGTCCTTTATGCATGATATTTTTCGCGATTATTTGGATTAATTTATGATTGTGTATCTGGATGATATTCTGATTTTTTCGGATGACTGGGACTCTCATGTCCAGCAAGTCAGGAGGGTTTTTCAGGTTTTGCGGTCTAATTCTTTGTGTGTGAAGGGTTCTAAGTGTGTTTTTGGGGTACAGAGGATTTCCTTTTTGGGATATATTTTTTCCCCCTCTTCCATTGAAATGGATCCTGTCAAGGTTCAAGCTATTTGTGATTGGACGCAGCCCTCTTCTCTTAAGAGTCTTCAGAAATTTTTGGGCTTTGCTAACTTTTATCGTCGATTTATTGCTGGTTTTTCGGATATTGCTAAGCCATTGACCGATTTGACTAAGAAGGGTGCTGATGTTGCTGATTGGTCCCCTGATGCTGTGGAGGCCTTTCGGGAGCTTAAGCGCCGTTTTTCCTCTGCCCCTGTGTTGCGTCAGCCTGATGTTGCTCTACCTTTTCAGGTTGAGGTCGACGCTTCTGAGATCGGAGCTGGGGCAGTGTTGTCACAGAAAAGTTCTGACTGCTCCGTGATGAGGCCTTGTGCCTTCTTTTCCCGTAAATTTTCGCCCGCTGAGCGGAATTATGATGTTGGGAATCGGGAGCTTTTGGCCATGAAGTGGGCTTTTGAGGAGTGGCGCCATTGGCTTGAGGGGGCCAGACATCAGGTGGTGGTATTGACTGACCACAAAAATTTGGTTTATCTTGAGACCGCCAGGCGCCTGAATCCTAGACAGGCGCGCTGGTCATTATTTTTCTCTCGGTTTAATTTTGTGGTGTCATACCTACCGGGTTCTAAGAATGTTAAGGCGGATGCCCTTTCTAGGAGTTTTGAGCCTGACTCGCCTGGTAACTCTGAGCCCACAGGTATCCTTAAGGATGGAGTGGTATTGTCAGCCGTTTCTCCAGACCTGCGGCGGGCCTTGCAGGAGTTTCAGGCGGATAGACCTGATCGTTGCCCACCTGATAAACTGTTTGTTCCTGATGATTGGACCAGTAGAGTCATCTCTGAGGTTCATTCTTCTGCGTTGGCAGGTCATCCTGGCATTTTTGGTACCAGGGATTTGGTGGCAAGGTCCTTCTGGTGGCCTTCCCTGTCACGAGATGTGCGAGGCTTTGTGCAGTCTTGTGACGTTTGTGCTCGGGCCAAGCCTTGTTGTTCTCGGGCTAGTGGATTGTTGTTGCCCTTGCCTATTCCTAAGAGGCCTTGGACGCACATCTCGATGGATTTTATTTCAGATCTGCCTGTTTCTCAGAAGATGTCTGTCATCTGGGTGGTGTGTGACCGTTTCTCTAAGATGGTCCATTTGGTTCCTCTGCCCAAGTTGCCTTCTTCTTCCGAGTTGGTTCCTCTGTTTTTTCAAAATGTTGTTCGTTTGCATGGTATTCCTGAGAATATCGTTTCTGACAGAGGGACCCAATTCGTGTCTAGATTTTGGCGGGCATTCTGTGCTAGGATGGGCATAGATTTATCTTTTTCGTCCGCTTTCCATCCTCAGACGAATGGCCAGACTGAGCGGATTAATCAGACCCTGGAGACATATCTGAGGTGTTTTGTGTCTGCTGACCAGGATGATTGGGTTGCTTTTTTGCCATTGGCGGAGTTCGCTCTCAATAATCGGGCCAGCTCTGCCACTTTGGTGTCCCCGTTTTTCTGTAATTCGGGGTTTCATCCTCGATTTTCCTCTGGTCAGGTGGAATCTTCGGATTGTCCTGGAGTGGATGCTGTGGTGGAGAGATTGCATCAGATCTGGGGGCAGGTGGTGGACAATTTGAGGTTGTCCCAGGAGAAGACTCAGCTTTTTGCTAACCGCCGTCGTCGCGTTGGTCCTCGTCTTCGTGTTGGGGACTTGGTGTGGTTGTCTTCTCGTTTTGTCCCTATGAGGGTCTCTTCTCCTAAGTTTAAGCCTCGGTTCATCGGCCCGTATAAGATATTGGAGATTCTTAACCCTGTTTCCTTCCGTTTGGACCTCCCTGCATCCTTTTCTATTCATAACGTTTTTCATCGGTCATTATTGCGCAGGTATGAGGTACCGGTTGTGCCTTCCGTTGAGCCTCCTGCTCCGGTGTTGGTTGAGGGTGAGTTGGAGTACGTTGTGGAGAAAATCTTAGACTCTCGTGTTTCCAGACGGAGACTCCAGTATCTGGTCAAGTGGAAGGGATACGGCCAGGAGGATAATTCTTGGGTGAATGCATCTGATGTTCATGCCTCTGATCTGGTTCGTGCCTTTCATAGGGCCCATCCTGATCGCCCTGGTGGTTCTGGTGAGGGTTCGGTGCCCCCTCCTTGAGGGGGGGGGTACTGTTGTGAATTTGGATTCTGGGCTCCCCCGGTGGCTACTGGTGGAATTGAACTGGTGTCTTCATCTTATCTGTTCACCTGTTCCCATCAAGATGTGGGAGTCGCTATATAACCTTGCTGCTCTGTTAGTTGCTTGCCGGTCAACAATGTTATCAGAAGCCTCTCTGTGCTTGTTCCTGCTCCTAGACAACTACTAGATAAGTTGGACTCTTGTCCATGTTTGTTTTTGCATTTTTGTTCCAGTTCACAGCTGTAGTTTCGTTACTGTGTCTGGAAAGCTCTTGTGAACAGGAATTGCCACTCTGGTGTTATGAGTTAATGCCAGAGTTTTAAAGTAATTTCTGGATGGTGTTTTGATAGGGTTTTTAGCTGACCATGAAAGTGTCCTTTCTGTCTTCTGCTATGTAGTAAGTGGACCTCAAATTTGCTAAACCTATTTTCATACTACGTTTGTTATTTCATCTTGATTCACCGCCAATACATGTGGGGGGCCTCTGTCTCCTTTCGGGGTATTTCTCTAGAGGTGAGCTAGGACTAATATTTTCCTCTGCTAGCTTTATTTAGTCCTCCGGCTGGTGCTGGGCATCTAGAATCAACGTAGGCATGCTACCCGGCCACTGCTAGTTGTGCGTTAGGTTTAGTTCATGGTCAGCTCAGTTTCCATCTTCCAAGAGCTAGTTCCTATATATGCTGATGCTATGATCTCTTGCCATTGAGATCATGACAGGGGACTCCTTCTGGGTATCCGAGTTCCACCAACGTCAGGTGGTCCTTGGTAGTGCTTTCTGGCACGGGTACCTCCTGCTTAGTAACCGGGTTCCAGTAATGTCAGCTGGTCCTCGGTAGTTCCATTGGCTCTTGGACCTTCGGGTAGCCATCCGGGTTCCAGTTCGATCAGCTTGTTCTCGGCATTTTCTCAGCCTTCTTGTACCTTCTGCTACATTTCCAAGTTCAAGACCCTAAAGACAACAACCCTGAAGACCACCCCTAAGATGACGACAACCCCAGAGACTACGACCCCAGAGACGACGACCCTGGAGACGACGACTCTGAAGACCACCCCAAAGACGACGATGACCCCGGAGACAATGACCCTGGAGACGATGACCCTGGAGACCGAGAAGCAGAAGAACAAGAAGCTGCAGAACAAAGAGCAGAAGAACATTAAGCATAAGACTAAACATCAGAGCAAAAGATATTATCTAAATTATAAGCAGAAGAAGACTAAGCAGTGTATGGGGGTGAGTCCGTTCCTCCTCGTGGTGCCCCTGGAAAAAGCCTGCTGCTGCAGGCCTAGCTGAACGCAGACAAATCCTGTTGTAACTCTTTTGTGACAGGCAGAACGGAAGGTGTAATCTTCAAACTTTTATAGATAACAACTACAGGAATGCCTGTCACAAATAAGAATATGATGAAGAAGTAGAATATGAAGAAGAATAATAGTTTAATAAAAAGAATATGAAGAATGTAACAAAAATAATAATAGGAAGAAGGTTAAGAAGAAGATGAATAAGGTGAAGAAGAAGTTGATGTCAAAGATGCTGCTGCTGAGGATGATGAAGAAGAAAGCGTCGGAGAAGTAAAAAAGAAGGTGAAGGGCATGGAAGTAGTGAAACATCAATATCTGACAAAATAAAAAAAATCTTAACAGTCAATATCTTTGTAACTCCGAATGTCTTAAAAAAAAAAAAATTCCTGCTATTCTATTTGATTGGGCTAAACCTCTATGCCTTTCATGTCTCCGCCACCTCCCCCATTACATCCTACATTATTCTTATTGTTTTCCTTCTTGTAGAATGAACCTACAAGGAAAGAAAGGGTTTATTTTAATTCCGATATTTTGGTCCCATTGACTTGCATTGGTATCGGGTATCGGTTTCGGCGATATCCGATATTTTTTGAATATCGGCCGATCCAATCCGATACTGATACTTTTCGATATTGGAAGGTATCGCTGAACACTAGTAATGACTAGGGTTGAGTGAAACGGATCGTTCATTTTCATAAGTCGCCGACTTTTGGCAAAGTCGGAATCTCATGAAACCCGACCCGATCCCTGTGTGGGGTCGGCCATGCGGTACGCGACTTTCGCGCCAAAGTCGCGTTTCAATGACGCTAAAAGCGCCATTTCTCAGCCAATGAAGGTGGACGCAGAGTGTGGGCAGCGTGATGACATAGATCTCAGTCCCCACCATCTTAGAGAAGGGCATTGCAGTGATTGGCTTGCTTTCTGCCACATCACAGGGGCTATAAAGGGGCGTTCCCGCCGACTGCCATCTTACTGCTGCTGATCTGAGCGTAGGGAGAGGTGCCGCTTCGTCAGAAGCAGGGATAGTGTTTTGCAGGGTACATTCACCCCCAAACCGCTTGTGCTGTAGCGATTTCCACTGTCCAACACAACCTTTTGTTTGCAGGGACAGTGGAAGCTACATTTTTTTTTCCTCAGCGCTGTAGCTCATTGGGCTGCCCTAGAAGGCTCCCTGATAGCTGCATTGCTGTGTGTGTACGCCGCTGTGCAAACCAACTGCTTTTTTCAAAGCACAAATCCTGTTGTTCCTTTCTGCACAGATATCTTGTTTGTTTGTCCACACTTTTGTGTGCAGCAGTCCTTTTTATAGCTGCCTGCCATACTTTTCTGAGATTACTGCAGGGAGATAAAGATTGGCAAGTCTGCCTCTGTGCCAGTGCTGTGTGTGGCATCTGTCTCTCATTGTGTGCCACCGAAAACCAGTGTGTAATACTGGGCCTTTTTTTTTTTTTTTTTTTTTTTAATTCTCCCTGAAAAAAAATAAATAAATAGTGGGAGATAAAGATTGGCAAGTCTGCCTCTGTGCCATTGCTGTGTGTGGCATCTGTCTCTCATTGTGTGCCACCGAAAACCAGTGTGTAATACTGGTCCTTTATTTTTTATTTTTTTATTTTATTGTCCCTGAAAAAAAAAAAAATTAAATAGTGGGAGATAAAGATTGGCAAGTCTGCCTCTGTGCCATTGCTGTGTGTGGCATCTGTCTCTCATTGTGTGCCACCGAAAACCAGTGTGTAATACTGGTCCTTTATTTATTTTTATTTTTTTTATTGTCCCTGAAAAAAAAAAATTAAAAAGTGGGAGATAAAGATTGGCAAGTCTGCCTCTGTGCCATTGCTGTGTGTGGCATCTGTCTCTCATTGTGTGCCACCGAAAACCAGTGTGTAATACTGGGCCTTTTTTTTTTTTTTTTTGTAAATTCTCCCTGTAAAAAAATAAATAAATAGTGGGAGATAAAGATTGGCAAGTCTGCCTCTGTGCCAGTGCTGTGTGTGGCATCTGTCTCTCATTGTGTGCCACCGAAAACCAGTGTGTAATACTGGGCCATAATTTTTTTTTTTAATTCTCCCTGTAAAAAAATAAATAAATAGTGGGAGATAAAGATTGGCAAGTCTGCCTCTGTGCCAGTGTTGTGTGTGGCATCTGTCTCTCATTGTGTGCCACCGAAAACCAGTGTGTAATACTGGTCCTTTATTTATTTTTATTTTTTTTTATTGTCCCTGAAAAAAAAAAAATTAAATAGTGGGAGATAAAGATTGGCAAGTCTGCCTCTGTGCCATTGCTGTGTGTGGCATCTGTCTCTCATTGTGTGCCACCGAAAACCAGTGTGTAATACTGGGCCTTTTTTTTTTTTTTTGTAAATTCTCCCTGTAAAAAAATAAATAAATAGTGGGAGATAAAGATTGGCAAGTCTGCCTCTGTGCCAGTGCTGTGTGTGGCATCTGTCTCTCATTGTGTGCCACCGAAAACCAGTGTGTAATACTGGGCCATAATTTATTTTTTTTAAATTCTCCCTGTAAAAAAATAAATAAATAGTGGGAGATAAAGATTGGCAAGTCTGCCTCTGTGCCAGTGTTGTGTGTGGCATCTGTCTCTCATTGTGTGCCACCGAAAACCAGTGTGTAATACTGGGCCTTTTTTTTTTTTTAATTCTCCCTGAAAAAAATAAATAGTGGAAGATTAAGATTGGCATTTCTGCTTGAGTGCCGGTCGTGTGTGTGCCATCTGTCTCAAATTATTGGGGCACAGAAAACCTAGTGTGTAACATTGGGCCTGGTTTTCCTTTCAGTGTCAGCCACCTATAAAGGTGTATATAAATCCTACAGAAGTTAGAGTTCACCTTATAAGTTGTTTTACAGTAACAAATACCATTACTTTGGTTACGTTTTGCAAACAATGAGGAAGTCTGGTGGAAGAGGTCATGGCCGTGGGCGGTCATTGTCAGCTGGTAATGATGGTAGTGGTGGTGGAGCATCAGGTGGTCGTGGTAAAAGAAGTACAGCACCTAAGTCTCGAATTGTTGAGCCAGGTTCGTCGTCTGGCTACACAAGGCCTCGAACGCTCCTTTTTCTGGGAGTAGGAAAACCGCTTTTAAAGCCGGAGCAGCAAGAACAATTTTTGGCTTTCCTTGCTGACTCAGCCTCTAGCTCTTTTGCCTCCTCTTTTGAAAGTGCAAAATGTAAAAGCAGCGCGTCGTTAGTGGATGTTCACGGTCAGGGACAAGTCGCTTCCTTGTCTTCTTCACCCAGAACAAGAGAGAAGGATGCATCAGGAGACACAACGGGTTACTCCATGGAGCTCTTTACACATACCGTTCCTGGGTTAGACAGTGAAACAGTTAACAGGCCATGCCCATTAGAAGTTGAATCGGACATAGAGTGCACTGATGCACAGCCACAGCCAGATTACTATGCTGTTCCTTTGACTCAGACCAGAACATTGCCCTCACAGTGTACTGAGCCAGAATCAAACCCAGCTGAGACTATGGTGCCCCGTCACGAATGCTCTACCACCGGCTTACACGGTGACACAGACGAAGTTGCACACGAGATAGAAGAGGAGGTCATAGATGACCCAGTTGTTGGCCACGATTGGCAGCCATTGGGGGAACAGGGTGCAGGCGGCAGTAGTTCTGAAGTGGAGGAGGAGCAGCAGCAGGCATCGACATCACAACAGGTTCCATCTGCCGGGCCCATATCTGGCCAAAAACGCGTGGCAAAACCAAAACCAGTTGGAGGACAGCGTGGCCATCCGGTTAAAGAAGCTCAGTCTGCAATGCCTGAAAAGGTATCCGATAGTAGAAAGAGTGCATTTTTTTAAACAACATCCAAATGATCAGTGCAAAGTCATCTGTCAAAAATGTTCAACTACCTTAAGCAGAGGTCAGAATCTTAAAAGTCTAAATACAAGTTGCATGCATAGACATTTATCCACCATGCATTTGCAAGCCTGGACTAACTACTAGTGTTGAGCATTCCGATACCGCAAGTATCGGGTATCGGCCGATACTTGCGGTATCGGAATTCCGATACCGAGATCCGATACTTTTGTGGTATCGGGAATCGGTATCGGGATTAATATCAATTTGTAAAAGAAAGAATTAAAATAAAAAATAGGGATATACTCACCTCTCCGGTGGCCCCTGGACTTTACCGCCGTAACCGGGAGCCGTTGTACCTAAGAATGCGCGCTTGAAGGGCCTTAGATGACGTCATGGCACTCTGATTGGTCCGTAGCGGTCGCGTGACCGCTACGCGACCAATCACAAAGCCGTGACGTCTTCTAAGGTATTTCAAGCGCTTGAAAGACCTTATGTGACGTCACGGCTTTGTGATTGGTCGCGTAGCGGTCACGCGACCGCTATGGACCAATCAGAGCGCCGTGACGTCATCTAAGGCCCTTCAAGCGCGCATTCTTAGATAAGACGGCTCCCGGTTACGGCGGTAAAGTCCAGGGCGCGTCAGAGGGTGAGTATATCCCTATTTTTTATTTTAATTCTTTCTTTTACACATTGATATGGATCCAAGGGCCTGAAGGAGAGTTTCCTCTCCTTCAGACCCTGGGAACCATACAGGATACCGTCCGATACTTGGTGTCCCATTGACTTATATTGATATCGGGTATCGGTATCGGATTAGATCCGATACTTTGCCGGTATCGGCCGATACTTTCTGATACCGATACTTTCAAGTATCGGACGGTATCGCTCAACACTACTAACTACCAAACGTGCCTAAAGGTTGCAGCACCCTCGACCAATGAAGCTAGTCAGCAACGCTACATCCCTTCCCTCACTGTAAGCCCACCATTTCCCGCACCACCTGCAGTATCTGTGCAGCTTTCGTCGCCAGGCCAAAGCAGTCAGGGAATCACCAGGTTCGTAGTAGGAAACACTGCATGTAGGGCACCGGCAAGAATACCATCTCCAACCCTCTCTCAGTCTGCCATGTCCACCGGCACCACCGCTAGTTCCACGATCTCCAGCTCTCCAGTCCAGCTCACCCTACATGAGACTCTTGTTAGGAAAAGGTAGTACTCATCCTCGCATCCACGTACACAGGGTTTGAACGCCCACATTGCTAGACTAATCTCATTGGAGATGATGCCCCACCGGTTAGTTGAAAGCGAAGCTTTCAAAGCGCTGATGGACTACGCTGTACCACGCTACGAGCTACCCAGTCAACACTTCTTTTCTAGAAAAGCCATCCCAGCCCTCCAACAGCATGTTAAAGACCGCATCGTCCATGCACTCAGGCAGTCTGTGACTACAAAGGTGCACCTGACAACAGATGCATGGACCAGTAGGCATGGCCAGGGACGTTACGTGTCCATCACGGCACACTGGGTGAATGTGGTGGATCCACAGGGGACAGCAATATTGGGACAGTTCTGCCTAGCCCACGGTCAAGGAAAGAGTTGGCTGTAGGCGTTCGCCCCCCCTCCTCCTCTTCCTTGTCCTCCTGCAGAAGCGAGAGCTCGTCCACAGACCGCAGTCACACATCCACTCCATCTGCAGCTGCCACTGTTGCACACCAGGTGTGCCATTATCGGACAGCTAGTGGCAAGCGTCAGCAGGCTGTATTGGCAATGAAGTGTTTGGGCGACAACAGACACACCACAGAAGTTCTGTCCGAGTTCTTGCAGAAAGAAACTCAGTCATGGCTGGGCACTGTACATCTTGAGGCAGGCAAGGTAGTGAGTGATAACGGAAGGAATTTCATGGCTGCCATATCCCTTTCCCAACTGAAACACATTCCTTGCATGGCTCACACCTTAAACCTGGTGGTGCAGTGCTTCCTGAAAAGTTATCCGGGGTTACCCGACCTGCTCCTCAAAGAGCGCAGACTTTGCTCGCATATCCGCCGTTCGCCCGTACACTCCAGCCCTATGCAGAACTATCAGCGGTCTTTGAACCTTCCCCAGCATCGCCTAATCATCGACGTTGCAACAAGGTGGAACTCCACACTGCACATGCTTCAGAGACTGTGCAAACAGAGGTGTGCTGTTATGTATTTGTGGGAGGATACACGGGCAGGCAGTTGGATGGCAGACATGGAGTTGTCAAGTGTGCAGTGGTCGAAGCTACAAGACCTGTGTTAAGTCCTTCAGTGTTTTGAGGAATGCACACGGCTGGTTAGTGCAGACAACGCCATAATAAGCATGAGCTTCCCCCTAATGCGTCTACTGATGCAAAGTTTGACGCACATAAAGGAGCAGGCGTCTTCAGCCGAAGAAGAGGAAAGCCTTGATGACAGTCAGCCATTGTCTGGTCAGGGCCGTGTAAAGGACGCGGTAGCGGGCAAAGAGGAGGACGAGGAGGATGATGGGGATGAGTACTTTTTTAATGAGGAAGCTTCTCCTGGGCCAACAGAAATCAGTGGTGTTGCAAGGCCGGGTTCTGTTTTTTTAAGGGAGACAAGTGACGTAGATTTGCCTGTAACTGCCCCTCAAACCAGCACAACCGCAGATTTGACAACTGCAACTTTGGCCCACATGGCGGATTATGCCTTACGTATCCTCAAAAGGGACCCACGCATTATTAAAATGATGAGCGATGATGATTACTGGTTGGCCTGCATCCTTGACCCTCGCTATAAAAGCAAATTGCAAAATATTATGCCACATGAGAACCTCGAACAAATATTAGCAACCAAACAAGCTACTCTTGTAGACCGTTTGATTCAGGCATTCCCAGCACACAGCGCCGGTGATGGTTCTCACACGAGCTGCAGGAGGCTACAGGGCAGAGGTGTTAGAGGTGCACAAATCAGAAGTGGCGTTGGACAGAGGGGTTTTCTGACCAGGTTGTGGAGTGATTTCGCAATGACCGCAGACAGGACAGGTACTGCAGCATCTATTCAAAGTGACAGGAGACAACATTTGTCCAGTATGGTTACTAACTATTTTTCATCCCTTATCGATGTTCTCCCTCAACCGTCATTCCCATTTGATTACTGGGCATCCAAATTAGACACCTGGCCTGAATTGGCTGAATATGCATTGCAGGAGCTTGCTTGCCCAGCAGCTAGTGTGCTATCAGAAAGAGTATTCAGTGCTGCTGGTTCAATATTAACCGAAAAAAGGACTCGTCTGGCTACCCAAAATGTGGATGATCTAACCTTCATTAAAATGAACCACTCCTGGATTTCAAATTATTTTGCCCCACCTTTCCCGGCTGACACCTAGCTTTCCTATAAAAAGGTCTTGCTTGTGGACTGGTCTTACTGAGTGTTCCAATCTCTTAATTTGCAGCAGCTGTTTGTCCAGCATATGACATGGTTACACCTCCCTCAATGGGAAAACTCCCCTCATGGGGCCGTGGTCTCGCCACTTGGCGCAAGCACCAGTTAGAGTGCCGTTTGTCTGAAGAGGTGGGTGTGCCCGCTTTTGGTCGAAGGCACTGCCACTGGGTCCCTCATAGTACAATAAAGTGTCTCTGGCGGTGGTGGCGCGCACCCAACGTCAGACACACCGTTGTAACATGAGGGGCCCTGGGACGGTACCGCCGGCCACAAGAGAGTTCACCCCCCCAGCTCAAACTGTGCTCTACCACGTGCAAAATTATCTCTCACAGCTCCACCAATGTTTAGTCTATGCGCTGACATCATTCAATGCCTGGCACTGACAATACCAATTTGTTGACATCTATGATGCCAGTTAAAGTAGTCTGGGTCAGTGTCCTATATTGACACCAGTAAATACTTACTGCCAAATTACTATGTCAGAAACTCAGCAGATGAGCCCACCCCTGTACCTAAGTATGCCACACTTTTTTTTTTTTTATGTTGTTTTGCGAGTAGTGTTGAGCGATACCGTCCGATACTTGAAAGTATCGGTATCGGAAAGTATCGGCCGATACCGGCAAAGTATCGGATCTAATCCGATACCGATACCCGATACCAATACAAGACAATGGGACTCAAGTATCGGATGGTATTCCTGATGGTTCCCAGGGTCTGAAGGAGAGGAAAATCTCCTTCAGGCCCTGGGATCCATATTAATGTGTAAAATAAAGAATTAAAATAAAAAATATTGCTATACTCACCTCTCCGACGCAGCCTGGACCTCACCGAGGGAACCGGCAGCGTTCTTTGCTTAAAATGCGCGCTTTTACTTCCTTCCATGACGTCACGGCTTGTGATTGGTCGCGTGCCGCTCATGTGGCCGCGACGCGACCAATCACAGCAAGCCGTGACGTAATTTTCAGGTCCTCAATGCCTAATTCTAGGCATTCAGGAATTTAAAATTACGTTCCGGCTTGTGATTGGTCGCGTCGCGGTCACATGGGCGACGCGACCAATCACAAGCCGTGACGTCACGGGAGGCAGGAGACGCACGCATTTTTAAAATTACATCACGGCTTGTGATTGGTTGCGTGCCGCCCATGTGACCGCGACGCGACCAATCACAGCAAGCCGTGATGTAATTTCAGGTCCTGATGCCTATTTCTGCATTGAGGACCTGAAATTACGTCACGTAATTACGTAATTTTAAAAATGCGCGCGTCTCCTGCCTCCCGTGACGTCACGGCTTGTGATTGGTCGCGTCGCCCATGTGACCGCGACGCGACCAATCACAAGCCGGAACGTAATTTTAAATTTCTGAATGCCTAGAATTGGGCATTGAGGACCTGAAAATTACGTCACGGCTTGCTGTGATTGGTCGCGTCGCGGCCACATGGGCGGCACGCAACCAATCACAAGCCGTGACGTCACGGATGGAAGTAAAAGCGCGCATTTTAAGCAAAGAACGCTGCCGGTTCCCTCGGTGAGGTCCAGGCTGCATCGGAGAGGTGAGTATAGCAATATTTTTTATTTTAATTCTTAATTTTACACATTAATGTTGTTTCGATACCGATACCCGATACCACAAAAGTATCGGATCTCGGTATCAGAATTCCGATACCCGCAAGTATCGGCCGATACCCGATACTTGCGGTATCGGAATGCTCAACACTATTTGCGAGACATTAACATCTATTTATTTTTTGTGAGTACTAACTGTGTCAGACACACCTTGCAATCGTCCTCCGCTGACCACAATGCTGCCTGTGTATCCATGTAACCTATTTAAAACTGCATAGAGCCTATTTTTAGTTATTTTAGGCCTAGTAAGCCTGTCTGCGGTCCCTCCTTGCAATCGTCCTCCGCAGACCACAATGCTGCCTGTGTATCCATGTAACCTATTTAAAACTGCATAGAGCCTATTTTTAGTTATTTTAGGCCTAGTAAGCCTGTCTGCGGTCCCTCCTTGCAATCCTCCTCCACTGACCACAATGCTGCCTGTGTATCCATGTAACCTATTTAAAACTGCATAGAGCCTATTTTTAGTTATTTTAGGCCTAGTAAGCCTGTCTGCGGTCCCTCCTTGCAATCCTCCTCCGCTGACCACAATGCTGCCTTTGTATCCATGTAACCTATTTAAAACTGCATAGAGCCTATTTTTAGTTATTTTAGGCCTAGTAAGCCTGTCTGCGGTCCCTCCTTGCAATCCTCCTCCGCTGACCACAATGCTGCCTGTGTATCCATGTAACCTATTTAAAACTGCATAGAGCCTATTTTTAGTTATTTTAGGCCTAGTAAGCCTGTCTGCGGTCCCTCCTTGCAATCCTCCTCCGCTGACCACACCAATGCTGCCGGTGTATCCATGTAACCTATTTAAAACTGCATAGAGCCTATTTTTAGTTATTTTAGGCCTAGTAAGCCTGTCTGCGGTCCCTCCTTGCAATCCTCCTCCACTGACCACAATGCTGCCTGTGTATCCATGTAACCTATTTAAAACTGCATAGAGCCTATTTTTAGTTATTTTAGGTCTAGTAAGCCTGTCTGCGGTCCCTCCTTGCAATCCTCCTCCGCTGACCACACCAATGCTGCCCATGTACCCCTGGAACCTATTTAACCCCTTAAGCCCGTATGACGTACTATACCGTCGAGGTGGGGTGGGCCTTAATTCCCGGTGACGGGATAGTACGTCATACGCGATCGGCCGCACTCACGGGGGGAGCGCGGCCGATCGCGGCCGGGTGTCGGCTGCATATCGCAGCTGACATCCGGCACTATGTGCCAGGAGCGGTCACGGACCGCCCCCGGCACATTAACCCCCGGCACACCGCGATCAAACATGATCGCGGTGTACCGGCGGTACAGGGAAGCATCGCGCAGGGAGGGGGCTCCCTGCGTGCTTCCCTGAGACGATCGGTACAAGGTGATGTACTCACCTCGTACCGAACGTCTTCTCCCTGCAGGCCCCGGATCCAAAATGGCCGAGGGGCTGTATCCGGGTCCTGCAGGGAGCACTTCCGGGTCGGAGCAGGCTGCAGATGAAAGCTGCAGCCTGCTCCGATGAAAGTATGATCGCGGATCTGATAGAGTGCTGTGCACACTATCAGATCTGCGATCTGTGATGTCCCCCCCGGGACAAAGTAAAAAAGTAAAAAAAAAAATTTCCACATGTGTAAAAAAAAAAAAAAAAAATTCCTAAATAAATAATAATAAAAAAAAATATATTATTCCCATAAATACATTTCTTTATCTAAAAAAAACAAACAAAAACAATAAAAGTACACATTTTTAGTATTGCCGCGTCCGTAACGACCCAACCTATAAAACTGGCCCACTAGTTAACCCCTTCAGTAAACACCGTAAGAAAAAAAAAAAAAAAAACGAGGCAAAAAACAACGCTTTATTACCATACCGCCGAACAAAAAGTGGAATAACACGCGATCAAAAAGACGGATATAAATAACCATGTTACCGCTGAAAACGTCATCTTGTCCCGCAAAAAACGAGCCGCCATCCAGCATCATCAGCAAAAAAATAAAAAAGTTATAGTCCTCAGAATAAAGCGATGCCAAAATAATTATTTTTTCTATAAAATAGTTTTTATCGTATAAAAGCGTCAAAACATAAAAAAATGATATAAATGAGATATCGCTGTAATCGTACTGACCCGACGAATAAAACTGCTTTATCAATTTTACCAAACGCAGAACGGTATAAACGCCTCTCCCAAAAGAAATTCATGAATAGCTGGTTTTTGGTTATTCTGCCTCACAAAAATCGGAATAAAAAGTGATAAAAAATGGTCACGTGTCCGAAAATGTTACCAATAAAAACGTCAACTCGTCCCGCAAAAAACAAGACCTCACATGACTCTGTGGACCAAAATGTGGAAAAATTATAGGTCTCAAAATGTGGAGACACAAAAACTTTTTTGCTATAAAAAGCGTCTTTTAGTCTGGTTTCACACTTGCGTTCTTATCTGCATGCGTTTTTTTAAAAAAACGCATGTGTGAAAAAATGCATGTAAACGCGGTAAAACGCATGCGTTTTTATAGAAAAACACAAGAAAACAAGAAAAAAACAAAAAACCCTAACCCTACCCCTAACCCTACCCCTAACCCTACCCCTAACCTGAAATACGTGGCACTGAAATACGTGGCACTGAAATATACGTTTATATACGTATATACGTATATAAGTGCCACGATATTTCAGTGGCCACGTATATAAGTGCCACGTATTTAAGTGCCACGTATTTCAGTGCCACGTATTTACGTGCCACGTATTTACGTGCCACGTATTTTTCAGTGCCTGAAATACGTGGCACTGAAATACGTGGCACTGAAATATCGTGGCACTGAAATATCGTGGCACTGAAGTATTTACGTGCCACGTATTTTTCAGTGCCTGAAATACGTGGCACTGAAATATCGTGGCACTGAAATAACGTGGCACTTAAATACGTGGCACTTAAATATGTGGCACTTAAATACGTGGCTCTTAAATACGTGGCACTTATATACGTGGCACTTATATACGTGGCACTTATGACTGTCAGAAAATGTTCAGTAAACGGTTAGGGGTGAGGTTAGGGGTAGGGTTTCAGGTAGAATTGGGGAGTTTCCACTGTTCAGGCACATCAGGGGCTCTCCAAACGCGACATGGCGTCCAATCTCAATTCCAGCCAATTCTGTGTTGAAAAAGTAAAACAGTGCTCCTTCCCTTCCGAGCTCTCCCGTGCGTCCAAAAAGGGGTTTACCCCAACATATGGGGTATCAGCGTACTAGGGACAAATTGAACAACAACTTCTGGGGTCCAAGTTCTCTTGTTATCCTTGGGAAAATAAAAATTTGGGGGGCTAAAAATCATTTTTGTGGGAAAAAAAATATGTTTTATTTTCACGGCTCTTGTGAAAATACAAAACTGGGGGCTAAATTTCATTTTTGTGAAAAAAAAAAAAAATTATTTTCACGGCTCTGCGTTATAAACTGTAGTGAAACACTTGGGGGTTCAAAGTTCTCACAACACATCTAGATAAGTTCCTTGGGGGGTTTAGTTTCCAATATGGGGTCACTTGTGGGGGGTTTGTACTGTTTGGGTACATCAGGGGCTCTGCAAATGCAACGTGACGCCTGCAGACCAATCCATTTAAGTCTGCATTCCAAATGGCGCTCCTTCCCTTCCGAGCTCTGTCATGCGCCCAAACAGTGGTTCCCCCCCACATAGGGGGTATCAGCATACTCAGGACAAATTGGACAACAACTTTTAGGGTCCAATTTATCCTGATACCCTTGTGAAAATACAAAACTGGGGGCTAAATTTCATTTTTGTGAAAAAAAAAAAAATTATTTTCACGGCTCTGCGTTATAAACTGTAGTGAAACACTTGGGGTTCAAAGTTCTCACAACACATCTAGATAAGTTCCTTGGGGGGTCTACTTTCCAATATGGGGTCACTTGTGGGGGGTTTGTACTGTTTGGGTACATCAGGGGCTCTGCAAATGCAACGTGACGCCTGCAGACCAATCCATTTAAGTCTGCATTCCAAATGGCGCTCCTTCCCTTCCGAGCTCTGTCATGCGCCCAAACAGTGGTCCCCCCCCACAAATGGGGTATCAGCGTACTCCAGACAAATTGGACAACAACTTTTGGGGTCCAATTTATCCTGATACCCTTGTGAAAATACAAAACTGGGGGCTAAAAAATCATTTTTGTGAAAAAAAAAAAAAAAATTATTTTCACGGCTCTGCGTTATAAACTGTAGTGAAACACTTGGGGGTTCAAAGCTCTCAAAACACATCTAGATAAGTTCCTTAGGGGGTCTACTTTCCAAAATGGTGTCACTTGTGGGGGGGTTTAATGTTTAGGCACATCAGGGGCTCTCCAAACGCAACATGGCATCCCATCTTAATTACAGTCAATTTTGCATTGAAAAGTAAAATAGCGCTTCTTCCCTTCTGAGCTCTGCTATGCGCCCAAACAATGGTTTACACCCACATATGGGGTATCGTCGTACTCAGGACAAATTGCACAACAACTTTTGTGGTCTAATTTCTTCTCTTACCCTTGGGGAAATAAAAAAATGGGGGTGAAAAGATCATTTTTGTGAAAAAATATGATTTTTTATTTTTACGGCTCTGCATTATAAACTTCTGTGAAGCACTTGTTGGGTCAAAGTGCTCAACACACATCTAGATAAGTTCCTTAAGGGGTCTACTTTCCAAAATGGTGTCACTCGTGGGGGGTTTCAATGTTTAGGCACATTAGGGGCTCTCCAAACGCAACATGGCGTCCCATCTCAATTCCAGTCAATTTTGCATTGAAAAGTCAAATGGCGCTCCTTCCCTTCTGAGCTCTGCCCTGCGCCCAAACAATGGTTTACACCCACATATGGGGTATCAGTGTACTCAGGACAAATTGCACAACAATTTTTGGGGTCCAATTTCTTCTCTTACCCTTGGGAAAATAAAAAATTGGGGGTGAAAAGATCATTTTTGTGAAAAAATATGATTTTTTATTTTTACGGCTCTGCATTATAAACTTCTGTAAAGCACTTGTTGGGTCAAAGTGCTCACCACACATCTAGATAAGTTCCTTAGGGGGTCTACTTTCCAAAATGGTGTCACTTGTTAGGAGTTTCAATGTTTAGGCACATCAAGGGCTCTCTAAATGCAACATGGCGTCCCATCTCAATTCCAGTCAATTTTGCATTGAAAAGTCAAATGGCGCTCCTTCCCTTCCGAGCTCTGCCCTGCGCCCAAACAATGGTTTACACCCACATATGGGGTATCAGCGTACTCAGGACAAATTGCACAACAATTTTTGGGGTCCAATTTCTTCTCTCACCCTTGGGAAAATAAAAAATTGGGGGTGAAAAGATCATTTTTGTGAAATAATATGATTTTTTATTTTTACGGCTCTGCATTATAAAATTCTGTAAAGCACTTGTTGGGTCAAAGTGCTCACCACACATCTAGATAAGTTCCTTAGGGGGTCTACTTTCCAAAATGGTGTCACTTGTTAGGGGTTTCAATGTTTAGGCACATCAGGGGCTCTCCAAATGCAACATGGCGTCCCATCTCAATTCCAGTCAATTTTGCATTGAAAAGTCAAATGACGCTCCTTTGCTTCCAAGCTCTGCCATGCGCCCAAACTGTGGTTTACCCCCACATATGGGGTATCAGCGTACTCAGGACAAATTGTACAACAACTTTTGGGGTCTATTTTCTCCTGTTACCCTTGGTAAAATAAAACAAATTGGAGCTGAAATAAATTTTGTGTGAAAAAAAGTTAAATGTTCATTTTTATTTAAACATTCCAAAAATTCCTGTGAAACACCTGAAGCGTTAATAAACTTCTTGAAAGTGGTTTTGAGTACCTTGAGGGGTGCAGTTTTTAGAATGGTGTCACACTTGGGTATTTTCTATCATATAGACCCGTCAAAATGACTTCAAATGAGATGTGGTCCCTAAAAAAAAATGGTGTTGTAAAAATGAGAAATTGCTGGTCAACTTTTAACCCTTATAACTCCGTCACAAAAAAAAATTTTGGTTCCAAAATTGTGCTGATGTAAAGTAGACATGTGGGAAATGGTATTTATTAAGTATTTTGTGTGACATATGTCTGTGATTTAAGGGCATAAAAATTCAAAGTTGGAAAATTGCGAAATTTTCCAAATTTTCGCCAAATATTCGTTTTTTTCACAAATAAACGCAAGTTATATCGAAGAAATTTTACCACTAACATGAAGTACAATATGTCACGAGAAAACAGTGTCAGAATCGCCAAGATCCGTTGAAGCGTTCCAGAGTTATAACCTCATAAAGGGACAGTGGTCAGAATTGTAAAAATTGGCCTGGCCATTAACGTGCAAACCACCCTCGGGGCTTATGGGGTTAAAAGTTCATAGAGCCTATTTATATATTTTATTTAATATTAATAAAGCCATGATGGACTACGCTGTACCATGCTACAAGCTAACCAGTCGACAGTTCTTTTGCGAGAAAAACCATCCCAACCCTCCACCAGCATGTAAAAGACCGCATTGTCCATGCACTCTGGTAATCTGTGAGTACAAAGGTGCACCTGACAACAGACGCATGGACCTGTAGGCATGGCCACGGAAGGTTACGTGTCCATTACGGCGCAATGGGTTAATGTGGTGGATGCATGGTCCACAGGGGACAGCCTACTAAGTCTGTCTGCAGTCCCTAATTCAAATTGTCCTCCACTGTATAAATCTGATAATCTCTCATTAAGTGCTTTTTTAAAAAAAATTGGTGGTTAGGGCCTACTAACGGTGTCTGCCGCTCCCTGGTGTTGTCCTCCACTGTCTAAATCTGAGCTTCAACCTTCTGGCTCTCATTAAGTGCTTTTTAAAAAAAATTTGGTGGTTGGGGCATACTAACGGTGTCTGCCGCTCCCTGGTGTTGTCCTCTACTGTATAAATCTGAGATTCAACCTTCTGGCTCTCATTAAGTGCTTTTTAAAAAAAATTGGTGGTTAGGGCCTACTAACGGTGTCTGCCGCTCCCTGGTGTTGTCCTCCACTGTCTAAATCTGAGCTTCAACTGTTGTGAATTTGCTTTTTGCTCCCTCTAGTGGTTACTAGTTTTTTGACTCTGGTTTTTCTGTCATTCCTTTTATCCGCACCTGGGTCGTTAGTTAGGGGTGTTGCTATATAAGCTCCCTGGACCTTCAGTTCAATGCCTGGCAACGTAGTTATCAGAGCTAGTCTGCTGTGCTCTTGTCTACTGATCCTGGTTCCAGTTATATCAGCTAAGTCTGCCTTTTGCTTTTTGCTATTTGTTTTGGTTTTGTATTTTTGTCCAGCTTGTTGCAAATCTATATCCTGACCTTTGCTGGAAGCTCTAGGGGGCTGGTGTTCTCCCCCCGGACCGTTAGACGGTTCGGGGGTTCTTGAATTTCCAGTGTGGATTTTGATAGGGTTTTTGTTGACCATATAAGTTACCTTTCTTTATTCTGCTATTAGTAAGCGGGCCTCTCTGTGCTAAACCTGGTTCATTTCTGTGTTTGTCATTTCCTCTTACCTCACCGTCATTATTTGTGGGGGGCTTCTATCCAGCTTTGGGGTCCCCTTCTCTGGAGGCAAGAAAGGTCTTTGTTTTCCTCTACTAGGGGTAGCTAGATTCTCCGGCTGGCGCGTGTCATCTAGAATCAACGTAGGAATGATCCCCGGCTACTTCTAGTGTTGGCGTTAGGAGTAGATATATGGTCAACCCAGTTACCACTGCCCTATGAGCTGCATTTTTGTATTCTGCAGACTTCCACGTTCCTCTGAGACCCTCGCCATTGGGGTCATAACAGTTTGCCAGGCCAGTATTAAATGTTTAATGCATTGCAGAAGAGGGATTATAAGAAAGAAGATTCTGAGTTTTTTTTTTTTTTCTTCTTCCCCTTTACCTCAGAGTGGCTATGCTTGCTGCAGACATGAATGTCCAGACCTTGATTACAAGTGTGGACCAGCTGGCTACTCGTGTGCAGGGCATACAAGACTATGTTATCAGAAATCCTAGGTCAGAACCTAAAATACCGATTCCTGAACTGTTTTCCAGAGACAGGTTTAAGTTTAGGAATTTCGTGAATAATTGTAAATTGTTTTTGTCCCTGAGACCCTGTTCATCAGGAGATTCTGCTCAGCAAGTAAAAATTGTTATTTCGTTCTTACGGGGCGACCCTCAGGATTGGGCTTTTTCGCTGGCGCCAGGAGATCCGGCATTGGCTGATCTTGATGCGTTTTTTCTGGCGCTCGGTTTACTTTATGAGGAACCCAATCTTGAGATTCAGGCAGAAAAGGCCTTGCTGTCTATGTCTCAGGGGCAGGACGAGGCTGAAGTGTATTGCCAAAAATTTCGGAAATGGTCCGTGCTGACACATTGGAACGAGTGTGCACTGGCCGCTAATTTTAGAAATGGCCTTTCTGAAGCCATTAAGAATGTTATGGTGGGTTTTCCCATTCCCACAGGTCTGAATGATACTATGGCACTGGCTATTCAAATTGACCGGCGGTTGCGGGAGCACAAAACCGCAAATTCCCTCATGGTGTTGTCTGAACAGACATCTAATTCGGTGCAATGTGATAGAAAAACCGCAAATTCCCTCATGGTGTTGTCTGAACAGACACCTGATTTAATGCAATGTGATAGAATCCTGACTAGAAATGAGCGGAAAATTCATAGACGCCGGAATGACTTGTGCTACTACTGTGGTGATTCTACACATGTTATCTCAGCATGCTCTAAACGTATAGCTAAGGTTGTTAGTCCTGTCACCGTTGGTAATTTGCAACCTAAATTTATTCTGTCTGTAACTTTGATTTGCTCACTGTCATCTTATCCTGTCATGGCGTTTGTAGATTCAGGTGCTGCCCTGAGTCTCATGGATCTCTCATTTGCTAAGCGCTGTGGATTTACTCTTGAACCATTAGAAAATCCTATTCCTCTTAGGGGTATTGATGCTACACCATTGGCAGCAAATAAACCGCAGTATTGGACTCAGGTTACCATGTGCATGACTCCTGAACACCGCGAGGTGATACGTTTCCTGGTTTTACATAAAATGCATGATTTGGTCGTTTTAGGGCTGCCATGGTTACAGACCCATAATCCAGTCCTGGACTGGAAGGCTATGTCAGTCTCAAGTTGGGGCTGTCGTGGTATTCATGAGGATTCCCTGCCTGTGTCTATTGCTTCTTCTACGCCTTCGGAAGTTCCGGAGTATTTGTCTGATTATCAGGATGTCTTCAGTGAGTCTGAGTCCAGTGCACTGCCTCCTCATAGGGACTGTGACTGTGCTATAGATTTGATCCCAGGCAGTAAATTTCCTAAGGGAAGACTGTTTAATCTGTCGGTACCTGAACATACCGCTATGCGTTCATATATCAAGGAGTCTCTGGAAAAAGGACATATTCGTCCGTCTTCTTCCCCTCTTGGTGCGGGATTCTTTTTTGTGGCAAAAAAGGACGGATCTTTGAGACCTTGTATTGATTATCGGCTTTTAAATAAGATCACTGTCAAATTTCAGTATCCTTTACCGCTGTTGTCTGACTTGTTTGCCCGGATTAAGGGTGCCAAGTGGTTCACCAAGATAGACCTTCGTGGTGCGTACAACCTTGTGCGCATTAAGCAAGGTGATGAATGGAAAACCGCATTCAATACGCCCGAAGGTCATTTTGAGTACTTGGTGATGCCTTTTGGGCTCTCCAATGCGCCTTCAGTTTTTCAGTCCTTTATGCATGACATTTTCCGGAAGTATCTGGATAAATTTTTGATTGTTTATCTGGATGATATTTTGGTTTTTTCTGATAATTGGGATTCGCATGTGGAGCAGGTCAGGTTGGTCTTTAAAATTTTGCGTGAAAATTCTTTGTTTGTCAAGGGCTCTAAGTGTCTCTTTGGTGTACAGAAGGTTCCCTTTTTGGGGTTCATTTTTTCCCCTTCTGCTGTGGAGATGGACCCAGTCAAGGTCCGAGCTATTCTTGATTGGACTCAGCCCTCGTCAGTTAAGAGTCTTCAGAAGTTCTTGGGCTTCGCTAACTTCTACCGTCGTTTTATCGCTAATTTTTCTAGCATTGTGAAACCTTTGACGGATATGACCAAGAAGGGCTCCGATGTAGCTAACTGGGCTCCTGCTGCCGTGGAGGCTTTCCAGGAGTTGAAACGCCGGTTTACTTCGGCGCCTGTTTTGTGCCAGCCTGACGTCTCACTTCCCTTTCAGGTTGAGGTGGATGCTTCGGAAATTGGGGCAGGGGCCGTTTTGTCGCAGAGAGGCCCTGGTTGCTCTGTTATGAAACCTTGTGCCTTTTTCTCTAGGAAGTTTTCGCCTGCCGAGCGAAATTATGATGTGGGCAATCAGGAGTTGTTGGCCATGAAATGGGCATTTGAGGAGTGGCGTCATTGGCTCGAGGGTGCTAAGCATCGTGTGGTGGTCTTGACTGATCACAAAAATCTGATGTATCTCGAGTCTGCTAAACGCCTTAATCCGAGACAGGCCCGCTGGTCATTGTTTTTCTCCCGCTTTGATTTTGTTGTCTCGTATTTACCAGGTTCAAAGAATGTGAAGGCCGATGCTCTTTCTAGGAGCTTTGTGCCTGATGCTCCTGGAGTCGCTGATCCTGTTGGTATTCTTAAAGATGGAGTTATCTTGTCAGCCATTTCTCCGGATCTGCGACGTGTGTTGCAGAGATTTCAGGCTGATAGGCCTGAGTCTTGTCCACCTGACAGACTGTTTGTCCCGGATAAGTGGACCAGCAGAGTCATTTCCGAGGTTCATTCCTCGGTGTTGGCAGGTCACCCGGGAATTTTTGGCACCAGAGATCTGGTGGCCAGGTCCTTTTGGTGGCCTTCCTTGTCAAGGGATGTGCGGTCATTTGTGCAGTCCTGTGGGACTTGTGCTCGAGCTAAGCCTTGCTGTTCTCGTGCCAGCGGTTTGCTCTTGCCCTTGCCTGTCCCGAAGAGACCTTGGACACATATCTCCATGGATTTCATTTCTGATCTTCCGCTATCTCAGGGCATGTCCGTTATCTGGGTGATATGTGATCGCTTCTCCAAGATGGTCCATTTGGTTCCTTTGCCTAAGCTGCCTTCCTCTTCCGATCTGGTTCCTGTGTTTTTCCAGAACGTGGTTCGTTTGCACGGCATCCCTGAGAATATTGTGTCAGACAGAGGATCCCAGTTCGTTTCCAGGTTCTGGCGATCCTTTTGTAGTAGGATGGGCATTGATTTGTCGTTTTCGTCTGCTTTCCATCCTCAGACTAATGGACAGACAGAGCGAACCAATCAGACTTTGGAGGCTTATTTGAGGTGTTTTGTCTCTGCTGATCAGGACGATTGGGTGACATTCTTGCCGTTGGCTGAGTTTGCCCTTAATAATCGGGCTAGTTCCGCCACCTTGGTTTCGCCTTTTTTCTGCAACTCTGGTTTCCATCCTCGCTTTTCTTCGGGTCATGTGGAGCCTTCTGACTGTCCTGGGGTGGATTCTGTGGTGGATAGGTTGCAGCAGATCTGGAATCATGTGGTGGACAACTTGAAGTTGTCACAGGAGAAGGCTCAGCGCTTTGCCAACCGCCGCCGCGGTGTGGGTCCCCGACTACGCGTTGGGGATTTGGTGTGGCTTTCTTCCCGCTTTGTTCCTATGAAGGTCTCCTCTCCCAAATTTAAACCTCGTTTTATTGGGCCTTACAAGATATTGGAAATCCTTAATCCTGTATCTTTTCGTCTGGATCTTCCTGTGTCGTTTGCTATTCACAATGTATTTCATAGGTCCTTGTTGCGGCGGTACATTGTGCCTGTAGTTCCTTCTGCTGAGCCTCCTGCTCCGGTGTTGGTTGAGGGCGAGTTGGAGTACGTGGTGGAGAAGATCTTGGATTCTCGCCTCTCCAGGCGGAGGCTTCAGTACCTGGTCAAGTGGAAGGGCTATGGTCAGGAGGATAATTCCTGGGTGGTCGCCTCGGATGTTCATGCGGCCGATTTAGTTCGTGCCTTTCATGCCGCTCATCCTGATCGCCCTGGTGGTCGTGGTGAGGGTTCGGTGACCCCTCACTAAGGGGGGGGTACTGTTGTGAATTTGCTTTTTGCTCCCTCTAGTGGTTACTAGTTTTTTGACTCTGGTTTTTCTGTCATTCCTTTTATCCGCACCTGGGTCGTTAGTTAGGGGTGTTGCTATATAAGCTCCCTGGACCTTCAGTTCAATGCCTGGCAACGTAGTTATCAGAGCTAGTCTGCTGTGCTCTTGTCTACTGATCCTGGTTCCAGTTATATCAGCTAAGTCTGCCTTTTGCTTTTTGCTATTTGTTTTGGTTTTGTATTTTTGTCCAGCTTGTTGCAAATCTATATCCTGACCTTTGCTGGAAGCTCTAGGGGGCTGGTGTTCTCCCCCCGGACCGTTAGACGGTTCGGGGGTTCTTGAATTTCCAGTGTGGATTTTGATAGGGTTTTTGTTGACCATATAAGTTACCTTTCTTTATTCTGCTATTAGTAAGCGGGCCTCTCTGTGCTAAACCTGGTTCATTTCTGTGTTTGTCATTTCCTCTTACCTCACCGTCATTATTTGTGGGGGGCTTCTATCCAGCTTTGGGGTCCCCTTCTCTGGAGGCAAGAAAGGTCTTTGTTTTCCTCTACTAGGGGTAGCTAGATTCTCCGGCTGGCGCGTGTCATCTAGAATCAACGTAGGAATGATCCCCGGCTACTTCTAGTGTTGGCGTTAGGAGTAGATATATGGTCAACCCAGTTACCACTGCCCTATGAGCTGCATTTTTGTATTCTGCAGACTTCCACGTTCCTCTGAGACCCTCGCCATTGGGGTCATAACATTCAACCTTCTGGCTCTCATTAAGTTCTTTTTAAAAAAAATGTGGTGGTTGGGGCATACTAACGGTGTCTGCCGCTCCCTGGTGTTGTCCTCTACTGTATTAATCTGAGCTTAAACCTTCTGGCTCTCATTAAGTGCTGTTTTTTTAAAAATTGGTGGTTACGGCCTACTAACGGTGTCTGCCGCTCCCTGGTGTTGTCCTCCACTGTCTAAATCTGAGCTTCAACCTTCTGGCTCTCATTAAGTTCTTTTTAAAAAAAATGTGGTGGTTGGGGCATACTAACGGTGTCTGCCGCTCCCTGGTGTTGTCCTCTACTGTATTAATCTGAGCTTAAACCTTCTGGCTCTCATTAAGTGCTGTTTTTTAAAAAATTGGTGGTTACGGCCTACTAACGGTGTCTGCCGCTCCCTGGTGTTGTCCTCCACTGTCTAAATCTGAGCTTCAACGTTCTGGCTCTCATTAAGTTCTTTTTAAAAAAAATGTGGTGGTTGGGGCATACTAACGGTGTCTGCCTCTCCCTGGTGTTGTCCTCTACTGTATAAATCTGAGCTTCAACCTTCTTGCTCTCATTAAGTGCTTTTTAAAAAAAATTGGTGGTTACGGCCTACTAACGGTGTCTGCCGCTCCCTGGTGTTGTCCTCCACTGTCAAAATCTGAGCTTCAACCTTCTGGCTCTCATTAAGTTCTTTTTTAAAAAAATTTGGTGGTTGGGGCATACTAACGGTGTCTGCCGCTCCCTGGTGTTGTCCTCTACTGTATTAATCTGAGCTTAAACCTTCTGGCTCTCATTAAGTGCTGTTTTTTAAAAAATTGGTGGTTACGGCCTACTAACGGTGTCTGCCGCTCCCTGGTGTTGTCCTCCACTGTCTAAATCTGAGCTTCAACCTTCTGGCTCTCATTAAGTGCTTTTTAAAAAAAAATTGGTGGTTGGGGCATACTAACGGTGTCTGCCGCTCCCTGGTGTTGTCCTCTACTGTATAAATCTGAGCTTCAACCTTCTTGCTCTCATTAAGTGCTTTTTAAAAAAAATTGGTGGTTACGGCCTACTAACGGTGTCTGCCGCTCCCTGGTGTTGTCCTCCACTGTCTAAATCTGAGCTTCAACCTTCTGGCTCTCATTAAGTGCTTTTTAAAACAAATTTGGTGTTTGGGGCATACTAACGGTGTCTGCCGCTCCCTGGTGTTGTCCTCTACTGTATAAATCTGAGCTTCAACCTTCTTGCTCTCATTAAGTGCTTTTTAAAAAAAATTTGGTGGTTGGGGCATACTAACGGTGTCTGCCGCTCCCTTGTGTTGTCCTCTACTGTATAAATCTGAGCTTCAACCTTCTGGCTCTCATTAAGTGCTGTTTTTTAAAAAATTGGTGGTTACGGCCTACTAACGGTGTCTGCCGCTCCCTGGTGTTGTCCTCCACTGTCTAAATCTGAGCTTCAACCTTCTGGCTCTCATTAAGTGCTGTTTTTTAAAAAATTGGTGGTTACGGCCTACTAACGGTGTCTGCCGCTCCCTGGTGTTGTCCTCCACTGTCTAAATCTGAGCTTCAACCTTCTGGCTCTCATTAAGTGCTGTTTTTTAAAAAATTGGTGGTTACGGCCTACTAACGATGTCTGACGCTCCCTGGTGTTGTCCTCTACTGTATAAATCTGAGCTTCAACCTTCTGGCTCTCATTAAGTGCTTTTTAAAAAAAATTGGTGGTTACGGCCTACTAACAGTGTCTGCCGCTCCCTGGTGTTGTCCTCCACTGTCTAAATCTGAGCTTCAACTTTCTGGCTCTCATTAAGTGCTTTCTAAACAAATTTGGTGTTTGGAGCATACTAACGGTGTCTGCCGCTCCCTGGTGTTGTCCTCTACTGTATAAATCTGAGCATCAACCTTCTTGCTCTCATTAAGTGCTTTTTAAAAAAAAATTGGTGGTTAGGGCCTACTAACGGTGTCTGCCGCTCCCTGGTGTTGTCCTCCACTGTCTAAATCTGAGCTTCAACCTTCTGGCTCTCATTATGTGCTTTTTAAAAAAAATTTGGTGGTTGGGGCATACTAACGGTGTCTGCCGCTCCCTGGTGTTGTCCTCTACTGTATAAATCTGAGATTCAACCTTCTGGCTCTCATTAAGTGCTTTTTAAAAAAAAATTGGTGGTTGGGGCATACTAACGGTGTCTGCCGCTCCCTGGTGTTGTCCTCTACTGTATAAATCTGAGCTTAAACCTTCTGGCTCTCATTAAGTGCTGTTTTTTTAAAAATTGGTGGTTACGGCCTACTAACGGTGTTTGCCGCTCCCTGGTGTTGTCCTCCACTGTCTAAATCTGAGCTTCAACCTTCTGGCTCTCATTAAGTGCTTTTTTAAAAAAAATTGGTGGTTGGGACATATTAACGGTGTCTGCCGCTCCCTGGTGTTGTCCTCTACTGTATAAATCTGAGCTTCAACCTTCTGGCTCTCATTAAGTGCTTTTTAAAAAAAATTGGTGGTTAGGGCCTACTATTGGTGTCTGCCGCTCCCTGGTGTTGTCCTCCACTGTCTAAATCTGAGCTTCAACCTTCTGGCTCTCATTAAGTGCTTTTTAAAACAAATTTGGTGTTTGGGGCATACTAACGGTGTCTGCCGCTCCCTGGTGTTGTCCTCTACTGTATAAATCTGAGCTTCAACCTTCTTGCTCTCATTAAGTGCTTTTTAAAAAAAATTTGGTGGTTGGGGCATACTAACGGTGTCTGCCGCTCCCTTGTGTTGTCCTCTACTGTATAAATCTGAGCTTCAACCTTCTGGCTCTCATTAAGTGCTGTTTTTTAAAAAATTGGTGGTTACGGCCTACTATCGGTGTCTGCCGCTCCCTGGTGTTGTCCTCCACTGTCTAAATCTGAGCTTCAACCTTCTGGCTCTCATTAAGTGCTGTTTTTTAAAAAATTGGTGGTTACGGCCTACTAACGGTGTCTGCCGCTCCCTGGTGTTGTCCTCCACTGTCTAAATCTGAGCTTCAACCTTCTGGCTCTCATTAAGTGCTGTTTTTTAAAAAATTGGTGGTTACGGCCTACTAACGATGTCTGACGCTCCCTGGTGTTGTCCTCTACTGTATAAATCTGAGCTTCAACCTTCTGGCTCTCATTAAGTGCTTTTTAAAAAAAATTGGTGGTTACGGCCTACTAACAGTGTCTGCCGCTCCCTGGTGTTGTCCTCCACTGTCTAAATCTGAGCTTCAACTTTCTGGCTCTCATTAAGTGCTTTCTAAACAAATTTGGTGTTTGGAGCATACTAACGGTGTCTGCCGCTCCCTGGTGTTGTCCTCTACTGTATAAATCTGAGCATCAACCTTCTTGCTCTCATTAAGTGCTTTTTAAAAAAAAATTGGTGGTTAGGGCCTACTAACGGTGTCTGCCGCTCCCTGGTGTTGTCCTCCACTGTCTAAATCTGAGCTTCAACCTTCTGGCTCTCATTATGTGCTTTTTAAAAAAAATTTGGTGGTTGGGGCATACTAACGGTGTCTGCCGCTCCCTGGTGTTGTCCTCTACTGTATAAATCTGAGATTCAACCTTCTGGCTCTCATTAAGTGCTTTTTAAAAAAAATTGGTGGTTGGGGCATACTAACGGTGTCTGCCGCTCCCTGGTGTTGTCCTCTACTGTATAAATCTGAGCTTAAACCTTCTGGCTCTCATTAAGTGCTGTTTTTTTTAAAATTGGTGGTTACGGCCTACTAACGGTGTTTGCCGCTCCCTGGTGTTGTCCTCCACTGTCTAAATCTGAGCTTCAACGTTCTGGCTCTCATTAAGTGCTTTTTAAAAAAAAATTGGTGGTTGGGACATATTAACGGTGTCTGTCGCTCCCTGGTGTTGTCCTCTACTGTATAAATCTGAGCTTCAACCTTCTGGCTCTCATTAAGTGCTTTTTAAAAAAAATTGGTGGTTAGGGCCTACTATTGGTGTCTGCCGCTCCCTGGTGTTGTCCTCCACTGTCTAAATCTGAGCTTCAACCTTCTGGCTCTCATTAAGTGCTTTTTAAAAAAAATTTGGTGGTTGGGGCATACTAACGGTGTCTGCCGCTCCCTGCTGTTGTCCTCTACTGTATCAATCTGAGCTTCAACCTTCTGACTCTCATTAAGTGCTTTTTAAAAAAAATTGGTGGTTAGGGCCTACTAACGGTGTCTGCCGCTCCCTGGTGTTGTCCTCCACTGTCTAAATCTGAGCTTCAACCTTCTGGCTCTCATTAAGTTCTTTTTTAAAAAAATTTGGTGGTTGGGGCATACTAATGGTGTCTGCCGCTCCCTGGTGTTGTCCTCTACTGTATAAATCTGAGCTTAAACCTTCTGGCTCTCATTAAGTGCTGTTTTTTAAAAAATTGGTGGTTACGGCCTTCTAACGGTGTCTGCCGCTCCCTGGTGTTGTCCTCCACTGTCTAAATCTGAGCTTCAACCTTCTGGCTCTCATTAAGTGCTGTTTTTAAAAAAATTGGTGGTTACGGCCTACTAACGGTGTCTGCCGCTCCCTGGTGTTGTCCTCCACTGTCTAAATCTGAGCTTCAACCTTCTGGCTCTCATTAAGTGCTTTTTAAAACAAATTTGGTGTTTGGGGCATACTAACGGTGTCTGCCGCTCCCTGGTGTTGTCCTCTACTGTATAAATCTGAGCTTCAACCTTCTTGCTCTCATTAAGTGCTTTTTAAAAAAAATTTGGTGGTTGGGGCATACTAACGGTGTCTGCCGCTCCCTTGTGTTGTCCTCTACTGTATAAATCTGAGCTTAAACCTTCTGGCTCTCATTAAGTGCTGTTTTTTAAAAAATTGGTCGTTACGGCCTACTAACGGTGTCTGCCGCTCCCTGGTGTTGTCCTCCACTTTCTAAATCTGAGCTTCAACCTTCTGGCTCTCATTAAGTGCTGTTTTTTAAAAAATTGGTGGTTACGGCCTACTATCGGTGTCTGCCGCTCCCTGGTGTTGTCCTCCACTGTCTAAATCTGAGCTTCAACCTTCTGGCTCTCATTAAGTGCTGTTTTTTAAAAAATTGGTGGTTACGGCCTACTAACGGTGTCTGCCGCTCCCTGGTGTTGTCCTCCACTGTCTAAATCTGAGCTTCAACCTTCTGGCTCTCATTAAGTGCTGTTTTTTAAAAAATTGGTGGTTACGGCCTACTAACGATGTCTGACGCTCCCTGGTGTTGTCCTCTACTGTATAAATCTGAGCTTCAACCTTCTGGCTCTCATTAAGTGCTTTTTAAAAAAATTGGTGGTTACGGCCTACTAACAGTGTCTGCCGCTCCCTGGTGTTGTCCTCCACTGTCTAAATCTGAGCTTCAACTTTCTGGCTCTCATTAAGTGCTTTCTAAACAAATTTGGTGTTTGGAGCATACTAACGGTGTCTGCCGCTCCCTGGTGTTGTCCTCTACTGTATAAATCTGAGCTTCAACCTTCTGGCTCTCATTAAGTGCTTTTTAAAAAAAAATTGGTGGTTGGGGCATACTAACGGTGTCTGCCGCTCCCTGGTGTTCTCCTCTACTGTATAAATCTGAGCTTAAACCTTCTGGCTCTCATTAAGTGCTGTTTTTTAAAAAATTGGTGGTTACGGCCTACTAACGGTGTTTGCCGCTCCCTGGTGTTGTCCTCCACTGTCTAAATCTGAGCTTCAACCTTCTGGCTCTCATTAAGTGCTTTTTTAAAAAAAATTGGTGGTTGGGACATATTAACGGTGTCTGCCGCTCCCTGGTGTTGTCCTCTACTGTATAAATCTGAGCTTCAACCTTCTGGCTCTCATTAAGTGCTTTTTAAAAAAAATTGGTGGTTAGGGCCTACTATTGGTGTCTGCCGCTCCCTGGTGTTGTCCTCCACTGTCTAAATCTGAGCTTCAACCTTCTGGCTCTCATTAAGTGCTTTTTAAAAAAAAGTTGGTGGTTGGGGCATACTAACGGTGTCTGCCGCTCCCTGCTGTTGTCCTCTACTGTATCAATCTGAGCTTCAACCTTCTGACTCTCATTAAGTGCTTTTTTAAAAAAATTGGTGGTTAGGGCCTACTAACGGTGTCTGCCGCTCCCTGGTGTTGTCCTCCACTGTCTAAATCTGAGCTTCAACCTTCTGGCTCTCATTAAGTTCTTTTTTTAAAAAAATTGGTGGTTGGGGCATACTAATGGTGTCTGCCGCTCCCTGGTGTTGTCCTCTACTGTATAAATTTGAGCTTAAACCTTCTGGCTCTCATTAAGTGCTGTTTTTTAAAAAATTGGTGGTTACGGCCTTCTAACGGTGTCTGCCGCTCCCTGGTGTTGTCCTCCACTGTCTAAATCTGAGCTTCAACCTTCTGGCTCTCATTAAGTGCTGTTTTTTAAAAAATTGGTGGTTACGGCCTACTAACGGTGTCTGCCGCTCCCTGGTGTTGTCCTCCACTGTCTAAATCTGACCTTCAACCTTCTGGCTCTCATTAAGTGCTTTTTAAAAACAAATTCGTGGTTGGGGCATACTAACGGTGTCTGCCGCTCCCTGGTGTTGTCCTCTACTGTATAAATCTGAGCTTCAACCTTCTTGCTCTCATTAAGAGCTTTTAAAAAAAAAATGGTTGTTACGGCCTACTAACGGTGTGTGCCGCTCCCTGCTGTTGTCCTCCACTGTATAAAGCTGAGCTTCAACCTTCTGGCTCTCATTATGTGCTGTTTTTTTTAAAATTGGTGGTTACGGCCTACTAACGGTGTGTGCCGCTCCCTGGTGTTGTCCTCCACTGTATAAAGCTGAGCTTCAGTCTTTAGGATTTCGGCCTATAGCATCAGATATTAAACTGCATTTGGCCTTCAACTTTGGTTACGGCCTACTAACGGTGTCTGCCGCTCCCTGGTGTTGTCCTCCACTGTATAAAGCTGAGCTTCAGTCTTTAGGGTTTTGGCCTATAGTAGCAGATATTAAACTGCATTTGGCTTACTAGTGTGGTTGGTGTTATGGACCTGGTGGTTAGGTGCACCTGGAATGACCTGATGGTTAAACTAGAAGACAGGACAAGCTCTGGGAACTGGGAACTCTGCTGACCGCAAATCCTAATCCTATAACACACACACTAGAAATAGCTGTGGAGCGTACCTAACTCTCCCTAGACGCCTCTTCACAGCCTAAGAGCTAACTACCCCTAAAGATAGAAAAATAAGCCTTACCTTGCCTCAGAGAAATTCCCCAAAGGTAAAGGCAGCCCCCCACATATATTAACTGTGAGTTAAGAGGAAAGTCACAAACACAGGGATGAAACAGGTTTCAGCAAAGGAGGCCAGACTTACTAGATAGACTGAGGATAGGAAAGGGATCTATGCGGTCAGCACAAAAAACTACAAAAAGCCACGCAGAGTGAGCAAAAAGACCCCCGCACCGACTCACGGTGCGGAGGTGCCACTCTGCAACCCAGAGCTTCCAGCTAGCAAGGCAATATCATGTTAGCAAGCTGGACTAGAACTTAGCAAGTACTAAGAAATATATTCAGTACACAATGAACAACAAATGAACTAGCAGGGACTTAGCTTCTGCTGGAGTAGACAGGTCATCAGAAAGATCCGAGAGAGATCTGAACCAGTACTGATACATTGACAGCTGGCATGGAGTAACGATCTGAGTGGAGTTAAATAGAGAAGCCAGCCTAGCCGCAAACGAGGGCAGCTGAGGAAGCAACCTCAGAACCAGCAGTTCCACTCACAGCCACCAGAGGGAGTCCACGGACAGAACTCGCCGAAGTATCATTCATGACCACAGGAGGGAGTTCGAGAACGGAATTCACAACAGTACCCCCCCCCCTTGAGGAGGGGTCACCGAATCCTCACCAGAGCCCCCAGGCCGATCAGGACGAGCCAAATGAAAGGCACGAACCAACTCGGCCGCATGGACATCGGAGGCAAAAACCCAGGAATTATCCTCCTGACCATAGCCCTTCCATTTGACCAGATACTGAAGTTTCTGACTCGAAATACGAGAATCCAAAATCTTCTCCACCACATACTCCAATTCCCCCTCGACCAACACTGGAGCAGGAGGGTCAACGGAGGGAACCATAGGCGCCACATATCTCCGCAACAACGACCTATGGAACACATTATGGATGGCAAAAGAAGCTGGAAGGGCCAAACGAAACGACACAGTATTGAGAATTTCAGAAATCTTATAAGGACCAATGAAACGAGGCTTAAACTTAGGAAAAGAAACCTTCATAGGGACATGACGAGACGACAACCAAACCAAATCCCCAACACAAAGTCGTGGACCAACACAGTGACGGCGGTTGGCGAATCGTTGAGCCTTCTCCTGGGACAATGTCATATTGTCCACTACATGAGTCCAAATTTGCTGCAACCTGTCCACCACAGAATCCACACCAGGACAGTCCGAAGGCTCAACCTGCCCTGAAGAAAAACGAGGATGAAAACCAGAATTACAAAAAAAAGGCGAAACCAAAGTAGCCGAACTGGCCCGATTATTAAGGGCGAACTCAGCCAATGGCCAGAAGGTCACCCAATCATCCTGATCAGCAGAAACAAAGCATCTCAGATAGGTCTCCAAAGTCTGATTAGTTTCGTTCGGTTTGGCCATTTGTCTGAGGATGGAAAGCCGAAGAGAAAGACAAATCAATGCCCATCTTAGCACAAAAGGACCGCCAAAACCTTGAAACAAACTGGGAACCTCTGTCCGACACGATGTTCTCCGGAATTCCATGCAAACGAACCACATGATGGAAAAATAGTGGAACCAAATCAGAGGAGGAAGGCACTTTAGGCAAGGGTACCAAATGGATCATCTTAGAGAAGCGATCACAAACCACCCAGATGACCGACATCCTTTGAGAGACAGGGAGATCTGAAATAAAATCCATGGAAACATGCATCCAAGGCCTTTTCGGGACTGGCAAGGGCAAAAGTAACCCACTGGCACAAGAACAGCAGGGCTTGGCCCGAGCACAAGTCCCACAAGACTGCACAAAAGAACGCATATCCCGTGACAAGGAAGGCCACCAAAAGGACCTAGCCACCAAATCTCTGGTACCAAAAATCCCAGGATGACCAGCCAACACCGAACAATGAACCTCAGAGATAACTCTACTAGTCCATCTATCAGGGACAAACAGTTTCTCTGCTGGACAACGGTCAAGTCTATCAGCCTGAAACTCCTGCAGCGCCCGCCGCAAATCAGGTGAGATGGCAGACAGAATTACCCCCTCTTTGAGAATACCAGCCGGCTCAGGAACTCCCGGGGAATCAGGCACAAAACTCCTTGAAAGGGCATCGGCCTTCACATTCTTAGAACCCGGAAGGTATGAAACCACAAAATTGAAATGGGAGAAAAACAGCGACCATCGAGCCTGTCTAGGATTCAACCGCTTAGCAGACTCGAGATAAGTCAGATTCTTGTGATCCGTTAAGACTAGTGTTGAGCGATACCATCCGATACTTGAAAGTATCGGTATCGGAAAGTATCGGCCGATACCGGCAAAGTATCGGATCTAATCCGATACCGATACCCGATACCAATACAAGTCAATGGGACTCATGTATCGGACGGTATCCCTGATGGTTCCCAGGGTCTGAAGGAGAGGAAACTCTCCTTCAGGCCCTGGGAACCATATTAATGTGTAAAATAAAGAATTAAAATAAAAAATATTGCTATACTCACCTCTCCGACGCAGCCTGGACCTCACCGAGGGAACCGGCAGCGTTCTTTGCTTAAAATGCGCGCTTTTCCTTCCTTCCGTGACGTCACGGCTTGTGATTGGTCGCGTGCCGCCCATGTGGCTGCGACGCGACCATCACAGCAAGCTGTGACGTAATTTTCAGGTCCTTCTAGGCATTCAGTATTTTAAAATTACGTTCCGGCTTTGTGATTGGTCGCGTCGCGGTCACATGGGCGACGCGACCAATCACAAGCCGTGACGTCACGGGAGGCAGGAGATGCGCGCATTTTTAAAATTACGTCACGGCTTGTGATTGGTTGCGTGCTGCCCATGTGACCACGACGCGACCAATCACAGCAAGCCGTGACGTAATTTCAGTTCCTGATGCCTATTTCTGCATTCAGGACCTGAAATTACGTCACGGCTTGCTGTGATTGGTCGCGTCGCGGTCACATGGGCGGCACGCAACCAATCACAAGCCGCGACGTAATTTTAAAAATGCTCACGTTTCCTGCCTCCCGTGACGTCACGGCTTGTGATTGGTCGCGTGCCGCCCATGTGGCTGCGACGCGACCATCACAGCAAGCCGTGACGTAATTTTCAGGTCCTTCTAGGCATTCAGTATTTTAAAATTACGTTCCGGCTTTGTGATTGGTCGCGTCGCGGTCACATGGGCGACGCGACCAATCACAAGCCGTGACGTCACGGGAGGCAGGAGACGCGCGCATTTTTAAAATTACGTCACGGCTTGTGATTGGTTGCGTGCCGCCCATGTGACCGCGACGCGACCAATCACAGCAAGCCGTGACGTAATTTCAGTTCCTGATGCCTATTTTTGCATTCAGGACCTGAAATTACGTCACGGCTTGCTGTGATTGGTCGCGTCGCGGTCACATGGGCGGCACGCAACCAATCACAAGCCGCGACGTAATTTTAAAAATGCGCGCGTTTCCTGCCTCCCGTGACATCACGGCTTGTGATTGGTCGCGTCGCCCATGTGACCGCGACGCGACCAATCACAAAGCCGGAAAGTAATTTTAAAATACTGAATGCCTAGAAGGACCTGAAAATTACGTCACGGCTTGCTGTGATTGGTCGCGTCGCGGCCACATGGGTGGCACGCGACCAATCAGAAGCCGTGACGTCACGGAAGGAAGGAAAAGCGCGCATTTTAAGCAAAGAACACTGCCGGTTCACTCGGTGAGGTCCAGGCTGCGTCGGAGAGGTGAGTATAGCAATATTTTTTATTTTAATTCTTAATTTTACACATTAATGTTGTTTCGATACCGATACCCGATACCACAAAAGTATCGGATCTCGGTATCGGAATTCCGATACCCGCAAGTATCGGCCGATACCCGATACTTGCGGTATCGGAATGCTCAACACTAGTTAAGACCACTACGTGATGCTTGGCTCCCTCAAGCCAATGTCGCCACTCCTCGAATGCCCACTTCATAGCCAACAACTCCCGATTGCCAACATCATAATTACGCTCAGCAGGCGAAAACTTTCTAGAAAAGAAAGCACATGGCTTCATCACAGAGCCATCAGAAGATCTTTGAGACAAAACAGCACCTGCTCCAATCTCAGAAGCATCAACCTCGACCTGAAAAGGGAGCGAAACATCTGGCTGACACAACACAGGGGCCGAAGAGAAACGACGTTTCAACTCCCGAAAAGCCTCAATGGCCGCAGAGGACCAATTCACCACATCAGCACCTTTCTTGGTCAAATCAGTCAACGGTTTAACAACACTAGAAAAATTAGCGATGAAGCGACGGTAAAAATTAGCAAAGCCCAAGAATTTCTGAAGGCTCTTCACAGATGTAGGCTGAGTCCAATCATAAATGGCCTGAACTTTAGCAGGATCCATCTCGATAGTAGAAGGGGAAAAAATGAAACCCAAAAAGGAAACCTTCTGAACTCCGAAGAGACATTTAGACCCCTTCACAAACAAAGAATTAGCACCATTCTGGAACACCATTCTGACCTGCTTCACATGAGACTCCCAATCATCCAAAAAGACCAAAATATCATCCAAATATACAATAATGAATCTATCCAAATACTTTCGGAAGATGTCATGCATAAAGGACTGAAACACAGATGGAGCATTAGAAAGCCCGAATGGCATCACCAGGTACTCAAAATGGCCCTCGGGCGTATTAAATGCTGTTTTCTATTCATCGCCCTGTTTAATACGCACAAGATTATACGCCCCTCGAAGATCTATCTTGGTGAACCAACTAGCCCCCTTAATCCGAGCAAACAAATCAGACAGTAGAGGCAATGGGTACTGAAATTTGACCGTGATTTTATTAAGAAGGCGGTAATCTATACAAGGTCTCAGAGAACCATCCTTCTTGGCCACAAAAAAGAACCCTGCTCCCAACGGTGACAACGACGGGCGAATATGCCCTTTGTCCATGGACTCATTTATATAACTCCGCATTGCGGCGTGTTCCGGCACAGATAAATTGAAAAGCCGTCCCTTAGGAAATTTACTACCAGGAATCAAATTAATAGCACAATCACAATCCCTATGAGGAGGTAGGGCACTGGATTTGGGCTCATCAAGTACATCTCGGTAATCCGACAAAAACTCAGGGACTTCAGAAGGAGTAGAAGGAGAAATTGACAACAACGGAACGTCACCATGTACCCCTTGACAACCCCAACTGGACACAGACATTGATTTCCAATCCAATACTGGATTATGGACCTGTAGCCATGGCAAACCCAACACGACCACATCATGCAAATTATGCAACACCAAAAAGCAAACATCTTCCTGATGTGCAGGAGCCATGCACATGGTCAACTGAGTCCAATACTGAGGTTTATTCTTGGCCAAAGGCGTAGCATCAATTCCACTTAATGGAATAGGATACTGCAAGGGCTCCAAGAAAAAACCACAGCGCCTGGCAAACTCCAAGTCCATCAAATTCAGGGCAGCGCCTGAGTCCACAAATGCCATAACAGAGTAGGACGACAAAGAGCAAGTCAGAGTAACGGACAAAAGAAATTTAGGCTGTACAGTACCAATGGTGACAGACCTAGCGAACCGCTTAGAGCGCTTAGGACAATCAGAAATAGCATGAGTGGAGTCACCACAGTAAAAACACAGCCCATTCTGACGTCTGTGTTCTTGCCGTTCAGCTCTGGTCAAAGTCCTATCACATTGCATAGGCTCAGGCCTCTGCTCAGAGGACACCGCCAAATGGCGCACAACCTTGCATTCACGCAAGCGCCGATTGATCTGAATGGCCAAGGACATTGATTCATTAAGACCAGCAGGCGTGGGAAACCCCACCATAACATCCTTAAGGGCTTCAGAAAGACCCTTTCTGAAAATTGCTGCAAGGGCACACTCATTCCATTGAGTAAGCACAGACCACTTTCTAAACTTCTGGCAATATACCTCCGCTTCATCCTGACCTTGACACAAAGCTAGCAAGATTTTCTCTGCCTGATCCACAGAGTTAGGTTCGTCATGAAGCAATCCAAGCGCCAGAAAAAACGCATCTACATTAAGCAATGCAGGATCTCCTGGCGCAAGGGAGAATGCCCAGTCTTGTGGGTCGCCACGTAACAAAGAAATAATGATCTTTACTTGCTGAATGGGGTCACCAGAGGAGCGGGGTTTCAAAGGAAGAAACAGTTTACAATTATTTTTGAAATTCAGAAATTTAGATCTATCTCCAAAAAACAAATCAGGAATTGGAATTCTAGGCTCTAACATAGGATTCTGAACTACATAATCTTGAATGTTTTGTACCCTCGCAGTGAGGTGATCAACACAAGAGGACAGACCTTGAATGTCCATATATACACCTGTCCTTAACCACCCAGAGGTTAAGGGGAAAAGAAAGACAAAACACACTGCAGAGAAAAAAATGGTCTCAGAACTTCTCTTATCCCTCTATTGAGATGCATTAACACTTTGTGGGCCAGCTGTACTGTTATGGACCTGGTGGTTAGGTGCACCTGGAATGACCTGATGGTTAAACTAGAAGACAGGACAAGCTCTGGGAAGTGGGAACTCTGCTGACCGCAAATCCTAATCCTATAACACACACACTAGAAATAGCTGTGGAGCATACCTAACTCTCCCTAGACGCCTCTTCACAGCCTAAGAGCTAACTACCCCTAAAGATAGAAAAATAAGCCTTACCTTGCCTCAGAGAAATTCCCCAAAGGTAAAGGCAGCCCCCCACATATATTAACTGTGAGTTAAGAGGAAAGTCACAAACACAGGGATGAAACAGGTTTCAGCAAAGGAGGCCAGACTTACTAGATAGACTGAGGATTGGAAAGGGATCTATGCGGTTAGCACAAAAAACTACAAAAAGAGTGAGCAAAAAGACCCCCGCACCGACTCACGGTGCGGAGGTGCCACTCTGCAACCCAGAGCTTCCAGCTAGCAAGGCAATATCATGTTAGCAAGCTGGACTAGAACTTAGCAAGTACTAAGAAATATATTCAGGACACAATGAACAACAAATGAACTAGCAGGGACTTAGCTTCTGCTGGAGTAGACAGGTCATCAGAAAGATCCGAGAGAGATCTGAACCAGTACTGATACATTGACAGCTGGCATGGAGTAATGATCTGAGTGGAGTTAAATAGAGAAGCCAGCCTAGCCGCAAATGAGGGCAGCTGAGGAAGCAACCTCAGAACCAGCAGTTCCACTCACAGCCACCAGAGGGAGTCCACGGACAGAACTCGCCGAAGTATCATTCATGACCACAGGAGGGAGTTCGAGAACGGAATTCACAACAGGTTGGGCCCTTAAAACAGTGACTGCTGCTCCTGGGTTTGCTACTCCACTGAACAAAGCAATGCCGCCTGTTTAGTCCTGTTACCAATTTTGAACTGCATTTAGCCTACTTTATTCTTTGGCCCTATATCTGTGTTTCCTCCTCATCCTGCCCATTGCCCAGCCACTGCTAGATGAGTCTGCTGGTACATTGACCTAGACCACTACATTCCCCTTGCACTCTACACAGCCAGAATCTGACCCTGCTGAAAGTAAGGTTCCCCTTCCCGCATGTTATACCACCTTACACAGGGACAAAGAGGAAGGTGCAGATGAAAGTGCAGGTTCCTTCATCAGGTGGGGGGGCATACTCGTTGGCGACGTCACTGGCACAGGGCCCCTCAGAGTACGCAAAAGTGTCGCTGCTGGTGGGAGGCAGCCCCGCCATGCAAACACACCACTGTACTTTGAGGGGCCCTGTGCCAGTGCCAATGCGAACGAGTGGGCCTCCCTGCTTGCTCAGGATCACAGCACTTGCAAAGTTGAAATACTTACCTGTTATGACCTGGTGGTTACGAAGTGGTACTGAGATGACCTGGTGGGTAAAACCAATCATGGACAAGCTCAGAGGAGGTGGCAGCTCCACAGACAGTAATCACCAATATGACCTAGTGATTACAGAGCAGCACTGAAATGACCTAGTGGGTAAAACAAATAATGTACTAGCTCTGAGGAGGTGGTAGCTTTACTGACCGCAATCCCTACTCCTAACACCAACACTAGAAATAGCCGTGGAGCGTTCCTATCTCTGCCTAGATGCCTCTTCACAGCCTAAGAACTAGCTACCCCTGAAGATGGAAACGGAAAACTATCTCGCCTCAGAGAAACCCCCAAAAGGAAGGATAGCCTCCCACAGATATTGACGGTGAGTGAAGAGGGAAATGACAAACTCAGAAATGAAACTAGATTTTAGCAAAGGAGGCCAATACTATCTAAATAGACAGAGATAGAAAAGGCTACTGTGTGGTCAGTATAAAAACTAAAAGTCCACACAGAGTTTACAAAAATAACCTCCACACCGACTCATGGTGTGGAGGGGCAAATCTGCAACCTCAGAGCTTCTAACTAGCCGGAATATTTCATAATGACAAGCTGGACAAAAGAGACATAACTTAAACTGAACAAAAGGTCATAAGCAGGGAAACACCCAAAAACTAGCAGAACTTATCTTAAGCTGAAATGGACTGGCCAACAGAGAACTTCCAGGAAAGGACTGAATCCACAGGAAGAAACATTGACAGCTGGCATCAACTACAGCCAAAAGCCCAGTTAAATAACACGGCCAGGGAACCGATTAGTGAGAGCAGCTGCTAAGTTCCACTTGAAACCACCAGAGGGAGCCCAAGAGCAGAACTCCCCAAAATACCATTCGCAACCACAGGATGGAGCCCAAGAACGGATTTCACAACACTTACCTCTCACTGCTCCACCGCCGTGACGTAGTCCACGTTTCCTGGGCCCACTAAAACCTTGAACCAGCCCTACCCCCCACAACTTTTGCCAAATGACCCCCAATTTCCAATGCCCAACTATTATTATAAAGTTAATTAAGATTGACAAGCTTCAGAAACAAGAATGGATGTTTTTGGCATTAAAATGGGCACTGTAGGTGTTTTCCTGGCCTCCACTCACTGCCGACTATGCTTCCCCATTGACTTGCATTGGGTTTCGTGTTTCGGTCGATCCCCGACTTTTCGCGATAATCGCCTGACTGCACTCGACTCGACTTTGGACAAAGTCGGGTTTCGCAAAACCAGACTCGATCTTAAAAAAATGAAAGTCGCTCAACCCTAGTAATGACCTGGAGAATCGTAATGGCAGGTCAGTTTTAGCATTTGGTGAACAAGGTAAAAAAAAAATCCAAAGAACCGTTGTGGAATTGCATTTTTTTTGCAATTTCACCTCACTTTGATTTTTTTTACCAATTTTGAGCATAAGATATGGTAAAACCAATGGTGTAGTTCAAAAGTACAACTACAAAAAAAGCCCTTATATAGCCATATTGATGGGAAAATAAAAAAGTTATGGCTCTGGGTTTTTTGGCAACATCTGAGTTAGGCCGACGTCACACTCAGCGTATGGAAATATGGTCCGTTTTATACGGCCGTAATACGCAGTAATTGTCCCAAAACAGTGTTCCGTATTCAATACGAGAATGCAATTTTTATGCACAAATTTATCCGTGTGTCATCCGTATGGCATCCGTATGGCTTCAGTATGGCGTTTTTTTCTCGCAGGCTTGCAAAATGGATATATCATGGATCCATCGGCTCAAATATTCTAAAAAACATATATACAGTATAAATATATGAGACTCATATATATATGTGTGAGACACACACATATATATATATATATATATATATATATATATATATATATATACAGTATATACATGCTGTAAATCCATCTGAAGGGGTTAAATCACTTTACACCCAGGAACTCTGCTAATGCAGCTGTGCTCCTGTCTGTAAAACTTTGTTCATGAATGGAATGCAGGGGAATGTCCTGTAGTTACCTGGAGTCGCGGTGATGCGCCCACTGCTGGATGAACTCATATGAACTCGAGCCTGGGAACTTTTCAGAATATTTTCCCAGGCTCGAGTTCATATGAGTTCATCCAGCAGAGGGCGCATCACCGCGACTCGAAGTAACTACAGGACATTCCCCTGCATTCCATTCATTCACAAAGTTTTACAGACAGGAGCACAGCTGCATTAGCAGAGCTCCTGGGTGTAAAATGATTTAACCCCTTCAGATGGATTTACAGCGTGGGACAAGACTGAATGACAGAAGGTATGGAATATTGTTGTTTGTTTTGTTTAACTTTATTTCAGGTGTCAAAGGGTCTTCAGGTGGATTGAGAGTATAATAAAATATTACAACACCATGTGTCTTTATTTCATTAAAATACTTTTTAATAATGTGTGTGTGTTTTATTAACCATTTCGTACTATTGGATTAATAATGGATAGGTGTCATAATTGACGCCTCTCCATTATTAACCTGACTTAATGTCACCTTACAATAGCAATTAACCCTTCATTACCCCACATATCCCACCGTTACACGGGAGTGGGAAGAGAGAGAAGAGAGAGGCTAAGTGCCAGGATAGGCGCATCTTCCAGATGTGCCTTTTCTGGGGTTTCTGGGGGCAGATGTTTTTAGCCAGGGGGGGGCAATAACCATGGTCCCTCTCTAGGCTATTAATATCTTCCCTCAGTCACTGGCTTTTCCCACTCTGGCGGAGAAAATTGTGCGGGAGCCCACGGCAATTTTTTCCGGGATTTAACCCTTTAAATTAATAGCTAGAGACCCCAAATTTTACACAGAGACACTTGTTACATTAGTAAAGAGGAATATGTAATAAAAGAAGGGATATCAGATGGTTTACTGTATGTAAACCATGTCTCATATCCTGTCGGGTTTGTGAAGGATAGAGCAAAAGCTGGTAATTGAATTACAGGCTTTTGTGCTATCTAGCACTATATGAAATATAAATATATATATATATATATATATATATATATATATATATATATGTGTCTCACTGACATATATATATATATATATATATATCCTGTGTGTACACATTTATTCTACCTATTCTATTCTATTCTGTCAGTGTGATTTTACTGTACACCGGCGGTGAATTGCCGGCTTTTCTAGAGAACACCGCTGCATATTTCTCGCAAGTCACACACATGGTCCGTGTGTAATCCATAATTTTCTCGCCCCCATAGACTTTCATTGGTGGATTTTTTGCGCAATACGCTGACAAACGCAGCATGCTGCGATTTTCTATGGCCGTACAAGACCGTATAATATGGATCCGTAAAATACGGCAGATAGGAGCTGGGCCATAAAGAATCATTGTACCGTATGCAATTCGTATTTTCTGCGCCTCTCATACATCCGTAAAACACGCCAGTGTGGCGCCGGCCTCAATTAGAGACTCACCTGTGGAAGTATTTCAATGCACACCTGAAACACAATGCTTCTTTATTTAGCATCATGGGAAAGTGTCAAGAAATCACCCAAGATATCAGGAAGAAGATTATGGACTTGCACAATTTTGGCTCATCCTTGGGTACAATTTCAAGATACTGGAAGGTGCCTCGTTCATCTGTACAAACAATTACATGCAAGTACAAACAAGACGAGAATGTCCAGCCATCATACTGCTCAGGAAGGACACTTATTCTGTGTCTTAGAGATGAACGTGCTTTGGTCGAACATGTGCATATCAACTCTTACTAACAAAAAAAATGAATGGCAACAAGGTAATGCAGTTGTATAGCCTGTTGTGGTGGATAACCGGCACTTTAAGAACAGCGATGAAAAGAGAGCTCCAGATATAGGTGCACAGCATGAAGGGGAAAATTCCATAAAAATATATCAAAACAGAAAAAGATGCAGCACACACCCATGAGCTGTGTGAATGAAGTCCTTTATTAACCCTCCGTCAGCGGCAACTGATCTGACAGGCGCAGCTCACTTAGTTTCATTTCTCTATTTTCAGTGGTTTGTCTGGGAAACACCTTCCTCTCAGAACCTTCCTAAGGGTACTGTCACACAGTGCAATTTTGATCGCTACGACGGCACGATCCGTGACGTCGCAGCGTCGTATGATTATCGCTCCAGGGTCGTAGACTGCGGTCACACGTTGCAATCACGGCGCTGGAGCGATGCCGAAGTCCCCGGGTAACCAGGGTAAACATCGGGTTACTAAGTGCAGGGCCGCGCTTAGTAACCCGATGTTTACCCTGGTTACCATCGTAAACGTAAAAAAAACAAACAGTACATACTTACATTCCGGTGTCTGTCCCCCGGCGTTCTGCTTCTCTCCACTGTGTAAGCACCATAGCCGGAAAGCAGAGCGGTGACGTCACCGCCGCGCTCGCTTTCCGGCCGGCAGGCGCTCACAGTGCAGAGAAGCTGAGACGCCGGAGGACAGACACCGGAATGTAAGTATGTACTGTTTTTTTTACGTTTACGTTGGTAACCAGGGTAAACATCGGGTTACTAAGTGCGGCCCTGACCTTAGTTACCCGATGTTTACCCTGATTACAAGCGAACACATCGCTGGATCGCTGTCACACACAATGATCCAGCGATGTCAGCGGGTGATCAAGCGACGAAAGAAAGTTCCAAACGATCTGCTACGACGTACGATTCTCAGCAGGATCCCTGATCGCTGCTGCGTGTCAGACACAGCGATATCGTAACAATATCGCTAGAACGTCACGAATCGTACCGTCGTAGCGATCAAAATTGCACTGTGTGACAGTACCCTTACTTTAAAGGCTGTGTGAAACCTGAGAAGGCTCTTGTGCTGCAGAGCTGCAGGAGATCAGATATCAGTGTTTTGGCTTCTCAGGCTCATTGCCCCTGAATGCGTCACACCTTTGACGGTTAGAACTTGCTGTTTTTATTCATCCCAATTGTTTTTTTAGCTTGTTTTATGAATAGCTAGTGCTAAATTTGTGGATTTGTCATAGAAGGTTTTGTTAGAAATAAGAGTGTGCTTCTCAGGCACATTGCACCCTAACACATAGTCTCTCTCTTGCTTCAGCTTTTCTTCAGAAATGGCGAGGAGAATATTTGACTTGTCAAATGCCCTTCATGTTGAGCAAGTGCAAAATATACTGCTTGCTGATGAGACAGACCCCGTACAGCTAGAAGATTTAGGGGAAGAAAGTGACATTGATTCAGAAGATGATGTGGAAGAATGTCCAGATGTGTCTGATACAGATCAAGATGGAGAGAGTGAGGAGGATGCTCAAGACATAGAAACATATTACTTTTCTGGTTATTAAACATTTTTTTTTCCAACTGATTATATGTATTCTCATTTATTACATTCCTATTAAGGTAACTGATCACTTTTAGAGCATTGAAATTTTTTAAAAAGGAAAATATAGCCAATTTTCTAGCCTGTGCCGGACAGGCGCAATGCCCCTAAACTCGTTATGATACATATTGCCCCTGACGGAGGGTTAAACCATAATCGGTCTGTGGACAAAGTTATTGAGACAAGCAGTTGCAGGAGGAATGCGGGGAAGGACGACGGCCGTTTCACGTGAAAAACGCTTCTGCGGGTCCATGTGAGTAATCAGGTGATGTAATTTCCTTTATAGGGGCTTAATAACTACACATGGTTAAACTACTACATTTAAAAAGCAAGATTAAAAACCAATCAAGTGCATGATAAAAACGCAATAATAGAAATAGACAAAATGTCATGATTACTCTTATTTACAGAAAGCAAATCTAAAGATCAGCAGTGTAATGCTAGAATCATTTCAAACAATAGTAGAAAACACGAGACTATTTACTTTTCACCCTTAGGCCGGTTTCACACGTCAGTGGCTCCGGTACGTGAGGTGACAGTTTCCTCCCGTACCGGAGACACTGACACACGTAGACCCATAAAAATCAATGCATCTGTGCAGATGTCATTGATTTTTTGCGGACCGTGTGCGGACCGTGTCTCCGTGTGCCAAACACGGAGACATGTCAGTGTTCGTGGGAGCGCACGTTTTACACGGACCCAATAGAGTCAATGGGTCCGCGTAAAACACGGACCTCACACGGACATTCTCCGTCTGGGGTCCGTGTGCGTGCCGGAGACAGCGCTACAGTAAGCGCTGTCCCCCCCACATGGTGCTGAAGCCGGTATTCATATCTTCCCTGTAGCAGCGTTTGCTATAGAGAAAATATGAAGAATAGTGTTAAAAATAAAGATTTAGGTGTCCGCCGCCCCCCCACCCCCTGTGCGCCCCCCCGCTGGTCAGAAAATACTTATCCGGGTCCCCCGTCGGCTGTCGCTCCTTCCTGGTCTGGCCGCGCCTCCTACTGTATGCGGTCACGTGGGGCCGATCATTTACAATCATGAATAGTCGGCTCCGCCCCTATGGGAGGTGGAGCCACATATTCATGAGTGTAAATGATCGGGCCCACGTGACCGCATGCAGGAGAAGCCGCGGCAAGACCAAGAAGGAGCGACAGCCGACGGGGGACCCGGGTAAGTATTTTCTGACCAGCGGGGGGGCGCACAGGGGGTGGGGGGGCGGCGGACACCTAAATCTTTATTTTTAACACTATTCTTCATATTTTCTCTGCAGCAAACGTTACTGCAGAGAGGATATGAATCGCAGCTTCAGCAGCTTCAGCACCATGCAGAGTGGGTACCACACGCTCCGTGTGGTACCCACTCGCCATACGGGCGGCACACGTGTGCCGCAGGTATGGCCTCCGTGAGTTCCCAGGCACACGGACACGGATAACTCCGGTACCGATTTATTCCGGTACCGGAATTATCTGGACGTGTGGGACAGCCCTTATAACAACACCACGGGATTTATTACCTTCCTTGCATGTTGTCTTAAGTGATAAGCTTACATGCATTACAAGAAAATAGAAAGATCCAACCTATCATTTAACCCTATAGTTCCTTGTGTGTTAGATTTTATTATCCATTTTGCTTCTTTCCTTAATAACATTTTGTTATGGTTACCACCCTGTGGAGGGAATTTAACCAGTTCTAGACCTGCAAACCTCAAAAGCTCAGGATTAGAGTCATGTTTTGCTTGCACATGATGAATTAATTTCAACGATCCTTTTCCTGTGGCAGAAGTTGCAATTACTGCATTTATGGTTACCGTTGGGAAGGTTTTTATTTAACCAATTGTGCCATCTTATATCAAAGACACAGGGGATTTTTTATTAGCTTTAAAAGATCTTTCTATTTTCTTGTAATGTACTAAGCTTATCACTTAAGGCAACATGCAAGGAAGGTAATAAATCCCGTGGTGTTGTTATAAGGGTGAACAGTAAATAATCTCGTGCTTTCTACTATTGTTTGAAATGATGCTAGCATTACACTGCTGATCTTTAGATTTGCTTTCTGTTAGTAAGAGTAATCATGACATTTTGTCTATTTGCATTAATGCGTTTTTATCATGCACTTGATTGTTTTTAATGTTGCTTTTTAAATGTAGTAGTTTAACCATGTGTAGTCATTAAGCCCCTATATAGGAAATTACATCACATGATTACTCACATGGAGCCGTAGAAGCGTTTTTCACGGCCGTTGTCATCACCCGCATTCCTCCTGCAACTGCTTGTCCCAATAACTTTGTCCACAGACCGATTATGGTTTAATAAAGGACTTCGTTCACACAGATCATGGGTGAGTGCTGCATTTTTTTTTATTTTGATATATTTTTATGTGCATATCAACCCAAACACAAAAGCAAAAGCCTTGTGAAGATGATGGCGGAAGCCTGAAATATTGTGTCAATATCCACAGTGAAATCAGTACTGTATCAACATGAGCTGAAAGGCCACGCTGCCAAGAAGAAGCCATTACTCCATAAGAAACATAAAATCCCAGATTAATATTTGCAAATGCACACAGGAACAAAAACCTTACATTTTGAGACATGTCCTGTGATCTACTGAAACAAAAATTGAACATTTTGTGCATAATGACCATCATTATGTTTGTGTCACAATGTGTAAATACCCAACACACACACAACGGGATGGAACTTGGAGAGGATGGCCCTACTGATAGGGAAATGAGGGATGGACACCTCCTGCTCAAAACTAAGCCTAACCCTGCACTCTCCTAACACCCTAAGTAGGTCATGCCCCCCACCTCCATCAGGAATCTCATGCCTCGCTGTCACCTAGCACTGCCCTGGCTAGTGCACTGGCTGGCAAAGGCACTAGCCTCACCACTGCATATGAAAAAGCACAGGGGACAGTGACAATCATGATACAGATAAGCAAAAAACACCAAACTCAGCTTGATAGCCTCCTCTACGTTAAATCAGCGCACACCAGAAGAAATTCACCCAGACTACTGTACAGACTCCACAAAACCAGCTGATACACCACAACAGCCAGAGAGCTTCTTACTCCAGGAATGGTCAATATAGATTGCTCTATCACTGACAGTCAGCTGATGCATCAGGTGACCATTTAAAGGATGGTGGGAGTGGTCACCACCCACACCAGCTGACCTAGCAACTCTGCAGTTTCAGCCACCTGCGAGCAAAGGAAACTTTCATTAACCCGCTCTGGTCTGAAAGGAAAAAAGCAACATTTAAATCATAGTGGAAGCAGATCTGCCACGAATCCAAAAATGGATCGTGACAGTTTGGAGTAAAAAGGGAGAAGCTTGGAAGAATATGAACACTATCCCAACTGTGAAACATGGGGTGGCAGCATCTTGTTGTGGGGTTGTTTTGCCACAGGAAGGACTGGTGCTGTTCACAAAATAGATGGCATCATGAGAAAAGAAGATTATGTGGCAATACTGAATCAACATCTCAAGACATCAGCCACGAAGTCAAAGCTTGGGCCAAAATTGGTCTTACAAATGGATAATAACCCGATGCATACAGCCATAATGGTAACAAAGTGGCTTAAGGATGGCAAAGCGAATGTTTTGGATTGGCATTCACTAAGCCCTGATCTCAATCCTATTGAAAATATATAGGCAAAGCTGAAAAGGCAGGTGCGAGCAAGGTGACCTAAAAACCTGGATCAGTTACACCAGTTTTGTCAGGAGGAATGGGCCCAAATTCTGACCAACTATTGTGAGAAAATTGTGGAAGGATATCCCAAACATTTGACCCAAGTCATACAGTTAAACCCCTTAAGCCCCGAGGGTGGTTTGTACGTTAATGACCGGGCCAATTTTTACAATTCTGTCCACTGTCCCTTTATGAGGTTATAACTCTGGAATGCTTCAACGGATCTTGGCGATGCTGACATAGTTTTCTCGTGACATATTGTGCTTCATGACAGTGGTAAAATTTCTTCAATATAACTTGCATTTATTTGTGAAAAAAATGGAAATTTGGTGAAAATTTTGAAAATTTTGCAATTTTCCAACTTTCAATTTTTATGCCCTTAAATCACAGAGATATGTCACACAAAATACTTAATAAGTAACATTTCCAACATGTCTACTTTACATCAGCACAATTTTAGAACCAGAATTTTATTTTCTTAAGGAGTTATAAGGGTTAAAATTTGACTAACAATTTCTCATTTTTACAACACCATTTTTTTTAGGGACCACATCTCACTTGAAGTCATTTTGAGGGGTTTATACCCAAGTGTGACACCATTCTAAAAACTGCACCCCTCAAGGTGCTCAAAACCACATTCAAGAAGTTTACTAACCCTTTAGGTGTTTCACAGGAATTTTTGGAATGTTTAAATAAAAATGAACATTTAACTTTTTTTCACACAAAATTTATTTCAGCTCTAATTTGTTTTATTTTACCAAGGGTAACAGGAGAAGATGGACACCAAAAGTTGTTGTACAATTTGTCCTCAGTTCACTGATACCCCATATGTGGGGGTAAACCACTGTTTGGGCGCATGGCAGAGCTCGGAAGGGATGGCGTGCCATTTGACTTTTCAATGCAAAATTGACTAGAACTGAGATGGGACGCCATGTTGTGTTTGGAGAACCCCTGATGTGCCTAAACATTGAAACCCCCCACAAGTGACCCCATTTTGGAAAGTAGACCCCTTAAGGAACTTATCTAGATGTGTGGGGAGCACTTTGACCCAACAAGTGCTTCACAGAAGTTTATAATGCAGAGCCGTAAAAATAAAAAATCATATTTTTTCACAAAAATGATTTTTTCACCCCCAATTTTTTATTTTCCCAAGGGTAAGAGAAAAAATTGGATTCCAATGTTGTTGTGCAATTTGTCCTGAGTACGCCGATATCCCATATGTGGGGGTAAACCACTGTTTGGGCGCATGATAGAGCTCGGAAGGGAAGGAGCGCCGTTTGACTTTTCAATGCAAAATTGACTGGAATTGAGATGGGACACCATGCTGCATTTAGAGAACCCCTGATGCGCCTACACAATGAAACCCCCCACAAGTGACACCATTTTGGAAAGTAGACCCCCTAAGAACCTTATCTAGATGTGTGGTGAGCACTTTGACCCACCAAGTGCTTCACAGAAGTTTATAATGCAGAGCCGTAAAAATTAAAAATCATATTTTTTCACAAAAATGATTTTTCGCCCCCAATTTTTTATTTTCCCAAGGGTAAGAGAAGAAATTGGATGACAAAATTTGTTGCTCAATTTGTCCTGAGTACGCCGATACTCGATATGTGGGGTAAACGGCTGTTTGGGTGCATGGCAGGGCTCGGAAGGGAAGGAGCGTCGTTTGACTTTTCAATGCAAAATTGACTGGAATTGAGATGGGACAGCATGTCACGTTTAGAGAGCCCCTGATGTGCCTAAACATTAAAACCTCACACAAGTGACACCATTTTGGAAAGTAGACCCCCTAAGGAACTTATCTAGATGTGGTTTGAGAGCTTTGAACCCCCAAATGTTTCACTACAGTTTATAACGCAGAGCCGTGAAAATAAAATTTCTTTTTTTTTCACAAAAATGATTTTTAGCCCCCAGTTTTGTATTTTCACAAGGGTAACAGGATAAATTGGACCACAAAAGTTGTTGTCTAATTTGTCCTGAGTACGCTGATGCCCGATATGTGGGGGGAACCACCATTTAGGTGCATGACAGAGCTCGGAAGGGAAGGAGCGCCATTTAGAATGCAGACTTATATGGATTGGTCTGCAGGCGTCACATTGCATTTGCAGAGCCCCTGATGTACCCAGGGGTGGATTAAGGGTAGCCAGGGCCCCAGGCTGTTCAGACACTGTGGGCCCCCCGGTCATGTGACGGGGTCATGTGATGGGGTCATGCGACGGGGTCATCATATACCTGAACCAGATTATTCCAGAAAAATAGTTGCTGTGTGAAACTATAACCTGTCAAACATCCATTGATCTAGTCAATTTACAATTCAGTTAGGAAGAAAACAAAACAAAACAAAACACAATACTATCACCATAAGTGCCAGTATTCACAGGAGATCTGTACTTAGTATGCAGTGTCTGTGTAGAGATAATACAGTGATCACCAGTGACATTGTACACAGGACCTCTGTATATAGTATACATTGTATAGTGTCAGTGTATAGGTAACACTGACTCACCAGTGACGTCTCTAGGTGAAGTCCTTCATCTTTCATCCAGCACAGACCGCCATCACTTCATCCAGCCAGGACTCATCTCTGCAGGAAATAACACAGTTATCTCGGGCTCCACATGCCGAACACATTACTTAATTTTTCCCAACTTCTACATTACACCACATGAAGAAAAAGAGGTGACATAGTGTCACTCTACACAGTAACAGGACCGCCCCCCCATTTAAAACAGTGTCCTCAAAAAATAAAATAAATACATCACTGCAGTAATAATATCCCTTATTTAGCCCCTATGGTAATAATAATATCCCCCATCCTGGCCCCGTGTATCTCATTCCTGGCTCCAGCCATATGTTCTACCATCCTGCCCTCATGAGTATCCATCCTGCCCCATATGATCTCCCCATCCTGCCCCATCAGTCTCCATCGTATCCATCCTGACCCATGATCCTGCCCCAGGTCTTTCATTCTGCTCATGTCTCCAATCATGCCCCGTATCTACATTCTGCCCATGTCTCCAGTCCTGCCCCATCTGTCTCCAGTCCTGCCCCCAGTGTGTCCAGCATCTCTGCCCCCAGTGCGCAGCATCTCTGCCCTCAATGTGTCCAGCATCTCTGCCCCAATGTCCAGCATCTCTGCCCCCAATGTCCAGCATTTCTGCCCCAATGTGTCCAGCATCCTGCCCCCAGTGTGTCCAGCATCCTGCCCCAGTGTCCAGCATATTGCCCCCAGTGTGTCCAGCATCCTGCCCCAGTGTCCAGCATATTGCCCCCAGTGTGTCCAGCAATCTGCCCCAGTGTCTCCAGCATATTGCCGCCAGTGTCTCCAGCATTCTTCCCCAGTGTCTCCAGCATATTGCCCCCAGTATGTCCAGCATATTGCCCCCAATTTGTCCAGCATCCTGCCCCAGTGTCTCCAGCATATTGCCCCCAGTGTGTCCAGCATCCTGCCCCCAATGTGTCCAGCATCCTGCCCCCAATGTCCAGCATCTCTACCCCCAATGTCCAGCATCTCTGCCCCCAATGTGTCCAGAATCCTGCCCCCAGTGTGTCCAGCATCTCTGCCCCAATGTCCAGCATCTCTGCCCCCAATGTCCAGCATCTCTGCCCCAATGTGTCCAGCATCCTGCCCCAGTGTCTCCAGCATATTGCCCCCAGTGTGTCCAGCATAGTGCCCCCAATTTGTCCAGCATCCTGCCCCAGTGTCTCCAGCATATTGCCCCAGTGTCTCCAGCATTCTGCCCCAGTGTCTCCAGCATATTGCCCCCAGTGTGTCCAGCATATTGCCCACAATTTGTCCAGCATCCTGCCCCAGTGTCTCCAGCATATTGCCCCCAGTGTCTCCAGCATCCTGCCCCAATGTGTCCAGCATCCTGCCCCCAATGTCCAGCATCTCTGCCCCCAATGTCCAGCATCTCTGCCCCCAATGTCCAGCATCTCTGCCCCCAATGTGTCCAGAATCCTGCCCCCAGTGTGTCCAGCATCTCTACCCCAATGTCCAGCATCTCTGCCCCCAATGTCCAGCATCTCTGCCCCAATGTGTCCAGCATCCTGCCCCAGTGTCCAGCATATTGCCCCCAGTGTGTCCAGCAATCTGCCCCAGTGTCTCCAGCATATTGCCCCCAGTGTGTCCAGCATATTGCCCCAAATTTGTCCAGCATCCTGCCCCAGTGTCTCCAGCATATTGCCCCCAGTGTGTCCAGCATCTCTGCCCCAATGTCCAGCATCTCTGCCCCCAATGTCCAGCATCTCTGCCCCAATGTTTCCAGCATCCTGCCCCAGTGTCTCCAGCATATTGCCCCCAGTGTGTCCAGCATATTGCCCCCAATTTGTCCAGCATCCTGCCCCAGTGTCTCCAGCATATTGCCCCAGTGTGTCCAGCATTCTGCCCCAGTGTCTCCAGCATATTGCCCCCAGTGTGTCCAGCATATTGCCCCCAATTTGTCCAGCATCCTGCCCCAGTGTCTCCAGCATATTGCCCCCAGTTTGTCCAGCATTCTGCCCCAGTGTCTCCAGCACATTGCCCCCAGTGTGTCCAGCAATCTGCCCCAGTGTCTCCAGCATATTGCCTCCAGTGTGTCCAGCCTTCTGCCCCAGTGTGTCCAGCATATTGCCCCCAGTGTGTCCAGCATATTGCCGCAGTGTGTCCAGCATATTGCCCCCAGTGTGTCCAGCATTCTGCCCCAGTGTCTCCAGCATATTGCCCCCAGTGCATCCAGCATCTCTGCCCCCAGTATCTCCAGCATATTGCCCCCAGTGTGTCCAGCATATTGCCCCCAGTGTGTCCAGCAATCTGCCCCAGTGTCTCCAGCATTGCCCCAGTGTCTCCAGCATTGCCCCCAGTGTGTCCAGCATTGCCCCAGCCCCAGTGTGTCCAGCATTGCCCCCAGTGTGTCCAGCATAGCCCCCAGTGTCTCCAGCATTGCCCCCAGTGTCTCCAGCATTGCCCCAGTGTCTCCAGCATTGCCCCAGTGTCTCCAGCAATCATCTGCCCCAGTGTGTCCTCTAGCATTGCCCCCAGTGTGTCCAGCAATCTGCCCCAGTGTCTCCAGCATTGCCCCCAGTGTGTCCAGCAATCTGCCCCAGTGTCTCCAGCATTGCCCCAGTGTCTCCTGCATTTGCCCCAGTGTCTCCAGCATTTGCTCCAGTGTCTCCAGCATTTTTCCCAGTGTCTCCAGCATTTGCCCCAGTGTCTCCAGCATTGCCCCAGTGTATCCAGCAATCATCTGCCCCAGTGAGTCCTCCAGCATTGCCCCCAGTGTCTCCAGCGTATTGCCCCAGTGTGTCCAGCATTGTCCCAGTGTGTCCAGCAATCATCTGCCCCACCCCAGTGTGTGACTGACTGTCCAGCATTATTGCCGTTACTTAGGTTAGCAAAATACACAAAAAAAACCGAGTTCTCCTCACCTGACCAGCGCTCCAGGCGGCGAGTCCCTCCAGCAGCGTGCACTCTCACCGGCATCTAACAGATGCCGACGACGTGTGCACTGCGCCTGCGGCCGACTTCAGCTGCCAGCCTCCAATTGGCTGGCGGCTGTTGTTAACTATTGACGTGCGGGCCCATGCCCGCACATCAATAGGAAACCACCGCAGCGCCGGTAGGAGCCCGGTGAGCAGATGAGACGGGGCCCGATGTGGGCCCCCTCTCTCTGCCCACCGGGTCTGGGCCCATAAATGATACATACGCCAGTAGTCAGTCAAGGGGCTGTGCAGTAATGCCCTGATGGCGGCGGCCGGCGGGCAATCTGTGCGGTAGTAGCCCAGGGCCCCCCCACACCACTGGGCCCTGGGCTACCACCCAGATTGACCCTCTTATAATCCGCCCCTGGATGTACCCAAACAGTAGAAACCTGTTGTGAATTCCGCTCTTGGGCTCCCTCCGGTGGCTGTAAGTGGCACTATTGTGAGTTCTGTTCTTGGGCTCCCTCCAGTGGTTATAAGTGGTATGGCTGCTCCTTGGATTTAGCAGTCTGCAGCTGCTTCCACTGATTGTCTATTTGGGCTCGGCTATTTAGCCTGGCTCTGTCCTTCAGTTTGTGCCAGTTGTCAATGTTCCTGGTTGGATTCACATCTCTTCTTGGATTTCTCTGCTATTCTGACCAGATCATCAAAGATAAGTCCTGGCTTGGTTCTTTGCAGTCCATATGTTGTGGACTTAATAGTTCAGTACATTCTATGTTTTTTCTAGTCCAGCTGGTCAGTATGGATGTATTCAGTTAAGCTGGAAGCTCTGGAGAAGCAGATTTATCCTCCACACCTTTAGTCAGGTGGTGGAGATTTTTGTAAACTCTGTGGTGGATTTTTCCAGTATTTTAATACTGACCGCACAGTATTCTGTCCTGTTCTATCTATCTAGCTAGAAGTGGCCTCCTTTGCTACATCCTGGTTTCATTCTGTGCATGTCATTTCCCTCTCCACTCACATTAAATATTTGTGGGGGGCTGTCTATCCTTTGGGGATTTTCTCTGAGGCAAGATAGCTTTCCTGTTTCTATCTTTAGGGGTATTTAGTCCTCCGGCTGTGAAGAGGTGTCTAGGGAGTGACAGGAACACCCCACGGCTACTTCTTGTTGTTGTGTTAAGTTCAAGGTCTGCGGTCGGTAAAGGTACCACCTCCTCCAGAGCACGTCCCATGTTGCTCCTAAACCACCAGTTCATAACAGAAACCCCCCCACAAGTGACCCCATATTGGAAACTAGACCTCCCAAGGAACTTATCTAGATTTGTTGTGAGAACTTTGAACCCCCAAGTGTTTCACTACAGTTTATAACGCAGAGCCGTGAAAATAAAAAAAATAATTTTTTTTCCACAAAAATTATTTTTTAGCCCCCAGTTTTGTATTTTCCCAATGGTAACACTAGAAAATGGACCCCAAGAGTTGTTGTCCAATTTGTGCTGAGTACGCTGATACCCCATTTGTGGAGGGGAACCACTGTTTGGGCGCATGGCAGAGCTCGGAAGGGAAGGAGCGCCATTTGGAATGCAGACTTACCGTAGATATATTGGTCTGCAGGCCTCACGTTGCATATGCAGAGCCCCTGATGTACCCAAACAGTAGAAACCCCCATAAGTGACCCCATATTGGAAACTAGACCTCCCAGGGAACTTATCTAGATTTGTTGTGAGAATTTTGAACCCCCAAGTGTTTCACTACAGTTTACAATGCAGAGCCGTGAAAATAAAAAATCTTTTTTTCCCACAAAAATGATTTTTAGCCCCCCAAATTTTTATTTAGGGTAACAAGAGAACTTGGACCCCAAAAGTTGTTGTCCATTTTGTCCCGAGTACGCTGATACCCCATATGTTGGGGTAAACCCCTGTTTGGGTGCACGGGAGAGCTCGGAAGAGAAGGAGCACTGTTTTACTTTTTCAACGCAGAATTGGCTGGAATTGAGATCGGACGCCATCGTGTTTGGAGAGCCCCTGATGTGCCTAAACAGTGGAAACTCCCCAATTCTAACTGAAACCCTAATCCAAACACGCCCCTAACCCTAATCCCAATGGTAAACCTAACCACACCCCTAACTCTGACACACCCCTAACTCTAATCCCAACCCTAATCCCAACCGTAAATGTAATCCAAACCCTAACCCTATCTTTAGCCCCAACCCTATCCCTAACTTTAGTCCCAACCCTAACCCTAACTTTAGCCCCAACCATAACTTTAGCCCCAACCCTTACCTTAACTTTAGCCCCAACCCTAGCCCCAACACTAACCCTAACCCTAGCCCTAACCCTAGCTCTAACCCAAACCCTAACCCTAGCCCTAACACTAGCCCTAACCCTAGCCCTAACCCTAACCATAGCTCTAACCCTAGCCCTAACCCTAACCCTAGCCCTAACCCTAGTACTAACCCTAACCCTAGCCCAAACCCTAGCCCTAATGGGAAAATGGAATTAAATACATCTTTTTAATTTTATTATTTTTCCCTAAGGGGGTGATGAAGGGGAATTTGATTTACTTTTATAGCACTTTTTATAGCGGATTTTTATGATTGGCAGCAGTCGCACACTAAAAAATGCTCTTTATAGCAAAAAAGTTTTTTACGTCTCCACATTTTGAGACCAATAACCAATAATTTTTCCATATCTTGATCCACAGAGTCATGTGAGGTCTTGTTTTTTGCAGAACGAGTTGACATTTTTATTGGTAACATTTTCAGGCACGTGACATTTTTTTATCTCTTTTTATTCCGATTTTTGTGAGGCAGATTGACCAAAAATCAGCTATTCATGAATTTCTTTTTTTGGGGGCATTTATACCTTTCCACGTTTGGTAAAATTGATAAAGCAGTTTCATTCTTTGGGTCAGTACGATTACAGAGATACCTCATTTATATAATTTTTTTAAGTTTTGGCGCTTTTATACGATAAAAACTATTTTATAGAAAAAATAATTACTTTGGCATCGCTTTATTCTGAGGACTATAACTTTTTATTTTTTCGCTGATGATGCTTTGTGGCAGCTCGTTTTTTCAGGGACAAGATGACGTTTTCAGCGGTACCATGGTTGTTAATATCCGTCTTTTTGATCGCGTTTTATTCCATTTTTTGTTCGGCAGTATGATAATAAAGCGTTGTTTTTTGCCTCGTTTTTTTTTTTGTTTTATGGTGTTCACTGAACAGGTTAACTAGTGGGACAGTTTTATAGGTCGGGTCATTACGGACGCATTGATACTAAATATGTGTACTTTTATTGTTTTTTTTTTATTTAAAGAAATGTATTTATGGGAATAATATATATATTTTTTCTTTATTTAGGAATTTTATTTTTTTTTTTTTTTACACATGTGGAAATTTTTTTTTTTACTTTTTTACTTTGTCTCGGGGGGGGACATCACAGATCGCTGATCTGACAGTTTGCACAGCACTCTGTCACATCGGCGATCTGCTGTGCAGGGCTGCAGGCTTACCAGCGCCTGCTCTGAGCAGGCGCTTGGTAAGCCACCTCCCTGCAGGACCCGGATGCAGCCCATTGGCCATTTTGGATCCAGGGCCTGCAGGGAGAGGAGGTAAGAGACACTCAGAGCAATGAGATCACATTGCGTTGCTCCGAGGGTCTCAGGGAAGCACGCAGGGAGCCCCCTCCCTGCGTGATACTTCCCTATACCGCTGGAACACTGCAATCATGTTTGATCACAGTGTGCCGGGGGTTAATGTGCCGGGATCGGTCCGTGACCGCTCCTGGCACATAGTTCCGGATGTCAGCTGCGATAGTCAGCTGACACCCGGCCGCGATTGGCCGCGCTCCCCCCGTGAGCGCGGCCGATCGCATATGACTTACTTTCCCGTCACTGGGAATTAAGTCCCAGGTCACCTTGACGGGATAGTACGTCATATGGGATTAAGGGGTTAAGGGCAATGGTAAAAATGCCTTAAAACATACTCTCTCTCTCTCATTATTCTGGCATTTGGCAAATACTAATAAATACTAATAATTTTGGTAATCCAAATTGACCTAAAACGGGAAAGGTTTATTCTGATTTCATCTCAGATATTGAGAAAAACATGCATATGTGTCTTTTTACATAGTGTACTTAAACTTCTGGTTTCAACTGTAGCTACCATTTCACTGTGACCTCAACGCATTTCCCCTTTCCTGTTCATGGTTCATCAGGAGGTTTTTAAGAGGTAACCCTTTAAGAGGTGTAAGGTCGGATGTTTTTTCATAAAGTCATGGTGTTCGTTTCTCATCCTTTTAAATAAAGTATATATTTTTTATGGATGATGTAGTTTGCTGCATTAGACATATTAAGTACTCTCTAATATATCCTTTGTACTGTTACTGTATTTTTCGGATTATAAGACGCACCGGACCATAAGATGCACCTACGTTTTAGAGGATGAAATTAAGGGAAAAAAAATGAAGCAAAAAAATGGTAAATTCTGTACTGTAATATCCCCTATCCTGGTATGCATGACTCCCTCATTCCTATCCTGGTGTGCAATGCCCCATCCTTATCCTGGTATGATCGGCCCCATCATGGTCCTGGTATGATTGCTCCATCCTTTTTTTTTATAATTGTCCCCATCCCGTTCCTGGTATGATTGCCCTCATCCTTTTTCTTTTGGAATTGGCCCCATCCCGTTCCTGGTATGATTTGTTGTGAATTAGACTTTTTTGGCTCCCTCTAGTGGTTACTAGTGATATGACTCTGGGATTTCCTTCCCTCTGTTTGCACCCAGCTGGGTCGTTACTTCAGGGGTGTTGCTATATAAACCTCCTGGAACCTTAGTCCAGTGCCTGGCATCGGTGTTATCAGACACATTCTGTTTGCTCCTGTTTGCTGGTCCTGGTTCGTGCTAAATTAAGCTAAGTCTTGCTTCTTTGTTTTTTGGGTTATTTGTTTGCTATCATTTTTGCCCAGCTTGTACTAAATGTGATTCCTGACCTTGCTGGAAGCTCTAGGGGGCTGGTATTCTCCCCCCGGGCCGTTAGACGGTTCGGGGGTTCTTGAATTTCCAGTGTGGATATTTTTGATAGGATTTTTTGCTGACCATATAAGTTATCTTTCTATATTCTGCTATTAGCTAGTGGGCCTCTCTTTGCTAAATTCCTAGCTCATTCTTGTGTTTGTCTTTTCCTCTTACCTCACCGTTATTATTTGTGGGGGGCTTCTATCCAACTTTTTGGGGTATTTCCTCTGGAGGCAAGAAAGGTCTTTCTTTTCCCTTCTAGGGGTAGTTAGCTCTCCGGCTGGTGCGAGACGTCTAGGATCAACGTAGGAACGTTCCCCGGCTGCTGGTATTTGTGGTGCTAGGATTAGTTATATGGTCAGCCCAGTTACCACTGCCCTATGAGCTGGTTTTCTGTATTTACTGACTTAGCATTATTCCTGAGACCCTCTGCCATTGGGGTCATAACAGTATGCCAGGCCAATATTGAATGTTTAAAGCATTGCAGAAGTGGGATAATAAGAAAGGAAATTCTGAGTTTTTTTTTTTCTCCTTCCTTCTCTTCCTCCCCTTTACCTTTGAGTGGCGTGTGCTTGCTGCAGACATGAATGTGCAGACCTTGATTACAAGTGTTGACCAGCTGGCAGCTCGTGTGCAGGGTATACAAGATTTTGTTACCAGTAGTCCTATGTCTGAACCTAAAATACCTATTCCGGAATTGTTTTCTGGAGATCGATTTAGGTTTAGGAATTTCAAGAATAATTGTAAATTGTTTCTTTCTCTGAGACCCCGTTCATCTGGAGATTCTGCTCAGCAAGTTAAAATTGTTATTTCTTTTTTGCGGGGTGACCCTCAGGATTGGGCTTTCTCGCTAGCGCCAGGAGATCCGGCATTGGCGAATATTGATGCGTTTTTTCTGGCGCTCGGATTGCTTTACGAGGAACCCAATCTTGAAATTCAGGCAGAAAAAGCCTTGCTGGCTATTTCTCAGGGTCAGGATGAAGCTGAAGTGTATTGCCAAAAATTTCGGAAATGGTCCGTGCTTACTCAGTGGAATGAGTGTGCTCTGGCCGCAAATTTCAGAAATGGCCTTTCTGAAGCCATTAAGAATGTGATGGTGGGTTTCCCCATTCCTACAAGTCTGAATGATTCTATGGCGCTTGCTATTCAAATTGACCGGCGTTTGCGGGAGCGCAAAACCGCTAATCCTCTGGTGGTGTTGTCTGAACAAACACCTGATTTAATGCAATGTGATAGAATTCAGACTAGAAATGAACGGAAAAATCATAGACGTCAGAATGGGTTGTGTTTTTACTGTGGTGATTCTACACATGTTATATCAGCATGCTCTAAACGCCTAACAAGGGTTGTTAGTCCTGTCGCCATTGGTAATTTGCAACCTAAATTTATTTTGTCTGTGACTTTAATTTGCTCTTTGTCTTCTTACCCTGTTATGGCGTTTGTGGATTCAGGTGCCGCCCTGAGTCTTATGGATCTGTCATTTGCCAAGCGCTGTGGTTTTGTTCTTGAACCGTTAGTAAATCCTATTCCTCTTAGAGGTATTGATGCTACGCCATTGGCGGAAAATAAACCGCAGTTTTGGACGCAGGTGACCATGTGCATGACTCCTGAACATCGGGAGGTGATTCGTTTTCTTGTTCTGCATAAAATGCATGATTTGGTCGTTTTGGGTCTGCCATGGTTACAGACCCACAATCCAGTCCTGGATTGGAAGGCAATGTCTGTGTCAAGTTGGGGCTGTCAGGGAATTCATGCTGATTCCCCGCCAGTGTCTATTGCTTCCTCTACTCCTTCGGAAGTTCCTGAGTATTTGTCTGATTATCAGGATGTATTCAGTGAGTCCAGATCCAGTGCTCTGCCTCCTCATAGGGACTGTGACTGCGCCATAGATTTGATTCCAGGTAGTAAATTTCCTAAGGGAAGATTATTTAATCTGTCAGTACCTGAGCATGCCGCAATGCGTTCATATATCAAGGAGTCTCTGGAGAAGGGGCATATCCGTCCATCCTCTTCCCCTCTTGGTGCGGGATTCTTTTTTGTGGCTAAGAAGGACGGATCTTTGAGACCTTGCATTGACTATCGGCTACTGAATAAAATCACTGTAAAATTTCAGTATCCTTTGCCTCTCTTGTTGGACTTGTTTGCCCGGATTAAGGGTGCCAAGTGGTTCACCAAGATAGATCTTCGTGGTGCATACAACCTTGTGCGCATTAAGCAAGGCGATGAATGGAAGACTGCATTTAATACGCCCGAAGGTCATTTTGAGTACTTGGTGATGCCTTTTGGGCTTTCTAATGCTCCCTCAGTATTTCAGTCCTTTATGCATGATATTTTCCGAAGTATCTGGATAAATTTATGATTGTTTATCTGGACGATATTCTGGTTTTCTCTGAAGATTGGGACTCACATGTGGAGCAGGTCAGGATGGTGTTTCAGGTTTTGCGTGAGAATGCCTTGTTTGTTAAAGGCTCAAAGTGTCTCTTTGGAGTACAGAAAGTTCCCTTTTTGGGTTTATTTTTTCCCCTTCTGCTGTGGAGATGGACCCAGTCAAGGTCCGAGCTATTCATGAGTGGACTCAACCCACGTCAGTTAAGAGTCTTCAGAAGTTCTTGGGTTTTGCTAACTTCTACCGTCGTTTTATCGCTAATTTTTCTAGCATTGTTAAACCTTTGACGGATATGACCAAGAGAGGTTCTGATGTTGCTAACTGGGCTCCTGCAGCCGTGGAGGCGTTCCAGGAGTTGAAGCGCCGGTTTACTTCGGCGCCTGTTTTGTGCCAGCCTGATGTCTCACTTCCCTTTCAGGTCGAGGTGGATGCTTCTGAGATTGGGGCAGGGGCCGTTTTGTCACAGAGAGGCCCTGGTTGCTCGGTAATGAGACCATGTGCTTTCTTCTCTAGGAAGTTTTCGCCTGCTGAGCGGAATTATGATGTGGGCAATCGGGAATTACTGGCCATGAAGTGGGCATTTGAGGAGTGGCGTCATTGGCTCGAGGGTGCTAAGCATCGTGTGGTGGTCTTGACTGATCACAAAAATTTGATGTATCTCGAGTCTGCTAAACGCTTGAATCCTAGACAGGCCCGCTGGTCATTGTTTTTCTCCCGTTTTGACTTTGTGGTCTCATATTTACCAGGTTCAAAGAATGTGAAAGCTGATGCTCTTTCAAGGAGCTTTGTGCCTGACTCTCCTGGAGTCACAGAACCTGTTGGTATTCTTAAAGAAGGAGTTATTTTGTCAGCCATTTCTCCTGATTTGCGACGTGTGTTGCAGAGATTTCAAGCTGGTAGACCTGACTCTTGTCCACCTGACAGACTGTTTGTTCCTGATAAGTGGACCAGCAGAGTCATTTCCGAGGTTCATTCCTCGGTGTTGGCAGGTCATCCGGAAATTTTTGGCACCAGAGATCTGGTGGCTAGGTCATTTTGGTGGCCTTCCTTGTCACGGGATGTACGGTCATTTGTGCAGTCCTGTGGGACTTGTGCTCGAGCTAAGCCTTGCTGTTCCCGTGCCAGCGGGTTGCTCTTGCCCTTGCCTGTCCCGAAGAGGCCTTGGACACATATTTCCATGGATTTCATTTCTGATCTCCCGGTGTCTCGGGGTATGTCTGTCATCTGGGTGGTATGTGATCGCTTTTCTAAAATGGTCCATTTGGTGCCTTTGCCTAAGCTGCCTTCCTCTTCCGATCTGGTTCCTGTGTTCCTTCAGAATGTGGTTCGTTTACACGGCATTCCTGAGAATATTGTGTCTGACAGAGGATCCCAGTTTGTTTCCAGGTCCTTTTGTGCTAGGATGGGCATTGATTTATCGTTCTCGTCTGCCTTTCATCCTCAGACTAATGGACAAACTGAGCGAACTAATCAGACTCTGGAAGCTTACTTGAGTTGTTTTGTTTCGGCAGATCAGGATGATTGGGTGACCTTCTTGCCGTTGGCTGAGTTTGCCCTAAATAATCGGGCTAGTTCCGCTACTTTGGTTTCGCCATTTTTCTGCAACTCTGGTTTCCATCCTCGTTTTTCCTCGGGACATGTGGAGCCTTCTGACTGTCCTGGAGTAGATTCTGTGGTGGATAGGTTGCAGCAGATCTGGAATCATGTGGTGGACAACTTGAAGTTGTCACAGGAGAAGGCTCAGCGTTTTGCCAACCGCCGCCGCGGTGTGGGTCCCCGACTTCGTGTTGGGGATTTGGTGTGGCTGTCTTCTCGATTTGTTCCTATGAAGGTCTCCTCTCCTAAATTTAAGCCTCGCTTCATCGGTCCTTACAAGATATTGGAAATCCTTAATCCTGTGTCCTTTCGCTTGGATCTTCCGGTTTCGTTTGCCATTCACAACGTGTTCCATAGGTCTTTGTTACGACGCTACGTTGTGCCTGTGGTTCCTTCTGCTGAGCCTCCTGCTCCGGTGTTGGTTGAGGGCGAGTTGGAGTACGTGGTGGAGAAGATCTTGGATTCTCGTCTCTCCAGGCGGAGGCTTCAGTATTTGGTCAAGTGGAAGGGTTATGGTCAGGAGGATAATTCCTGGGTGGTTGCCTCTGATGTGCATGCGGCCGATTTGGTTCGTGCCTTTCACGCTGCTCATCCTGATCGCCCTGGTGGTCTTGGTGAGGGTTCGGTGACCCCTCCTTAAGGGGGGGGTACTGTTGTGAATTAGACTTTTTTGGCTCCCTCTAGTGGTTACTAGTGATATGACTCTGGGATTTCCTTCCCTCTGTTTGCACCCAGCTGGGTCGTTACTTCAGGGGTGTTGCTATATAAACCTCCTGGAACCTTAGTCCAGTGCCTGGCATCGGTGTTATCAGACACATTCTGTTTGCTCCTGTTTGCTGGTCCTGGTTCGTGCTAAATTAAGCTAAGTCTTGCTTCTTTGTTTTTTGGGTTATTTGTTTGCTATCATTTTTGTCCAGCTTGTACTAAATGTGATTCCTGACCTTGCTGGAAGCTCTAGGGGGCTGGTGTTCTCCCCCCGGGCCGCTAGACGGTTCGGGGGTTCTTGAATTTCCAGTGTGGATATTTTTGATAGGATTTTTTGCTGACCATATAAGTTATCTTTCTATATTCTGCTATTAGCTAGTGGGCCTCTCTTTGCTAAATTCCTAGCTCATTCTTGTGTTTGTCTTTTCCTCTTACCTCACCGTTATTATTTGTGGGGGGCTTCTATCCAACTTTTTGGGGTATTTCCTCTGGAGGCAAGAAAGGTCTTTCTTTTCCCTTCTAGGGGTAGTTAGCTCTCCGGCTGGCGCGAGACGTCTAGGATCAACGTAGGAACGTTCCCCGGCTGCTGGTATTTGTGGTGCTAGGATTAGTTATATGGTCAGCCCAGTTACCACTGCCCTATGAGCTGGTTTTCTGTATTTACTGACTTAGCATTATTCCTGAGACCCTCTGCCATTGGGGTCATAACAATGATTGCCCTCATCCTTTTTCTTTTAGAATTTAGAATTTTAGAATTAGAATCCCGTTCCTGGTATGATTGGCGCCATCCATTTTTTTTATAATTGTCCCCATCCCATTTCTGGTATAATTGGCCCCATCCATTTTCTTTTATAATTGGCCCCATCCCATTCCTGGTATGATTGGCTCCATCCCGTTCCTGGTATGATTGGTCCCATCCTTTTTCTTTTATAAATGGCCTCATCCCGTTCCTGGTATGATTGGTCCCATTATTTTTCTTTCATAAATGGCCCCATACTGTTCCTGGTATGATTGGTCCCATCCTTTTACTTTTATAATTGGCCCCATCCTGTGTTTGGTGTCGAGTTCCCGCCTCTGCACAGGGAGAATCTCAAACCATCTCTGCTGCGGTCTCCCATTTTTCTTCAGCTGCAATGGAGCCTGCTCTGCGGAGACGTCAGTCCTAGCGTCTGACTCAGGCTGATACTGGGCAACTGGTTACTACTGTTCTTCCAGGCTCTCCTTTTGTAGCCAGCGCTGATCAGCAACAAGCAGATCTTTCTGGGACTAAGTCCTGCTTTTCCAATACTGGGCATGCCCACGTGACGACCTCCCATTGGAGGTCGGGGGTCACATACGCAGGTCCTGAAGCGGTTCCTGTTGGACCACTAGGAAGGTCCTTGAGTGCTAAAACTATAAGAGATTTGCATGGCCGCACGGCCATGCGCTAGTATCAAACCTTTGTTATGAGCTCAGGGCCAGTGTGAACATGGTTGTATGTGGTCAGGGTTTGGCTGAAATAAGCCCCTAGAATACCGGCACCTCTGGTGAGGAGTTTTGTATATGTTTATTCAGGGCTGGCGTATAGCCATTAGAATTCCGGCTCCTCCGGAGAGGAGTTACTTGTGTGGTATTCTGACTGCATGACCACTGTTGGCTCTATTAGGTAGCTGTGATCTCCTGTGAGGTTAACAGGGCATGGCGTTCTCTTTTCTTAGTGAATCTGTGAAGTAACAGAGTTCGCTTTACCGCCATATAGTACCGCCTGTTACTAGCAGCAGGTTTCTCTCCTGCACGGTGGACCCCGGGTTGCGAATGCACCTACTGTTTTATATATATTCGGTGCGTTCCGCCATCCCTATTATTATCATGTTCCTGGTATCCATGGTCCCATTAGGAAAGATTAAAAAAACCCAAAATATTACACTCACCTACATGGCGCTCCCTCACAGCGTCCTACTCCGGTGCCAGCAGCTGCTTAATGCTTGTAAGCAGCGAACTGGACAGTCTGCTCTTCAGCTCCAAATTAATATTGGACAGATGAATAATGATATATATGCCATGTTTGGAAAGCTAAACTCATGAAAGGAAATATGGCATTAATATCTCCTGTCTGGGACCTCCAGGTGCACAGATATTCTGAAATTCGGGAATCCCATAATTTATAGCGATCTAGCCACATCCCATTGACTAGCCCTGAGGTCACCATGGGGAGGTATTTGGGCATGAATTTTATCTGATAATTAGACCTGGCAGAAACACATCAATGTAGTTCTGTACCATTTTCTCAAACGGAGAGCCTCTCTCCGATAAGATCTGCGTAATTTCTGTGACATTTCTAGTACTTTTTATTGTTACCCATTTTTATTTTATGGAATTTTATATACTGTATTGTTTTTTTCCCCATTTGTGATATCTTTTGTATTTTTTTATAAACACTGCCTACTTTTTTGCATTATGTTTATAAAATGTTATATCTTCATTTCTATTACTCTATAAACCGAGTCACTGAAGCCATACGCTACCTGTAACAAGTGTCAAAACGGGGTGTCAAAGCAGCCTGTATAAACACTTGGTGGTGGCAGCTAGTTTTCTTGAGTTATTGCAGAGCTTGGCAGTGACTGTAAAGGATTATATATATTCCATGGATTGAAATTGGATGTGTATAATCTACATGTTTATTCTGAGTTCCCCAATATCCGACCTAGTAGTGTAAGCAATTGTATCCTCGTCCATTAACCGTCAGTCAATTGCAAAATTGTTCTGACAAATGGAGACAGTGGAGTGCTGGCTTGTGACAACTTGGTAACAGCGGGGAGCGAGATATCTGTGTGATTCCAGGGCTGTTCCCTGACACCCATCATCAAGCTCTGCAAATAGGGACAGAGTGGCTTCCTCTGGCAGAGGTGATAATTGCAGGAGAGGAACATTTTTGAACAAGAATATATAAAAATAAGATCAAAAGATGGTACTAAGGCTTAACACAGCTGTTACAGAAATCATTGGACCATCCACATAATTCATGGACATGTCAGGTCCTCCAGAATGACAGCCTCTCCTTGATGCATTTATAGTTGCAAAATTAAATCCCCACCTGTCCCCAAATGGATGAGGCGAGATGAAAAGCATCATGAGTACCCTGTAGAAATTTCTGCCACCTTTTGTCATCATAGCATTTGCCTGATCCAAATACTAGGTTTGCAATAACATTAGAAGATGCAAACATCAGAGTCTTGTTGGGGTCAACAGGCTGCTCTAAAGGAAGAAATAACATAAGCATGAATGGAATGTTTTAATTGCTCAGTGCTCAGCAATTTTGCATGGTGAACAACAACAATACATAAGAAAACAAGATTGCTCATTTACTAAAAACAAATGTCCATACTATCTCCATGGCGTTGCCCATGTTTCGAGGGACACAGTTCATTTGGTAATGCTGCACACCAAAGTCCAGGTGGACAAAGGCTTCTAACTATAGTGATGGTTCGGACAGCACATGCATTGCCCATGTGATCTCAACATATGCTCCATCCCGCACCTGTGATATCCATGACATTCAGTGCACTAATGGTTTTATTATACATGAGCTTTAATGAATGCTGTGCCCTACACTTGCGACCGACGTATAATGTCTGACTATCTGATTGGTCGATCGCCCTGGTTCCTGTATATTAGACACCTCGCACATGTGACTTACATGTGACTTCTTCTCCGGCGCTCCTTGTGGCGCTGTAATGGCAGCGGTTTTGGCTGCAGTTTTGGCGGTATTTTACGATACACAGTCTCACAATAAAGCATGGTTCAGATACAATTCTGGCACAGTCTTTTAGGCGCACATGACACGATTTTCTGTGTCAGTCCATCCTGTATGTGACGCCAAGATGAGTCGCCCCACGGGCTAGGGGTACTCGGTACCGGGTCCTGCGGTTCACAGGGGGATGTCACGGTGGCTGTGACTTGGTCCGTGGCCCTGGGCGCCCATGTAAAGGGAAAGGTCTTTAAAGGGATAAAGTTCATGTTCGTAACGCCACCTGTGGTATTCGGTCAGGGTGACCGACGCTGCTTTAAGGGGTCCGCTGGGGTGATGTTATGGCAGCTAGATGGTATACCTTCCCACAGGTGAAGTATATCCCCAGGGCTCCCGGTGTGTAGGTGGTGGTATGGTGAGGAGTGCAGAGAAGAACAAGGACACAGGATTGCAGTCTCTTTACCTTGTTTACTGTTGGTTTCAGCAGCCACAGTCCAGGGCACCAGACCACAGGGCAGGTAGGGTCCGGCCGGCTTGGAGGCAAGTCCAGAGTCCCCTTATCCAGGTGAAGAATAGAAGCCTTCCTTTGCGCTGTAGTGGTGTAGTCCCTTACTGCTAAGCTTCACATAAGGTCCTCACAGATGTTATCTCTCTCTCTCTGTCCCCTGGATAGGATAGGACAAAACCCGTATGACTGATGACTTGACCCTGTTTATAGGATCTCTTAGATGATCCGGCTCTGTGGGGTGTCACTGTGCCTCCTGGGTGTGGGTGCGGACAGGTAACGTGCAATTAGCTGTCCTGCCGGTCTCTGATATAAGGCGTGGAGGTCCTCACAACCTCGGTGTTCCGGCTACCGGTGTTTCTGCACCTCAGAAAAAGGCAGCCTGCTTGGGGCTGGTACCCTTCTGGTATCCTCTCCTGTGCTTCCTCTCCTGCACGCTCACTGCAATCAATTCTGCCTTCAAAATGTCTCTTTCTGGGAGCTGCAGCTCTGGGGGCATGCACAGCTCCGTTGACCCTCTGTCTTCCTCAGACGGATGTATGGAACTAACTAACTTTCCCTACAGACTACCAGTATATATATATATATATATATATATATATATATATATATATATATATATATATATATATATATACACTCACCGGCCACTTTATTAGGTACACCATGCTAGTAACGGGTTGGACCCCCTTTTGCCTTCAGAACTGCCTCAATTCTTCGTGGCATAGATTCAACAAGGTGCTGGAAGCATTCCTCAGAGATTTTGGTCCATATTGACATGATGGCATCACACAGTTGCCGCAGATTTGTCGGCTGCACATCCCAAAGATGCTCCATACAAGGCAGGATGGATCCATGCTTTCATGTTGTTTACGCCAAATTCTGACCCTACCATCCGAATGTTGCAGCAGAAATCGAGACTCATCAGACCAAGCAACGTTTTTACAATCTTCTACTGTCCAATTTCGATGAGCTTGTACAAATTGTAGCCTCAGTTTCCTGATCTTAGCTGAAAGGAGTGGTACCCGGTGTGGTCTTCTGCTGCTGTAGCCCATCTGCCTCAAAGTTCGACGCACTGTGCGTTCAGAGATGCTCTTAGGCCTACCTTGGTTGTAACGGGTGGCGATTTGAGTCACTGTTGCCTTTCTATCAGCTCGAACCAGTCTGCCCATTCTCCTCTGACCTCTGGCATCAACAAGGCATTTCCACCCACAGAACTGCCGCTCACTGAATTTTTTTTCTTTTTCGGACCATTCTCTGTAAACCCTAGAGATGGTTGTGCGTGAAAATCCCAGTAGATCAGCAGTTTCTGAAATACTCAGACCAGCCCTTCTGGCACCAACAACCATGCCACGTTCAAAGGCACTCAAATCACCTTTCTTCCCCATACTGATGCTCGGTTTGAACTGCAGGAGATTGTCTTGACCATGTCTACATGCCTAAATGCACTGAGTTGCCGCCATGTGATTGGCTGATTAGAAATTAAGTGTTAACAAGAAGTTGGACAGGTGTACCTAATAAAGTGGCCAGTGAGTGTATATATATATATATATATATATATATATATATATATATATATATATATATATATATGGGGGTCTCCTAGTAAATAGGATCAAAAGCTCCCTCTGATGGCCTGGAGTGTGAATTTGTTTCATGATTGCGGTACCTGGTTGCAGTTATCCTTTCTTGCCTCCGAACGTAGCATCACTCTTCCCGGGAGGAAAGCAATGCCACTGTGACGACCAGGACCCTGGGGCGCCACACATATGATAAATTAATTTCAACAATCCTTTTCCTGTGGCATAAGTTGAAATTACCGAATTTATGGTTATCCTTGGGAAGATTTTTATTTAACCAATTGTGCCATCTTATATCAAAGACACAGGGGATTTCAGCTTTAAAAGATCTTTCTAGTTTATTGTAATATATGTAAGCTTATCACTTAAGACAACATGCAAGGAAGGTAATAAATCCCGTGGTGTTGTTATAAGGGTGAACAGTAAATAGTCTCGTGCTTTCTACTATTGTTTGAAATGATTCTAGCATTACACTGCTGATCTTTAGATTTGCTTTCTGTAAATAAGAGTAATCATGACATTTTGTCTATTTGCATTAATGCGTTTTTATCATGCACTTGTTTTTTAATCTTGCTTATGAAGTAGTTTAACCATGTGTAGTCATTAAGCCCCTATATAGGAAATTACATCATCTGATTACTCACATGGACCCGTAGAAGCGTCTTTCATGCGAAACGGCCGTCGTCCTCCCCCGCATTCCTCCTGCACCTGCTTGTCCCAATAACTTTGTCCACAGACCGATTATGGTTTAATAAAGGACTTCGTTCACACAGCTCATGGGTGAGTGCTGCATTTTTTCTGTTTTGATAAATTTTTATGTACTGTAAAGCTGCAGTAGCATCGTACGCAGTGAAGAAGCAGTGACCCACACATTCAAACACAAAAGTTTCTTTTAATGTGTTTCTTCACAGCATTAAAGTCCAATTCATATAAATGCATACAACTTCAGTGGACATTATCAGTGACCAGTTTACACCAGTTCAAAGCAATACATATCACATGGCTTTAGATTTGCGGTCCCTAAACAGGCCAGACTTCCCTTGTCCAGTTTCCCTGGGCGACCACACGCCATCTCACAGTCTCTATACGTCTCCATACACACAGCCTCATATGTTGCAGACACTACACACGCCAGCCCTCCTCTGACTAGTTCTCGTGGGTGTCATGCATCGCTGTATCACAGTCTCTTTACAGACTCTTTACTCACACAGTCGCACACAGTTCAAGATATCCTCCGGATAGCAGCCGGGCACCATATCCACCTGTTTGCAATCGTTGCACATGCTAGTCCTCTTTCGGGCAGAGGACATCCACCTCCGGGCACAGGACTGTCCACATCCGACTCTTTCAGGCACAGGACATCCACCTCCTGGCACAGGACTGTCCACATCCAAGACCAGTACCATGGATGACTTGCATCTCTGTGTACGCTGCGGGTGCCAGGCTATTCAGCTGCCCTGGGTGCTGGCTCTGGTGGCCTGTGTCTCCATGCACTCTGCAGACCAGCACACACCAGACTGACACTGACATGCACCTCGCACACCTGACCTGACACCTGACACACCCATACCCCTTACTGCAGAGTTTTTAAGCACACACAATCCTATGGCCTTGAGCCACATGGAAAACATGGACTGGAAATCCGTGACTCTTATGCACACCTATGGACCTCATCTGTCTGCATGCACATTCTGGGGATAACAAACAGCGCCCCCCAGCTGTATCAGAGGTCACAGCCTCACAGTGCATATCAACCCAAAGACAAAAGCAAAAGACCTTGTGAAGATCTTGTTTTTTGCAGAACGAGTTGACGTTTTTATTGGTAACATTTTCAGGCACGTGACATTTTTTGATCTCTTTTTATTCCCATTTTTGTGAGGCAGAATGACCAAAAATCAGCTATTCATGAATTTCTTTTTGGGGGGGTATTTATACCGTTCCACGTTTGGTAAAATTGATAAAGCAGTTTCATTCTTTGGGTCAGTACGATTACAGCGATACCTCATTTATATAATTTTTTTACGTTTTGGCGCTTTTATACGATAAAAACTATTTTATAGAAAAAATAATTATTTTGGCATCGCTTTATTCTGAGGACTATAACTTTTTATTTTTTCGCTGATGATGCTTTGTGGCAGCTCCTTTTTTGCGGGACAAGATGACGTTTTCAGCGGTACCATGGTTGTTTATATCCGTCTTTTTGATCGCGTGTTATTCCATTTTTTGTTCGGCAGTATGATAATAAAGCGTTGTTCTTTGCCTCGGTTTTTTTAATTTTTTTTATGGTGTTCACTGAAGGGGTTAACTAGTGGGACAGTTTTATAGGTCGGGTCATTACGGACGCGGTGATACTAAATATGTGTACTTTTATTATTTTTTTTTATTAAAAAAAATGTATTTATGGGAATAATATATATATTTTTTCTTTATTTAGGAATTTTATTATTTTTTTTTACACATGTGGAAATTTTTTTTTTAACTTTTTTACTTTGTCCCGGGGGGGGGGGACATCACAGATCGCTGATCTGACTTACAGCGCTGCAGGCTTACCAGCACCTGCTCTGAGCAGGCGCTTGGTAAGCCACCTCCCTGCAGGACCCGGATGCAGCCCATTGGCCATTTTGGATCCAGGGCCTGCAGTGAGAGAAGGTAAGAGACACTCGGAGCAACGAGATCACGTTGCGTTGCTCCGAGGGTCTCAGGGAAGCACGCAGGGAGCCCCCTCCCTGCGCGATACTTCCCTATACCGCTGGAACACTGCAATCATGTTTGATCACAGTGTGCCGGGGGTTAATGTGCCGGGAGCGGTCCGTGACTGCTCCTGGCACATAGTGCAGGATGTCAGCTGCGATAGTCAGCTGACACCCGGCCGCGATTGGCCGCGCTCCCCCCGTGAGCGCGGCCGATCGCATATGACTTACTTTCCCGTCACTGGGAATTAAGTCCCAGGTCACCTTGACGGGATAGTACGTCATATGGGATTAAGGGGTTAAGGGCAATGGTAAAAATTCCTTAAAACATACTCTCTCTCTCATTATTCTGGCATTTGGCAAATACTAATAAATACTAATAATTTTGGTAATCCAAATTGACCTAAAACGGGAAAGGTTTATTCTGATTTCATCTCAGATATTGAGAAAAACATGCATATGTGTCTTTTTATATAGTGTACTTAAACTTCTGGTTTCAACTGTAGCTACCATTTCACTGTGACCTCAATGCATTTCCCCATTCCTGTTCATGGTTCATCAGGAGGTTTTTAAGAGGTAACCCTTTAAGGGGTTGTAAGGTCGGATGTTTTTTCATAAAGTCATGGTGTTCGTTTCTCATCCTTTTAAATAAAGTATATATTTTTTATGGATGATGTAGTTTGCTGCATTAGACATATTAAGTACTCTCTAATATATCCTTTGTACTGTTACTGTATTTTTCGGATTATAAGACGCACAGGACCATAAGATGCACCTACGTTTTAGAGGATGAAATTAAGAGAAAAAAAAAATGAAGCAAAAAAATGGTAAATTCTGTACTGTAATATCCCCTATCCTGGTATGCATGACTCCCTCATTCCTATCCTGGTGTGCAATGCCCCATCCTTATCCTGGTATGATCGGCCCCATCATGGTCCTGGTATGATTGCCCCATCTGTTGTGAATTCTGTTTTTGGGCTCCCTCTGGTGGTTACTGGTGGTACTGGCTGACTTTTGTCTTGCACCTGTTCCCATCAGGAATCTGGGAGTTTCCTATTTAGTCTGGCTTCTCAGTCATTCTAGTGCCGGCAATCAATGTTACCAGAGCACCTCTGTTGCTTGCTACCTGCTCCAAGTCTGCAATTCAGCTAAGTTGCATCTTTGGCATTTTTTGTGTTTGTTTGTCCAGCATGCATTTATATTTCTCTTGCTGCTGGAAGCTCTAGTGATCTGAAATTACTACGCCGGTGTCATGAGTTGATAACGGAGTTAAAGTAATTTCAGGATGGCTGTTTAGGGTTTTGAGGTGACCGCGAAGTCCTCTTTTGTATTTTCTGCTATCTAGTCAGAGGGCCTCTCTTTGCTGAATCTATATTCATACTGCGTACGTGTTTTCCTCTTACCTAACCGTTATTATATGTGGGGGGCTACTATCACTTTTGGGGTTTCCCTGGAGGCAAGCCAGGTCTGTGTATTCCTCTACTAGGAGTAACTAGATCTCCGGCTGGTGTGAGGTGTCTAGGGATAATCGTAGGCACACCCCCTGGCTACTATTAGTTGCGTGTTAGGTTCAGCGTCGCGGTCATCTGAGATTCCATCATTCCTAGAGCTAGTCCGTTTTTGCCTGAGTCCCTGCCATTGGGAACCATGACAGTATTGCCGGCCACAAATGTATTAAAGGTATTGGCTGAAGAAAGAGAGAAAAGAAGAAGTTTCTGACACTTTTTTTTTTTTACTCAGAAGTTCTGTCTAGCCATGATTGCAATCTGCTGCTTTTTTCTCTCCTCTTAACCCCTGAATGGCTCAGATCTCAGCTGTTGAGAAATGGATATCCAGAGTTTAGCTACAGGCCTGAGTGCTCTTGCTTCTAAGGTTCAAAATATCCAAGACTATGTTATACATGCTTCTATGTCAGAACCCAAGATTCCTATACCTGAGTTCTTTTCTGGAGATAGATCTCGTTTTTTGAATTTTAAGCACAATTGTAAATTGTATCTTTCTCTGAGATCTCGCTCCGCTGGAGACTCCGCTCAGCAGGTTAAAATTGTGATTTCCTTGTTGCGGGGTGACCCCCAGAATTGGGCATTTGCATTGGCACCAGGGGATCCTGCGCTGCTCAATGTGGATGCGTTTTTTCTGGCACTGGGGTTGCTCTATGAGGAACCTAATTTGGAGATTCAGGCTGAAAAGGCCTTGATAGCCCTCTCTCAAGGGCATGATGAAGCTGAAATATATTGTCAAAAATTTCGAAAATGGTCTGTGCTTACTCAGTGGAATGAGTGCGCCCTGGCGGCGAATTTCAGAGAAGGTCTCTCTGACGCCGTTAAAGATGTCATGGTGGGGTTTCCTACGCCCACAGGTCTGAATGAATCCATGACTATGGCTATTCAGATTGATCGGCGTTTACGGGAGCGCAAACCTGTGCACCATTTGGCGGTGTCTCCTGAGCAGACACTGGAGATTATGCAATGTGATAGAATTCTGTCCAGAAGTGAACGGCAGAATTATAGGCGTAAAAATGGGTTGTGCTTCTACTGTGGTGATTCTGCTCATGTTATATCAGCATGCTCTAAACGCACAAAAAAAGGTTGATAAGTCTTTTGCAATTGGCACTTTACAGTCTAAGTTTATTTTGTCTGTAACTTTGATCTGTTCATCATCATCTATTATTGTGGATGCCTATGTGGATTCTGGCGCTTCCTTGAGTCTTATGGATTTGTCCTTTGCCAGACGCTGTGGGTTTAGCCTAGAGCCTTTGGAAGTTCCTATCCCTCTGAAGGGTATCGACTCTACACCATTGGCTAGGAATAAACCACAATACTGGACACAAGTGACTATGTGTATGACTCCTGACCATCGGGAGGTGATTCGCTTCCTTGTGTTGCATAACTTGCATGATGTCTTAGTGCTTGGATTGCCATGGTTGCAAACTCATAATCCAGTCCTTGACTGGAAAACAATGTCTGTGTTAAGCTGGGAATGTCAGGGGGCTCATGGGGAAGTACCTTTGGTTTCCATTGCTTCATCTACTCCCTCTGAAATTCCGGCATTTTTGTCTGACTTTTGTGATGTTTTTGAGGAGCCCAAACTTAGTTCTCTCCCCCCTCACAGGGATTGTGATTGTGCTATAGACTTGATTCCGGGCAGCAAGTTTCCCAAGGGTCGTTTGTTTAATCTGTCTGTGCCTGAACATGCTGCTATGCGAGAGTATATTAAGGAGTCCTTGGAAAAGGGACATATCCGTCCATCCTCATCCCCTTTAGGAGCAGGTTTTTTTTTCGTGGGTAAAAAAGATGGCTCCCTGAGGCCCTGTATTGATTATCGCCTGTTAAATAAGATTACAGTCAAATACCAGTATCCTTTGCCACTATTGACTGATTTATTTGCTCGTATTAAAGGGGCAAAGTGGTTCTCTAAGATTGATCTTCGGGGTGCGTATAATTTGGTGCGGATTAAGCAGGGAGATGAGTGGAAAACTGCATTTAATACGCCCGAGGGCCATTTTGAGTATTTGGTAATGCCTTTTGGTCTTTCTAATGCTCCTTCAGTCTTTCAGTCCTTTATGCACGATATTTTCCGTAAATACCTGGATAAATTTATGATTGTGTATTTGGATGATATTTTGATTTTTTCGGATGACTGGGAGTCGCATGTTCAACAGGTTAGGAAGGTTTTTCAGGTTTTGCGGGCCAATTCTTTGTTTGTAAAGGGTTCAAAGTGTATTTTTGGGGTTCAGAAGATCTCCTTTTTGGGGTATATTTTTTCCCCTTCTTCTGTTGAGATGGATCCTGTCAAGGTTCGGGCTATTTGTGATTGGACGCAGCCTACTTCCCTGAAGAGTCTTCAGAAGTTCTTGGGCTTTGCTAATTTCTATCGTCGATTTATAACTGGGTTTTCAAGCAAGTGTTGCTAAACCTCTGACTGATTTGACTAAGAAGGGTGCTGATGTTGCCAATTGGTCCTCTGCGGCTGTGGAGGCCTTTCGGGAGCTTAAGCGCCGCTTTTCTTCCGCCCCTGTGTTGCGCCAGCCTGATGTTTCGCTCTCTTTTCAGGTCGAGGTTGATGCTTCCGAGATTGGAGCGGGGGCGGTTTTGTCGCAGAGAAGTCCCGATTGGTCAGTGATGAGACCATGTGCATTCTTCTCTCGAAAGTTTTCGCCCGCCGAGCGAAATTATGATGTCGGTAATCGGGAGCTCTTGGCTATGAAGTGGGCATTTGAGGAGTGGCGTCATTGGCTTGAGGGTGCTAGACATCAGGTGGTGGTCTTGACTGATCACAAGAATCTGATTTACCTTGAGTCTGCCAGGCGTCTGAATCCTAGACAGGCGCGTTGGTCGTTGTTTTTCTCCCGGTTTAATTTTGTGGTTTCATACTTGCCGGGTTCAAAAAATGTGAAGGCAGATGCCCTTTCTAGGAGTTTTGAGCCTGACTCCTCTGGTGATTCTGAGCCTACGGGTATCCTTAAGGATGGGGTGATTTTGTCTGCTGTCTCCCCAGACTTGCGACGTGCTTTGCAGGAGTTTCAGACTGATAGGCCTGATCGTGGTCCGCCTGGGAGACTGTTTGTTCCAGATGAATGGACCAGTAGAGTCATCTCGGAGGTTCATTCTTCTGTGTTGGCAGGTCACCCTGGAATTTTTGGTACCAGAGATTTGGTGGCCAGGTCCTTCTGGTGGCCTTCCCTGTCTCGGGATGTGCGTGCCTTTGTACAGTCTTGTGATGTTTGTGCTCGGGCCAAGCCTTGCTGTTCTCAGGCTAGTGGATTGTTGTTGTCCTTGCCTATTCCGAAGAGGCCGTGGACGCACATCTCTATGGACTTTATCTCGGACCTCCCGGTTTCTCAGAAAATGTCCGTCATTTGGGTGGTGTGTGACCGTTTTTCTAAGATGGTTCATTTGGTACCCTTGCCCAAATTGCCTTCTTCATCTGAGTTGGTTCCTTTATTTTTTCAGAATGTGGTTCGTTTACATGGTATCCCGGAAAACATCGTTTCTGACAGGGGGTCTCAATTTGTGTCTAGGTTCTGGCGAGCGTTCTGTGCCAGGATGGGCATTGATTTGTCTTTTTCGTCTGCATTCCATCCTCAGACTAATGGCCAGACGGAGCGAACTAATCAGACCTTGGAGACTTATTTGAGGTGTTTTGTGTCTGCTGATCAGGATGATTGGGTCGCCTTTTTGCCGTTGGCAGAGTTTGCCCTCAATAATCGGGCCAGTTCTGCCACTCTGGTTTCTCCTTTCTTTTGCAATTCAGGGTTTCACCCTCATTTTTCATCTGGCCAGGTGGAATCTTCGGATTGCCCTGGAGTGGACACGGTGGTGGATAGACTGCACCGGATTTGGAGTCATGTGGTGGACAATTTGAAGTTGTCTCAGGAGAAGACTCAGCAGTTTGCTAATCGTCATCGTCGTGTGGGTCATCATCTCCGCGTTGGGGACTTGGTGTGGTTATCTTCTCGTTTTGTCCCTATGAAGGTCTCTTCTCCTAAGTTTAAACCTCGGTTCATAGGTCCTTATAAGATTTTGGAGATTCTTAATCCTGTATCTTTTCGTTTGGACCTACCAGCATCTTTCACCATTCATAATGTCTTCCATCGGTCGTTGTTGCGGAGGTACGAGGTACCGGTTGTTCCTTCTGTTGAGCCTCCTGCTCCTGTGCTGGTGGAGGGTGAATTGGAGTATGTTGTGGAGAAGATTTTGGACTCTCGCGTTTCCAGACGGAGACTTCAATATTTGGTTAAATGGAAGGGATACGGTCAGGAGGATAATTCTTGGGTGACTGCCTCCGATGTTCATGCCTCTGATTTGGTTCGCGCCTTTCATAGGGCGCATCCAGATCGCCCTGGTGGTTCTCATGAGGGTTCGGTGCCCCCTCCTTAAGGGGGGGGTACTGTTGTGAATTCTGTTTTTGGGCTCCCTCTGGTGGTTACTGGTGGTACTGGCTGACTTTTGTCTTGCACCTGTTCCCATCAGGAATCTGGGAGTTTCCTATTTAGTCTGGCTTCTCAGTCATTCTAGTGCCGGCAATCAATGTTACCAGAGCACCTCTGTTGCTTGCTACCTGCTCCAAGTCTGCAATTCAGCTAAGTTGGATCTTTGGCATTTTTTGTGTTTGTTTGTCCAGCATGCATTTATATTTCTCTTGCTGCTGGAAGCTCTAGTGATCTGAAATTACTACTCCGGTGTCATGAGTTGATAACGGAGTTAAAGTAATTTCAGGATGGCTGTTTAGGGTTTTGAGGTGACCGCGAAGTCCTCTTTTGTATTTTCTGCTATCTAGTCAGAGGGCCTCTCTTTGCTGAATCTATATTCATACTGCGTACGTGTTTTCCTCTTACCTAACCGTTATTATATGTGGGGGGCTACTATCACTTTTGGGGTTTCCCTGGAGGCAAGCCAGGTCTGTGTATTCCTCTACTAGGAGTAACTAGATCTCCGGCTGGTGCGAGGTGTCTAGGGATAATCGTAGGCACACCCCCTGGCTACTATTAGTTGCGTGTTAGGTTCAGCGTCGCGGTCATCTGAGATTCCATCATTCCTAGAGCTAGTCCGTTTTTGCCTGAGTCCCTGCCATTGGGAAGCATGACACCCATCCTTTTTTTTTTATAATTGGCCCCATCCCGTTCCTGGTATGATTGCCCTCATCCTTTTTCTTTTGGAATTGGCCCATCAACTTCCTGGTATGATTGCCCTCATCCTTTTTCTTTTGGAATTGGCCCCATCCCGTTCCTGGTATGATTGCCCTCATCCTTTTTCTTTTAGAATTGGCCCCATCCCGTTCTTGGTATGATTGGCGCCATCCATTTTTTTTATAATTGTCCCCATCCCATTTCTGGTATAATTGGCCCCATCCATTTTCTTTTATAATTGTCCCCATCCCATTTCTGGTATAATTGGCCCCATCCATTTTCTTTTATAATTGGCCCCATCCCATTCCTGGTATGATTGGCTCCATCCCGTTCCTGGTATGATTGGTCCCATCCATTTTCTTTTATAAATGGCCTCATCCCGTTCCTGGTATGATTGGTCCCATTATTTTTCTTTCATAAATGGCCCCATACTGTTCCTGGTTTGATTGGTCCCATCCTTTTACTTTTATAATTGGCCCCATCCTGTGTTTGGTGTAGAGATCCCGCCTCTGCACAGGGGGAATCTCAAACCATCTCTGCTGCAGTCTCCCATTCTTCTTCAGCTGCAATGGAGCCTGCTCTGCGGAGAAGTCAGTCCTAGCGTCTGACTCAGGCTGATACTGGGCAACTGGTTACTACTGTTCTTCCAGGCTCTCCTTTTGTAGCCAGCGCTGATCAGCAACAGTTTTTTTCCCCATTTGTGATATCTTTTGTATTTTTTTATAAACACTGCCTACTTTTTTGCATTATGTTTATAAAATGTTATATCTTCATTTCTATTACTCTATAAACCGAGTCACTGAAGCCATACGCTACCTGTAACACGTGTCAAAATGGGGTGTCAAAGCAGCCTGTATAAACATTTGGTGGTGGCAGCTAGTTTTCTTGAGTTATTGCAGAGCTTGGCAGTGACTGTAAATGATTATATATATTCCATGGATTGAAATTGGATGTGTATAATCTACATGTTTATTCTGAGTTCCCCAATATCCGACCTAGTAGTGTAAGCAATTGTATCCTCGTCCATTAACCGTCAGTCAATTGCAAAATTGTTCTGACAAATGGAGACAGTGGAGTGCTGGCTTGTGACAACTTGGTAACAGCGGGGAGCGAGATATCTGTGTGATTCCAGGGCTGTTCCCTGACACCCATCATCAAGCTCTGCAAATAGGGACAGAGTGGCTTCCTCTGGCAGAGGTGATAATTGCAGGAGAGGAACATTTTTGAACAAGAATATATAAAAATAAGATCAAAAGATGGTACTAAGGCATAACACAGCTGTTACAGAAATCATTGGACTATCCACATAATTCATGGACATGTCAGGTCCTCCAGAATGACAGCCTCTCCTTGATGCATTTATAGTTGCAAAATTAAATCCCCACCTGTCCCCAAATGGATGAGGCGAGATGAAAAGCATCATGAGTACCCTGTAGAAATTTCTGCCACCTTTTATCATCATAGCATTTGCCTGATCCAAATACTAGGTTTGCAATAACATTAGAAGATGCAAACATCAGAGTCTTGTTGGGGTCAACAGGCTGCTCTAAAGGAAGAAATAACATAAGCATGAATGGAATGTTTTAATTGCTCAGTGCTCAGCAATTTTGCATGGTGAACAACAACAATACATAAGAAAACAAGATTGCTCATTTACTAAAAACAAATGTCCATACTATCTCCATGGCGTTGCCCATGTTTCGAGGGACACAGTTCATTTGGAAATGCTGCACACCAAAGTCCAGGTGGACAAAGGCTTCTAACTATAGTGATGGTTCGGACAGCACATGCATTGCCCATGTGATCTCAACATATGCTCCATCTCCCACCTGTGATATCCATGACATTCAGTCCACTAATGGTTTTATTATACATGAGCTTTAATGAATGCTGTGTCCTACACTTGCGACCGACGTATAATGTCTGACTATCTGATTGGTCGATCGCCCTGGTTCCTGTATATGCGACACCTCGCACATGTGACTTACATGTGACTTCTTCTCCGGCGCTCCTTGTGGCGCTGTAATGGCAGCGGTTTTGGCTGCAGTTTTGGCGGTATTTTACGATACACAGTCTCACAATAAAGCATGGTTAAGATACAATTCTGGCACAGTCTTTTAGGCGCACATGACACGATTTTCTGTGTCAGTCCATCCTGTATGTGACGCCAAGATGAGTCGCCCCACGGGCTAGGGGTACTCGGTACCGGGTCCTGCGGTTCACAGGGGGATGTCACGGTGGCTGTGACTTGGTCCGTGGCCCTGGGCGCCCATGTAAAGGGAAAGGTCTTTAAAGGGATAAAGTTTATGTTCGTAACGCCACCTGTGGTATTTGGTCAGGGTGACCGATGCTGCTTTAAGGGATCCGCTGGGGTGATGTTATGGCAGCTAGATGGTATACCTTCCCACAGGTGAAGTATATCCCCAGGGCTCCCGGTGTGTAGATGGTGGTATGGTGAGGAGTGCAGAGAAGAACAAGGACACAGGATTGCAGTCTCTTTACCTTGTTTACTGTTGGTTTCAGCAGCCACAGTCCAAGGCACCAGACCACAGGGCAGGTAGGGTCCGGCCGGCTTGGAGGCAAGTCCAGAGTCCCCTTATCCAGGTGAAGAATAGAAGCCTTCCTTTGCGCTGTAGTGGTGTAGTCCCTTACTGCTAAGCTTCACATAAGGTCCTCACAGATGTTATCTCTCTCTCTCTGTCCCCTGGATAGGATAGGACAAAACCCGTATGACTGGTGACTTGACCCTGTTTATAGGATCTCTTAGATGATCCGGCTCTGTGGGGTGTCACTGTGCCTCCTGGGTGTGGGTGCGGACAGGTAACGTGCAATTAGCTGTCCTGCCGGTCTCTGATATAAGGCGTGGAGGTCCTCACAACCTCGGTGTTCCGGCTACCGGTGTTTCTGCACCTCAGAAAAAGGCAGCCTGCTTGGGGCTGGTACCCTTCTGGTATCCTCTCCTGTGCTTCCTCTCCTGCACGCTCACTGCAATCAATTCTGCCTTCAAAATGTCTCTTTCTGGGAGCTGCAGCTCTGGGGGCATGCACAGCTCCGTTGACCCTCTGTCTTCCTCAGACGGATGTATGGAACTAACTAACTTTCCCTACAGACTACCAGTATATATATATATATATATATATATATATATATATATATATATATATATATATATATATATATATATATATATATATGGGGGTCTCCTAGTAAATAGGATCAAAAGCTCCCTCTGATGGCCTGGAGTGTGAATTTGTTTCATGATTGCGGTACCTGGTTGCAGTTATCCTTTCTTGCCTCCGAACGTAGCATCACTCTTCCCGGGAGGAAAGCAATGCCACTGTGACGACCAGGACCCTGGGGCGCCACACATATGATAAATTAATTTCAACAATCCTTTTCCTGTGGCATAAGTTGAAATTACCGAATTTATGGTTACCCTTGGGAAGATTTTTATTTAACCAATTGTGCCATCTTATATCAAAGACACAGGGGATTTCAGCTTTAAAAGATCTTTCTAGTTTATTGTAATATATGTAAGCTTATCACTTAAGACAACATGCAAGGAAGGTAATAAATCCCGTGGTGTTGTTATAAGGGTGAACAGTAAATAGTCTCGTGCTTTCTACTATTGTTTGAAATGATTCTAGCATTACACTGCTGATCTTTAGATTTGCTTTCTGTAAATAAGAGTAATCATGACATTGTGTCTATTTGCATTAATGCGTTTTTATCATGCACTTGTTTTTTAATCTTGCTTTTTAAATGAAGTAGTTTAACCATGTGTAGTCATTAAGCCCCTATATAGGAAATGACATCATCTGATTACTCACATGGACCCGTAGAAGCGTCTTTCATGCGAAACGGCCGTCGTCCTCCCCCGCATTCCTCCTGCACCTGCTTGTCCCAATAACTTTGTCCACAGACCGATTATGGTTTAATAAAGGACTTCGTTCACACAGCTCATGGGTGAGTGCTGCATTTTTTTCTGTTTTGATAAATTTTTATGTACTGTAAAGCTGCAGTAGCATCGTACGCAGTGAAGAAGCAGTGACCCACACATTCAAACACAAAAGTTTCTTTTAATGTGTTTCTTCACAGCATTAAAGTCCAATTCATATAAATGCATACAACTTCAGTGGACATTATCAGTGACCAGTTTACACCAGTTCAAAGCAATACATATCACATGGCTTTAGATTTGCGGTCCCTAAACAGGCCAGACTTCCCTTGTCCAGTTTCCCTGGGCGACCACACGCCATCTCACAGTCTCTATACGTCTCCATACACACAGCCTCATATGTTGCAGACACTACACACGCCAGCCCTCCTCTGACTAGTTCTCGTGGGTGTCCTGCATCGCTGTATCACAGTCTCTTTACAGACTCTTTACTCACACAGTCGCACACAGTTCAGGATATCCTCCGGATAGCAGCCGGGCACCATATCCACCTGTTTGCAATCGTTGCACATGCTAGTCCTCTTTCGGGCAGAGGACATCCACCTCCGGGCACAGGACTGTCCACATCCGACTCTTTCAGGCACAGGACATCCACCTCCTGGCACAGGACTGTCCACATCCAAGACCAGTACCATGGATGACTTGCATCTCTGTGTACGCTGCGAATGCCAGGCTATTCAGCTGCCCTGGGGGCTGGCTCTTGTGGCCAGTGTCTCCATGCACTCTGCAGACCAGCACACACCAGACTGACACTGACATGCACCTCGCACACCTGACCTGACACCTGACACACCCATACCCCTTACTGCAGAGTTTTTAAGCACACACAATCCTATGGCCTTGAGCCACATGGAAAACACAGACTGGAAATCCGTGACTCTTATGCACACCTATGGACCTCATCTGTCTGCATGCACATTCTGGGGATAACAAACAGCGCCCCCTAGCTGTATCAGAGGTCACAGCCTCACAGTGCATATCAACCCAAAGACAAAACCAAAAGACCTTGTGAAGATCTTGTTTTTTGCAGAACGAGTTGACGTTTTTATTGGTAACATTTTCAGGCACGTGACATTTTTTGATCTCTTTTTATTCCCATTTTTGTGAGGCAGAATGACCAAAAATCAGCTATTCATGAATTTCTTTTTTGGGGGGTATTTATACCGTTCCACGTTTGGTAAAATTGATAAAGCAGTTTCATTCTTTGGGTCAGTACGATTACAGCGATACCTCATTTATATAATTTTTTTACGTTTTGGCGCTTTTATACGATAAAAACTATTTTATAGAAAAAATAATTATTTTGGCATCGCTTTATTCTGAGGACTATAACTTTTTATTTTTTCGCTGATGATGCTTTGTGGCAGCTCCTTTTTTGCGGGACAAGATGACGTTTTCAGCGGTACCATGGTTGTTTATATCCGTCTTTTTGATCGCGTGTTATTCCATTTTTTGTTCGGCAGTATGATAATAAAGCGTTGTTTTTTGCCTCGTTTTTTTAAATTTTTTTTATGGTGTTCACTGAAGGGGTTAACTAGTGGGACAGTTTTATAGGTCGGGTCATTACGGACGCGGTGATACTAAATATGTGTACTTTTATTATTTTTTTTTTATTTAAAGAAATGTATTTATGGGAATAATATATATATTTTTTCTTTATTTAGGAATTTTATTATTTTTTTTTACACATGTGGAAATTTTTTTTTTAACTTTTTTACTTTGTCCCGGGGGGGACATCACAGATCGCTGATCTGACAGTTTGCACAGCACTCTGTCAGATCAGCGATCTGACTTACAGCGCTGCAGGCTTACCAGCGCCTGCTCTGAGCAGGCGCTTGGTAAGCCACCTCCCTGCAGGACCCGGATGCAGCCCATTGGCCATTTTGGATCCAGGGCCTGAAGTGAGAGAAGGTAAGAGACACTCAGAGCAACGAGATCACGTTGCGTTGCTCCGAGGGTCTCAGGGAAGCACGCAGGGAGCCCCCTCCCTGCGTGATACTTCCCTATACCGCTGGAACACTGCAATCATGTTTGATCACAGTGTGCCGGGGGTTAATGTGCCGGGAGCGGTCCGTGACTGCTCCTGGCACATAGTGCCGGATGTCAGCTGCGATAGTCAGCTGACACCCGGCCGCGATTGGCCGCGCTCCCCCCGTGAGCGCGGCCGATCGCATATGACTTACTTTCCCGTCACTGGGAATTAAGTCCCAGGTCACCTTGACGGGATAGTACGTCATATGGGATTAAGGGGTTAAGGGCAATGGTAAAAATTCCTTAAAACATACTCTCTCTCTCATTATTCTGGCATTTGGCAAATACTAATAAATACTAATAATTTTGGTAATCCAAATTGACCTAAAACGGGAAAGGTTTATTCTGATTTCATCTCAGATATTGAGAAAAACATGCATATGTGTCTTTTTATATAGTGTACTTAAACTTCTGGTTTCAACTGTAGCTACCATTTCACTGTGACCTCAATGCATTTCCCCATTCCTGTTCATGGTTCATCAGGAGGTTTTTAAGAGGTAACCCTTTAAGGGGTTGTAAGGTCGGATGTTTTTTCATAAAGTCATGGTGTTCGTTTCTCATCCTTTTAAATAAAGTATATATTTTTTATGGATGATGTAGTTTGCTGCATTAGACATATTAAGTACTCTCTAATATATCCTTTGTACTGTTACTGTATTTTTCGGATTATAAGATGCACCGGACCATAAGATGCACCTACGTTTTAGAGGATGAAATTAAGAGAAAAAAAAAATGAAGCAAAAAAATGGTAAATTCTGTACTGTAATATCCCCTATCCTGGTATGCATGACTCCCTCATTCCTATCCTGGTGTGCAATGCCCCATCCTTATCCTGGTATGATCGGCCCCATCATGGTCCTGGTATGATTGGCACCATCCATTTTTTTTATAATTGTCCCCATCCCATTTCTGGTATAATTGGCCCCATCCATTTTCTTTTATAATTGGCCCCATCCCATTCCTGGTATGATTGGCTCCATCCCGTTCCTGGTATGATTGGTCCCATCCTTTTACTTTTATAATTGGCCCCATCCTGTGTTTGGTGTAGAGTTCCCGCCTCTGCACAGGGGGAATCTCAAACCATCTCTGCTGCAGTCTCCCATTCTTCTTCAGCTGCAATGGAGCCTGCTCTGCAGAGAAGTCAGTCCTAGCGTCTGACTCAGGCTGATACTGGGCAACTGGTTACTACTGTTCTTCCAGGCTCTCCTTTTGTAGCCAGCGCTGATCAGCAACAGTTTTTTTCCCCATTTGTGATATCTTTTGTATTTTTTTATAAACACTGCCTACTTTTTTGCATTATGTTTATAAAATGTTATATCTTCATTTCTATTACTCTATAAGCCGAGTCACTGAAGCCATACGCTACCTGTAACACGTGTCAAAATGGGGTGTCAAAGCAGCCTGTATAAACATTTGGTGGTGGCAGCTAGTTTTCTTGAGTTATTGCAGAGCTTGGCAGTGACTGTAAATGATTATATATATTCCAAGGATTGAAATTGGATGTGTATAATCTACATGTTTATTCTGAGTTCCCCAATATCCGACCTAGTAGTGTAAGCAATTGTATCCTCGTCCATTAACCGTCAGTCAATTGCAAAATTGTTCTGACAAATGGAGACAGTGGAGTGCTGGCTTGTGACAACTTGGTAACAGCGGGGAGCAAGATATCTGTGTGATTCCAGGGCTGTTCCCTGACACCCATCATCAAGCTCTGCAAATAGGGACAGAGTGGCTTCCTCTGGCAGAGGTGATAATTGCAGGAGAGGAACATTTTTGAACAAGAATATATAAAAATAAGATCAAAAGATGGTACTAAGGCGTAACCCAGCTGTTACAGAAATCATTGGAACATCCACATAATTCATGGACATGTCAGGTCCTCCAGAATGACAGCCTCTCCTTGATGCATTTATAGTTGCAAAATTAAATCCCCACCTGTCCCCAAATGGATGAGGCGAGATGAAAAGCATCATGAGTACCCTGTAGAAATTTCTGCCACCTTTTGTCATCATAGCATTTGCCTGATCCAAATACTAGGTTTGCAATAACATTAGAAGATGCAAACATCAGAGTCTTGTTGGGGTCAACAGGCTGCTCTAAAGGAAGAAATAACATAAGCATGAATGGAATGTTTTAATTGCTCAGTGCTCAGCAATTTTGCATGGTGAACAACAACAATACATAAGAAAACAAGATTGCTCATTTACTAAAAACAAATGTCCATACTATCTCCATGGCGTTGCCCATGTTTCGAGGGACACAGTTCATTTGGTAATGCTGCACACCAAAGTCCAGGTGGACAAAGGCTTCTAACTATAGTGATGGTTCGGACAGCACATGCATTGCCCATGTGATCTCAACTTATGCTCCATCCCGCACCTGTGATATCCATGACATTCAGTTCACTAATGGTTTTATTATACATGAGCTTTAATGAATGCTGTGTCCTACACTTGCGACCGACGTATAATGTCTGACTATCTGATTGGTCGATCGCCCTGGTTCCTGTATATGCGACACCTCGCACATGTGACTTACATGTGACTTCTTCTCCGGTGCTCCTTGTGGCGCTGTAATGGCAGCGGTTTTGGCTGCAGTTTTGGCGGTATTTTACGATACACAGTCTCACAATGAAGCATGGTTCAGATACAATTCTGGCACAGTCTTTAAGGCGCACATGACACGATTTTCTGTGTCAGTCCACCCTGTATGTGACGCCAAGATGAGTCGCCCCACGGGCTAGGGGTACTCGGTACCGGGTCCTGCGGTTCACAGGGGGATGTCACGGTGGCTGTGACTTGGTCCGTGGCCCTGGGCGCCCATGTAAAGGGAAAGGTCTTTAAAGGGATAAAGTTTATGTTCGTAACGCCACCTGTGGTATTCGGTCAGGGTGACCGACGCTGCTTTAAGGGGTCCGCTGGGGTGATGTTATGGCAGCTAGATGGTATACCTTCCCACAGGTGAAGTATATCCACAGGGCTCCCGGTGTGTAGATGGTGGTATGGTGAGGAGTGCAGAGAAGAACAAGGACACAGGATTGCAGTCTCTTTACCTTGTTTACTGTTGGTTTCAGCAGCCACAGTCCAGGGCACCAGACCACAGGGCAGGTAGGGTCCGGCCGGCTTGGAGGCAAGTCCAGAGTCGCCTTATCCAGGTGAAGAATAGAAGCCTTCCTTTGCGCTGTAGTGGTGTAGTCCCTTACTGCTAAGATTCACATAAGGTCCTCACAGATGTTATCTCTCTCTCTCTGTCCCCTGGATAGGATAGGACAAAACCCGTATGACTGATGACTTGACCCTGTTTATAGGATCTCTTAGATGATCCGGCTCTGTGGGGTGTCACCGTGCCTCCTGGGTGTGGGTGCGGACAGGTAATGTGCAATTAGCTGTCCTGCCGGTCTCTGATATAAGGCGTGGAGGTCCTCACAACCTCGGTGTTCCGGCTACCGGTGTTTCTGCACCTCAGAAAAAGGCAGCCTGCTTGGGGCTGGTACCCTTCTGGTATCCTCTCCTGTGCTTCCTCTCCTGCACGCTCACTGCAATCAATTCTGCCTTCAAAATGTCTCTTTCTGGGAGCTGCAGCTCTGGGGGCATGCACAGCTCCGTTGACCCTCTGTCTTCCTCAGACGGATGTATGGAACTAACTAACTTTCCCTACAGACTACCAGTATATATACACTCACCGGCCACTTTATTAGGTACACCATGCTAGTAACGGGTTGGACCCCCTTTTGCCTTCAGAACTGCCTCAATTCTTCGTGGCATAGATTCAACAAGGTGCTGGAAGCATTCCTCAGAGATTTTGGTCCATATTGACATGATGGCATCACACAGTTGCCGCAGATTTGTCGGCTGCACATCCCAAAGATGCTCCATACAAGGCAGGATGGATCCATGCTTTCATGTTGTTTACGCCAAATTCTGACCCTACCATCCGAATGTCGCAGCAGAAATCGAGACTCATCAGACCAAGCAACGTTTTTCCAATCTTCTACTGTCCAATTTCGATGAGCTTGTACAAATTGTAGCCTCAGTTTCCTGTTATTAGCTGAAAGGAGTGGTACCCGGTGTGGTCTTCTGCTGCTGTAGCCCATCTGCCTCAAAGTTCGACGCACTGTGCGTTCAGAGATGCTCTTAGGCCTACCTTGGTTGTAACGGGTGGCGATTTGAGTCACTGTTGCCTTTCTATCAGCTCGAACCAGTCTGCCCATTCTCCTCTGACCTCTGGCATCAACAAGGCATTTCCGCCCACAGAACTGCCGCTCACTGGATTTTTTTTCTTTTTTGGACCATTCTCTGTAAACCCTAGAGATGGTTGTGCGTGAAAATCCCAGTAGATCAGCAGTTTCTGAAATACTCAGACCAGCCCTTCTGGCACCAACAACCATGCCACGTTCAAAGGCACTCAAATCACCTTTCTTCCCCATACTGATGCTCGGTTTGAACTGCAGGACATTGTCTTGACCATGTCTACATGCCTAAATGCACTGAGTTGCCGCCATGTGATTGGCTGATTAGAAATTAAGTGTTAACAAGAAGTTGGACAGGTGTACCTAATAAAGTGGCCGGTGAGTGTATATATATATATATATATAAAGTGGGGCAAAAAAGTATTTAGTCAGTCAGCAATAGTGCAAGTTCCACCACTTAAAATGATGAGAGGCGTCTGTAATTTACATCATAGTTAGACCTCAACTATGGGAGACAAACTGAGAAAAAAAAAATACAGAAAATCACATTGTCTGTTTTTTTATCATTTTATTTGCATATTCTGGTGGAAAATAAGTATTTGGCCAGAAACAAAATTTCATCTCAATACTTTGTAATATATCCTTTGCTGGCAATGACAGAGGTCAAACGTTTTCTGTAAGTCTTCACAAGGTTGCCACACACTGTTGTTGGTATGTTGGCCCATTCCTCCATGCAGATCTCCTCTAGAGCAGTGATGTTTTTGGCTTTTCGCTTGGCAACACTGATTTTCAACTCCCTCCAAAGGTTTTCTATAGGGTTGAGATCTGGAGACTGGCTAGGCCACTCCAGGACCTTGAAATGCTTCTTACGAAGCCACTCCTTCGTTGCCCTGGCGGTGTGCTTTGGATCATTGTCATGTTGAAAGACCCAGCCACGTTTCATCTTCAATGCCCTTGCTGATGGAAGGAGGTTTGCACTCAAAATCTCACGATACATGGCCCCATTCATTCTTCCATGTACCCGGATCAGTCGTCCTGGCCCCTTTGCAGAGAAACAGCCCCAAAGCATGATGTTTCCACCACCATGCTTTACAGTAGGTATGGTGTTTGATGGATGCAACTCAGTATTCTTTTTCCTCCAAACACGACAAGTTGTGTTTCTACCAAACAGTTACAGTTTGGTTTCATCAAACCATAGGACATTCTCCCAAAACTCCTCTGGAGCATCCAAATGCTCTCTAGCAAATTTCAGACGGGCCCGGACATGTACTGGCTTAAGCAGTGGGACACGTCTGGCACTGCAGGATCTGAGTCCATGGTGGCGTAGTGTGTTACTTATGGTAGGCCTTGTTACATTGGTCCCAGCTCTCTGCAGTTCATTCACTAGGTCCCCCCGCGTGGTTCTGGGATTTTTGCTCACCGTTCTTGTGATCATTCTGACCCCACGGGGTGGGATTTTGCGTGGAGCCCCAGATCGAGAGAGATTATCAGTGGTCTTGTATGTCTTCCATTTTCTAATTATTGCTCCCACTGTTGATTTCTTCACTCCAAGCTGGTTGGCTATTGCAGATTCAGTCTTCCCAGCCTGGTGCAGGGCTACAATTTTGTTTCTGGTGTCCTTTGACAGCTCTTTCGTCTTCACCATAGTGGAGTTTGGAGTCAGACTGTTTGAGGGTGTGCACAGGTGTCTTTTTATACTGATAACAAGTTTAAACAGGTGCCATTACTACAGGTAATGAGTGGAGGAAAGAGGAGACTCTTAAAGAAGAAGTTACAGGTCTGTGAGAGCCAGAAATCTTGAAATTTTGTTTCTGACCAAATACTTATTTTCCACCAGAATATGCAAATAAAATGATAAAAAAACAGACAATGTGATTTTCTGTTTTTTTTTTCTCAGTTTGTCTCCCATAGTTGAGGTCTACCTATGATGTAATTACAGACGCCTCTCATCTTTTTAAGTGGTGGAACTATTGCTGACTGACTAAATACTTTTTTGCCCCACTGTATATGTATATATATATATATATATATATATATATATATATATATATATATATCTAATATATAAAGCTGAATGTGTGTGTGTGTGTATGTATGTATGTATGTATGTATGTCCGGGATTGGCATCTGAAACGTAGCAGCTACAGCCACAAAATTTTGCACAGTCACACGTCTGGACCCCGAGAGCGTCATAGGCTATGTTGTGAGGTGAAATTTTAACCCCGCGCTTTCCAATTCACCAAACAATTTTGCCCCTATCTACATAATGGGGAAAAAGTGAAAGGAAAAGTGTTGGAGGCGTCGCAGCTACAGGCACAAAATTTTGCACAGTCACACGTCTGGACCCTGAGAGCGTCAAAGCTATATTGTGAGGTGAAATTTTAACCCCGCGCTTTCCAATTCACCAAACAATTTTGCCCCTATCTACATAATGGGGAAAAAATGAAAGGAAAAGTGTTGGAGGCAAATTAACAGCTGCCAGATGTGAACAAGGGGGACTTAAAGAATGACAGCGATGGCACCAAAGAGTATATACTGTACAGTTGCTAAGGTGGGGCCCCAACATGGGATAATCACACCACCACGGGGATATGAACACACACACAAAATGCGCCACACACTACCACGTGCTCGAACACATATACCACCCTCAGTGCACATTTCACCACACATACACCAACCTCGCCACATAAAAGTAGAAACACAAAAGTCGCCGCTCAAAACTCGCCACGCGCAAAACTCTCCACATGCAAAACTCGCCACACGTGCAAAACTCGCCACACGCAAAACTTGCACACGCAGAAAAATTGCCACACGCAGAAAAATTGCCACATGCACAAAAGTTGCAACACATGCAAAAGTTGCCTCACACAAAACTTGCACATACTCAAAAGGCACCACACATAAAACTCGCCACGCGCAAAACTCGCCATGCGCAAAACTTGCTGCACACAACTTGCTACACTAACCTGTCACATGCAACTCGACACACAAAAAGTTGCTACACGCATGTCGCCACACAAAACTCATCTCACAAAAGTCCCTACATGCATGTCGCCACACGCAACTCAACACACACAACTTGACACACGAAACTCGCCCTAAAACACACACAAGTCTGGTATCCTTCAAAAATAAAAATCTGATTAATAAGCAGACAAACTACAAGAGCAACAAATGTACCATATAGGAATCCGGCAGCTGTCAGTCACATGACCAGTCTATTATGTGTATGTGTGAGCTAATATATACTGCCAGGGGGTGGGCTTACTGTTGGCTGGGGATTTATCAGGCTGCCATTTTAGCTTACAAATACTGAGGTAAAAATACTGACCAAATAACGTGTGAACGAGGGCTAATACAGGAGGAGATGACATACAGCTATATACTATATACAGGAGATGACACACAGGTATATACTATTTACAGGGGAGATGACACACAGGTATATACTATATACAGGAGGAGATGACACACAGATATATACTATATACAGGAGAGATGACACACAGGTATATACTATATAGAGGAGGAGATGACATACAGGTACATACTACATACAGGAGGAGATGACATACAGGTATATACTATATACAGGAGGAGATGACACACAGGTATATACTATATACAGGAGCAGATTACCTACAGGTATATAGTATATACAGGAGGAGATGACACAGGTATATGCTATGTATAGGAGGAGATGACATACAGGTATATACTATATACAGGAGATGACACACAGATATATACTATATATAGGTGAGATGACACACAGGTATATACTATATACAGGAGATTACATACAGGTATATCTAATATATAAAGCTGAATGTGTGTATGTATGTATGTGTGTATGTCCGGGATTGGCATCTGTACCGTCGCAGCTACAGCCACAAAATTTTGCACAGTCACACGTCTGGACCCCGAGAGCGTCATAGGCTATGTTGTGAGGTGAAATTTTAACCCCGCGCGTTCCAATTCACCAAACAATTTTGCTCCTATCTACATAATGGGGAAAAAGTGAAGGGAAAAGTGTTGGAGGAAAATTGACAGCTGCCAGATGTGAACAATGAGGACTTAAAGAATGAGAGCGATGGCGACAAAGAGTATATACCGTACAGTTGCTAAGGTGGGGCCCCGACATGGGATACTCACCACACACGGGGATATGAACACAAACACAAAATGCGCCACACACTACCACGTGCTTGAACACATATACCACCCTCAGCACACATTTCACCACACACACACACCAACCTCGCCACATAAAAGTCGAAACACAAAAGTCACCACTCAAAACTCGCTACATTCAAAACTCGCTACATGCAAAACTCGCCATATGCAAAACTAGGCTCACGCAAAACTCGCCACACGTGCAAAACTCACCTCATGGAAAACTCACCTCATGCAAAACTTGCACACACAGAAAAATTGCCACATGTACAAAAGTTGCACCACATGCAAAAGTTGCCTCACACAAAACTTGCACATACTCAAAATGCACCACACATAAAACTCGCCATGCGCAAAACTCGCCATGCACAAATCTTGCTGCACACAACTTGCTACACTAACCTGTCACATGCAACTCAACACACAAAATGTTGCTACACGCATGTCGCCACACAAAACTCATCTCACAAAAGTCGCTACATGCATGTCGCCACACGCAACTCAACACACACAACTTGACACATGAAACTCGCCCTAAAACACACACAAGTCTGGTATTATCCTTCAAAAATAAAAATCTGATTAATAAGCAAACTACAAGAGCAACAAATGTACCATATAGGAAATACGGCAGCTGTCAGTCACATGACCTGTCTATTATGTGTATGTGTGAGCTAATATATACTGCCAGGGGGGAGGGCTTCCTGTTGGCTGGGGATTTATCAGGCTGCCAATAGCAACCAATCACAGCTCAGCTTCTATTTTGCTACAGTTAATTAACCTGAGCTCTGATTGGTTAATATAGGCAACAAAGACATTCTCAGTATAACAAAGCTAATATATGTTGTGAAATGCTTCTATTTGCTTAGTTTTTGCCTTTTAATAATTACATTTCTATCTATTTGTTTTGTGGTTTTTGTGTGCAGAATAAATTTTTGTTAACACATTCTATTTTGCTAACAGCAGTCATTAACCCGGGCGAAGCCGGGTAGTACAGCTAGTATATATATATATATATATATATATATATATATATATATATATATGGGGTCTCCTAGTAAATAGGATCAAAAGCTCCCTCTGATGGCCTGGAGTGTGAATTTGTTTCATGTTTGTGGTACCTGGTTGCAGTTATCCTTTCTTGCCTCCGAACGTAGCATCGCTCTTCCCGGGAGGAAAGCAATGCCACTGTGACGACCAGGACCCTGGGGCGCCACACGTATGATAAATTAATTTCAACAATCCTTTTCCTGTGGCATAAGTTGAAATTACCGAGTTTATGGTTACCCTTGGGAAGATTTTTATTTAACCAATTGTGCCATCTTATATCAAAGACACAGGGGATTTCAGCTTTAAAAGATCTTTCTAGTTTATTGTAATATATGTAAGCTTATCACTTAAGACAACATGCAAGGAAGGTAATAAATCCCGTGGTGTTGTTATAAGGGTGAACAGTAAATAGTCTCGTGCTTTCTACTATTGTTTGAAATGATTCTAGCATTACACTGCTGATCTTTAGATTTGCTTTCTGTAAATAAGAGTAATCATGACATTGTGTCTATTTGCATTAATGCGTTTTTATCATGCACTTGTTTTTTAATCTTGCTTTTTAAATGAAGTAGTTTAACCATGTGTAGTCATTAAGCCCCTATATAGGAAATGACATCATCTGATTACTCACATGGACCCGTAAAAGCGTCTTTCATGCGAAACGGCCGTCGTCCTCCCCCGCATTCCTCCTGCACCTGCTTGTCCCAATAACTTTGTCCACAGACCGATTATGGTTTAATAAAGGACTTCGTTCACACAGCTCATGGGTGAGTGCTGCATTTTTTTCTGTTTTGATAAATTTTTATGTACTGTAAAGCTGCAGTAGCATCGTACGCAGTGAAGAAGCAGTGACCCACACATTCAAACACAAAAGTTTCTTTTAATGTGTTTCTTCACAGCATTAAAGTCCAATTCACATAAATGCATACAACTTCAGTGGACATTATCAGTGACCAGTTTACACCAGTTCAAAGCAATACATATCACATGGCTTTAGATTTGCGGTCCCTAAACAGGCCAGACTTCCCTTGTCCAGTTTCCCTGGGCGACCACACGCCATCTCACAGTCTCTATACATCTCCATACACACAGCCTCATATGTTGCAGACACTACACACGCCAGCCCTCCTCTGACTAGTTCTCATGGGTGTCCTGCATCGCTGTATCACAGTCTCTTTACAGACTCTTTACTCACACAGTCGCACACAGTTCAGGATATCCTCCGGATAGCAGCCGGGCACCATATCCACCTGATTGCAATCGTTGCACATGCTAGTCCTCTTTCGGGCAGAGGACATCCACCTCCGGGCACAGGACTGTCCACATCCGACTCTTTCAGGCACAGGACATCCACCTCCTGGCACAGGACTGTCAACATCCAAGACCAGTACCATGGATGACTTGCATCTCTGTGTACGCTGCGGGTGCCAGGCTATTCAGCTGCCCTGGGTGCTGCCTCTGGTGGCCTGTGCCTCCATGCACTCTGCAGACCAGCACACACCAGACTGACACTGACATGCACCTCGCACACCTGACCTGACACCTAACACACCCATACCCCTTACTGCAGAGTTTTTAAGCACACACAATCCTGTGGCCTTGAGCCACATGGAAAATACGGACTGGAAATCCGTGACTCTTATGCACACCTATGGACCTCATCCGTCTGCATGCACATTCTGGGGATAACAAACAGCACCCCCTAGCTGTATCAGAGGTCACAGCCTCACAGCGCTTATCAACCCAAAGACAAAAGCAAAAGACCTTGTGAAGATGATGGCGGAAGCCTGAAATATTGTGTCAATATCCACAGAGAAATCAGTACTGTATCAACATGAGCTGAAAGGCCACTCTGTGAGGAAGAAGCCATTACTCCAAAAGAAACATAAAAACCTAGATTAATATTTGCAAATGCACACAGGAACAAAGACCTTAAATTTTGGAGATATGTACTGTGATCTTCTGAAACTAAAATTGAACATTTTGTGCATAATGACCGTCATTACGTTTGTGTCACAATATGTATTGACCCAACAGGGGTGGACGGTAGGTGTACGCCACAACACACACACAAAGGGATGAAACTGGGAGAGGAAGGCCTTACTGATAGGGAACTGAGGGATGGACACCTCCTGCTCAAAACTAATCCTGACCCTGCACTCTCCTAACACCCTAAGTGGGTCTTGCCCCCCCACCTCCATCAGGAACCTCATCCCTCGCTGTCATCTAGCACTGCCCTGGCTAGTGCACTGGCTGGCAAGGCCACTAGCCTCACCACTGCAGATGAAAAAACACAGGGGACAGTGACAATTATGATACAGATGAGCAAAAAACACCAAACTCAGCTTGATAGCCTCCTCTACTGTAAATCAGCGCACAGCAGAAGAAAGGCACCCAGACTACGGACTCCACAAAACCAGCTGATACACCACAACAGCAAGAGAGCTTTTTACTCCAGGGTTGGTCAATATAGATTGCTCTATCACCGACAGTCAGCTGATGCATCAGGGGACCATTTAAAGGATGGTGGGAGGGGTCATCACCCACATCAGCTGACCTAGCAACTCTGCAGTTTCAGCCACCTGCGGGCAAAGGAAACTTCCATTAAACACCTCTGGTCTGAAAGGAAAAAAGCAACATTTAAATCATAGTGGAAGCAGAGCTGCCACGAATCCAAAAATGGATCATGACAGTTTCGGGAAAAAAGGGAGAAGCTTGGAAGCCTATGAACACCGTCCCAACTGTGAAACATGGGGGTGGCAGCATCTTGTTGTGGGGTTATTTTGCCACAGGAAGGACTGGTGCTCTTCATAAAATAGATGGCCTCATGAGAAAAGAAGATTATGTGGCAATACTGGAGCAACATCTCAAGACATCAGCCAGGAAGTCAAATCTTGGGCCAAAATTGGTCTTACAAATGGACAATAACCCGTTGCATACGGCCATAATGGTAACAAAGTGGCTTAAGGATAGCAAAGCGAATGTTTTGGATTGGCCATCACTAAGCCCTGATCTCAATCATATTGAAAATATATAGGCAAAGCTGAAAAGGCAGGTGTGAGCAAGGTGACCTACAAACCTGGAACAGTTACACCAGTTTTGTCAGAAGGAATTGGCCCAAATTCTGACCAACTATTGTGAGAAGCTTGTGAAAGGATATCCAAAACATTTGACCCAAGTCATACAGTTTAAGGGCATTGGTAAAAATGCCTTAAAACATACTCTCTCTCTCTCTCTCTCTCTCTCTCTCTCATTATTCAGGCATTTGGTAAATATTAATAATTTTGGTAATCCAAATTGACCTAAAACGGGAAAGGTTTATTCTGATTTCATGTCAGATATTGAGAAAAACATGCATATGTGTCTTTTTATATAGTGTACTTAAACTTCTGGTTTCAACTGTAGCTACCATTTCACTGTGACCTCAACGCATTTCCCCATTCCTGTTCATGGTTCATCAGGAGGTTTTTGAGAGGTAACCCTTTAAGAGGTGTAAGGTCGAATACTTTTTCATAAAGTCATGGTGTTCGTTTCTCATCCTTTTAAATAAAGTATATATTTTTTAATGGATGATGTAGTTTGCTTCATTAGACATATTAAGTACTCTCCAATATATCCTTTGTACTGTTCCTGTATTTTTCAGACCATAAGATGCACCTAGGTTTTAGAGGAGGAAATTAGGGAAAAAAAATGAAGCAAAAAAATGGTCAATTCTGTATAGTAATATCTAGAGTTGAGCGACTTTTACTTTTTTAGGATCGAGTCGGGTTTCGCGACACAGATATAGGCCCAAAGAATAAAGTATGCTAAATGCAGTTCAAAATTGGTAACAGGACTAAACAGGCGGCATTGCTTTGTTCAGTGGAGGACAACTGTAATGAGTGGCAGACACAGTTAGTAGGCCCAAATAATAAAGTAGGCTAAATAAAGTTCAAAATTGGTAACAGAAGTAATCAGGTGGCACTGCTTTGTTCAGTGGAGGAGAACAACAAGAAGTGGCAGACACTGTTAGTAGGGCCCAACCAACCTAGTAGGCCAAATGCAGTTTCATATTCTAAATACAGGCCGAAAGCCTGAAGATTGAAGCTCAGCTTTGATCAGTGGAGGAGAACACCAAGGAGCGGCAGACACCGTAAATAGGCCCAACCAATCTAGGAGGCCAAATGCAGTTTAATATTCGAAATATAGGCCGAAAGCCTAAAAATTGAAGCTCAGCTTTGTTCAGTGGAGGATAACAACAAGCAGCGGCAGACACCGTTAGTAGGGCCCAACCAAACTCGTAGGCCAAATGCAGTTTCATATTCTAAATACAGGCTGAAAGAATGAAGATTGAAACTCAACTTTGATCAGTGGAGGAGAACACCAAGGAGCGGCAGACACTGTTAGTAGGGCCCAATCAAACTAGTAGGCCAAATGCAGTTTCATATTCTAAATACAGGCCGAAAGCCTGAAGATTGAAGCTCAGCTTTGATCAGTGAAGGAGAACACCAAGGAGTGGCAGACACCGTAAGTAGGCCCAACCAATGTAGTAGGCCAAATGCAGTTTCATATTCTATATGCAGGCCGAAATCCTGAAGATTGAAGCTCAGCTTTGATCAGTGGAGGAGAACACCAAGGAGCGGCACACACCGTTAGTAGGGCCCAACCAAACTAGTAGGCCAAATGCAGTTTCATATTCTAAATACAGGCTGAAAGCCTGAAGATTGAAGCTCAACTTTGATAAGTGGAGGAGAACACCAAGGAGTGGCAGACACCGTTAGTAGGGCCCAATCAAGCTAGTAGGCCAAATGCAGTTTCATATCCTAAATACAGGCTGAATGCCTGAAGATTGAAACTCAGCTTTGATCAGTGGAGGAGAACACCAAGGAGCGGCAGACACCGTAAGTAGGCCCAACCAAAGTAGTAGGCCAATAGCAGTTTCATATTCTATAAGCAGGCCGAAAGCCTGAAGATTGAAGCTCAGCTTTGATCAGCGGAGGAGAACACCAAGGAGCGGCAGACACCGTTAGTAGGGCCCAACCAAACTAGTAGGCCAAATGCAGTTTCATATTCTAAATACAGGCCGAAAGCCTGAAGATTGAAGCTCAGCTTTGATCAGTGGAGGAGAACACCAAAGAGCGGCAGACGCCGTTAGTATGGCTGTTATGACCCCAATGGCGAGGGTCTCAGAGGAACGTGGAAGTCTGCAGAATACAAAAATCCAGCTCATAGGGCAGTGGTAACTGGGTTGACCATATATCTACTCCTAACGCCAACACTAGAAGTAGCCGGGGATCATTCCTACGTTGATTCTAGATGACACGCGCCAGCCGGAGAATCTAGCTACCCCTAGTATAGGAAAACAAAGACCTTTCTTGCCTCCAGAGAAGGGGACCCCAAAGCTGGATAGAAGCCCCCCACAAATAATGACGGTGAGGTAAGAGGAAATGACAAACACAGAAATGAACCAGGTTTAGCACAGAGAGGCCCGCTTACTGATAGCAGAATAAAGAAAGGTAACTTATATGGTCAACAAAAACCCTATCAAAATCCACACTGGAAATTCAAGAACCCCCGAACCGTCTAACGGTCCGGGGGGAGAACACCAGCCCCCTAGAGCTTACAGCAAAGGTCAGGATGTAGATTTGGAACAAGCTGGACAAAAATACAAAACCAAAACAAATAGCAAAAAGCAAAAGGCAGACTTAGCTGATATAACTGGAACCAGGATCAGTAGACAAGAGCACAGCAGACTAGCTCTGATAACTACGTTGCCAGGCATTGAACTGAAGGTCCAGGGAGCTTATATAGCAACACCCCTAACTAACGACCCAGGTGCGGATAAAAGGAATGACAGAAAAACCAGAGTCAAAAAACTAGTAACCACTAGAGGGAGCAAAAAGCAAATTCACAACAGTACCCCCCCCTTAGTGAGGGGTCACCGAACCCTCACCACGACCACCAGGGCGATCAGGATGAGCGGCATGAAAGGCACGAACTAAATCGGCCGCATGAACATCAGAGGCGACCACCCAGGAATTATCCTCCTGACCATAGCCCTTCCACTTGACCAGGTACTGAAGCCTCCGCCTGGAGAGGCGAGAATCCAAGATCTTCTCCACCACGTACTCCAACTCGCCCTCAACCAACACCGGAGCAGGAGGCTCAGCAGAAGGAACTACCGGCACAATGTACCGCCGCAACAAGGACCTATGAAATACATTGTGAATAGCAAACGACACAGGAAGATCCAGACGAAAAGATACAGGATTAAGGATTTCCAATATCTTGTAAGGCCCAATAAAACGGGGTTTAAATTTGGGAGAGGAGACCTTCATAGGAACAAAGCGGGAAGAAAGCCATACAAAATCCCCAACGCGTAGTCGGGGACCCACACCGCGGCGGCGGTTGGCAAAGCGCTGAGCCTTCTCCTGTGACAACTTCAAGTTGTCCACCACATGATTCCAGATCTGCTGCAACCTATCCACCACAGAATCCACCCCAGGACAGTCAGAAGGCTCCACATGACCCGAAGAAAAGCGAGGATGGAAACCAGAGTTGCAGAAAAAAGGCGAAACCAAGGTGGCGGAACTAGCCCGATTATTAAGGGCAAACTCAGCCAACGGCAAGAATGTCACCCAATCGTCCTGATCAGCAGAGACAAAACACCTCAAATAAGCCTCCAAAGTCTGATTGGTTCGCTCCGTCTGTCCATTAGTCTGAGGATGGAAAGCAGACGAAAACGACAAATCAATGCCCATCCTACTACAAAAGGATCGCCAGAACCTGGAAACGAACTGGGATCCTCTGTCTGACACAATATTCTCAGGGATGCCGTGCAAACGAACCACGTTCTGGAAAAACACAGGAACCAGATCGGAAGAGGAAGGCAGCTTAGGCAAAGGAACCAAATGTACCATCTTGGAGAAGCGATCACATATCACCCAGATAACGGACATGCCCTGAGATAGCGGAAGATCAGAAATGAAATCCATGGAGATATGTGTCCAAGGTCTCTTCGGGACAGGCAAGGGCAAGAGCAAACCGCTGGCACGAGAACAGCAAGGCTTAGCTCGAGCACAAGTCCCACAGGACTGCACAAATGACCGCACATCCCTTGACAAGGAAGGCCACCAAAAGGACCTGGCCACCAGATCTCTGGTGCCAAAAATTCCCGGGTGACCTGCCAACACCGAGGAATGAACCTCGGAAATGACTCTGCTGGTCCACTTATCCGGGACAAACAGTCTGTCAGGTGGACAAGACTCAGGCCTATCAGCCTGAAATCTCTGCAACACACGTCGCAGATCCGGAGAAATAGCTGACAAGATAACTCCATCTTTAAGAATACCAACAGGATCAGCGACTCCAGGAGCATCAGGCACAAAGCTCCTAGAAAGAGCATCGGCCTTCACATTCTTTGAACCTGGTAAATACGAGACAACAAAATCAAAGCGGGAGAAAAACAATGACCAGCGGGCCTGTCTCGGATTAAGGCGTTTAGCAGACTCGAGATACATCAGATTTTTGTGATCAGTCAAGACCACCACACGATGCTTAGCACCCTCGAGCCAATGACGCCACTCCTCAAATGCCCATTTCATGGCCAACAACTCCCGATTGCCCACATCATAATTTCGCTCGGCAGGCGAAAACTTCCTAGAGAAAAAAGCACAAGGTTTCATAACAGAGCAACCAGGGCCTCTCTGCGACAAAACGGCCCCTGCCCCAATCTCCGAAGCATCCACCTCAACCTGAAAGGGAAGTGAGACGTCAGGCTGGCACAAAACAGGCGCCGAAGTAAACCGGCGTTTCAACTCCTGGAAAGCCTCCACGGCAGCAGGAGCCCAGTTAGCTACATCGGAGCCCTTCTTGGTCATATCCGTCAAAGGTTTCACAATGCTAGAAAAATTAGCGATAAAACGACGGTAGAAGTTAGCGAAGCCCAAGAACTTCTGAAGACTCTTAACTGACGAGGGCTGAGTCCAATCAAGAATAGCTCGGACCTTGACTGGGTCCATCTCCACAGCAGAAGGGGAAAAAATGAACCCCAAAAAGGGAACCTTCTGTACACCAAAGAGACACTTTGAGCCCTTGACAAACAAAGAATTTTCACGCAAAATTTTAAAGACCAACCTGACCTGCTCCACATGCGAATCCCAATTATCAGAAAAAAACAAAATATCATCCAGATAAACAATCAAAAATTTATCCAGATACTTCCGGAAAATGTCATGCATAAAGGACTGAAAAACTGAAGGCGCATTGGAGAGCCCAAAAGGCATCACCAAGTACTCAAAATGACCTTCGGGCGTATTGAATGCGGTTTTCCATTCATCACCTTGCTTAATGCGCACAAGGTTGTACGCACCACGAAGGTCTATCTTGGTGAACCACTTGGCACCCTTAATCCGGGCAAACAAGTCAGACAACAGCGGTAAAGGATACTGAAATTTGACAGTGATCTTATTTAAAAGCCGATAATCAATACAAGGTCTCAAAGATCCGTCCTTTTTTGCCACAAAAAAGAATCCCGCACCAAGAGGGGAAGAAGACGGACGAATATGTCCTTTCTCCAGAGACTCCTTGATATATGAACGCATAGCGGTATGTTCAGGTACCGACAGATTAAACAGTCTTCCCTTAGGAAATTTACTGCCTGGGATCAAATCTATAGCACAGTCACAGTCCCTATGAGGAGGCAGTGCACTGGACTCAGACTCACTGAAGACATCCTGATAATCAGACAAATACTCCGGAACTTCCGAAGGCGTAGAAGAAGCAATAGACACAGGCAGGGAATCCTCATGAATACCACGACAGCCCCAACTTGAGACTGACATAGCCTTCCAGTCCAGGACTGGATTATGGGTCTGTAACCATGGCAGCCCTAAAACGACCAAATCATGCATTTTATGTAAAACCAGGAAACGTATCACCTCGCGGTGTTCAGGAGTCATGCACATGGTAACCTGTGTCCAATACTGCGGTTTATTTGCTGCCAATGGTGTAGCATCAATACCCCTAAGAGGAATAGGATTTTCTAATGGTTCAAGAGTAAAACCACAGCGCTTAGCAAATGAGAGATCCATGAGACTCAGGGCAGCACCTGAATCTACAAACGCCATGACAGGATAAGATGACAGTGAGCAAATCAAAGTTACAGAC